>NC_057797.1:115895575-116202556 GCF_018294505.1 Triticum aestivum | reverse complement strand
GAGTTGGAGCGCCCATGGAACGCGAACCTTCTTCGCCTGTTTTATAGTTGATGCAGTGTATGTACCATGCTATATTTTGTACTAAGTAAAGACAACAGGTACCCCGAGGCACACTCGGGGGATACCTTTTTATCTATATGATAAGCTTCGCCCGTGTATGAGCATTCATTCTTTCGCCCTGCCGGGTCCGGTCAGCTAGTCCGGGGGCTCGCCGACTTGGCCCGAGTTGGCACCATCCAAAGTTGGCTTAGTAGTGTGCCGACACCAAAGCCCTCTCTTCGCCCCAACCACAGCTGGCAGCGCGACTGTCCGGCTGGCAAGAGCTAAAGGCCAGAAACATTGTCCACACGAAAAACGACTAAGGAAGAACGCCAATGCAGGCCAAGCTGGCCTCTCGCCTCCCCTGTCCGGCTGCTTAGCAGCCGGCCAGACAGCTTCTCGTTTGACTAGCTACGCTTTAGGCGGTTGAAGTAACTTGCCTGTTCTAAATGGCCAAGTCCCTGACCCGGCCACAGACGCAGCGCGGCTGTCCGGCTGGCAGGGTGGCAGCCAAAGGAACACGACAAAGGAAAAAGCCAAAGAAAGCAAAGGCAAAATCGAGTCAGAACTCGGCAAAGCACACAAGCATGTGGGGAAAGTAATTTCATTTACATTGTAGAGGGCCCAATGTCACATCCCTAGCTGCTGGTAGTGCTCTAGGCTAGCTTCATGTGTGCATCATGTTTAAATTTTTGAAACTTGAACTGAGGAATTTTGGAAGCCTCAAAAACTTAAATAAAAGAGGGGCAAAAACCCTAGAAATCTCATTCATTGCTCCAAAATGCTCTTCTTAAATGTTTGATAATTTTTGGTAAGGGTTCTGGTCCCAACCAAAATATTGAACATTTTTAAGGATTTATTTTTGGGACTTTGGATTTAATTCATTAGCTATTTGAATTTGAGTTATATTCATATAATTAGAATATAATTTCAAATACCCCTGAAATATTTTATAAGCTTTTGGAAAAGTCCATCTAGCAATATAAAATATTCAGAGGAGTTTTTGGCATTGTTTGAATTATTTTAAAATTCAAAACAGTGGCAAAAAGATTAAATAAAAAAAAACAGAAGAAAAATAAAACAGAGCAGAAAACCTATCTGGGCCACTTACCTCAGCTTACCTGGCAGCCACCACAGCCCAACACTGTGCAGCCCACCTGCGCGGCCCAGCCCACCTGGCCCCCCTTCTCCTGTCTTCTTCCCGTGCCAGCGCACGAAGCAGCTCGGTGGCGAGCACCGCCGTCGCGCTTGGCCACCTCCTGCCTGGTTGCCTCCCTCCTCGATGCGCCTGGAGACGCCACGACACCCCTCTGCCTCTCCCCTCACTCTCTGTTCTCTCCCTCGCCCTCTAGCTCCTTCCCCAAGTGCGACCGAACGCAGCCGCCGACGCCTTCGCCGTAGCTGCAGCCACCGCTACCCCCTCGCCCCTATGTTGTGCCCACGAGCTCCGCGACGTCGCCCTCGACCCCCTCACCGAGCCACGTCCCGCCGGAAGCCCTGCAGCATCGCCCTCGAGCTCGTCCTCAACATTCGGCCGCCGGCAACCTCACCCTCGATTCGCCGTCGTTCGTGCTTCCCCGGCCTCCTTGAGCTTCTTTTAAGCACCCCTGTGAGCTCCTGATCCTCCCCCTATGCTCTCTCCCTCCATTCCCATTCTCTATCCGCCGTCCCCGTGCACCCGAGCTCTAGCCGCCGCCATGGCCGACGAGCCTTGCGCTCGCGAGCTCCTCCGCTCAAACCCGCCGCACGGTTGTGCTCCTGGAGCTCCCAGGAGTCCAGAGAACCCCTTTGGCCAGCCACTAGCACTCCGTAGCCTCGTCCCGCTCGACGTCCGAACACCTACCGCCGCGCTTGTCGTCGCCGGCGAGATTCCGGCTGCTCCGTGACCTCCCGTCTGGTCCATCAGATGCGCGAGTGCAAGAGCTCATGGCCCGTGCCTCCCGAGCGTCAAACCGCAGCCCCTAGCATGTTCCGGCGATCTTCCGCCGCGAGTCGTGGTCACCGCCGGCCGAACCCCGGCGAGTGCCGACGTGGCCACTTAATTAGGTCCTAAACACCCCGGTAATCACCCCCTGGTGCCACTGCCACGTGGGCCCCGGTGCCAAAATTAATTAGCTTAATTTCTGTTTAGATTAGTACTAATTTTGTGGGCCCCATAGGTCAGTTTGACCTGGCCCCGTCACACTTTGACCGACCCCACACGTCGGAGTTGACCAGGCTGATGTGTCTGTTGACCGGGCCCACCTGTCAGCGTCACTAACCAGCCTCAGTCACTGACCAGTGGACCCCACTGGTCAGGTTTGACCAGCAGCAGCGTCTGTTGACCTGCTGACGTCATAGTGACGCAGTGCTGATGCAGTTAACCATTTTCTGGATTTAAAATAATTCAGAAAATTCCAGAAAATTGTATAAACTTCTAAAATTCATAGAAAATTAACCGTAACTCCAAATTAAATAAATTATATATGAAAAATTATCAGAAAAATTCAAGGAATCCATCTGTACCATTTTCATGCATGTTAGAACAACTTATAGGTGCTGTTTAGCACAAATCAATTAAATGGCATTTGAATAATCACATATGGAGTTTGAATTTGAATCTTGGATTCAAACCAACTTCATTTAATCTGGTTTTAGGTGCATTAGCCCAAAACACATTCATATTGCCATGTCATAGCATGCATCATATTGTGCATTGCATTGATTGTGTTTCTTCTGTGTTGCCGGTAATTGTCCCCTCTCGATAGACGTGTACCGACGATGTGATCGATGACACCGATGAAGAGCTATATTATCTTCAGAAGTGCCAGGCAAGCAAAACCCCCTTGTTCATTCCGATAAAATCCCACTCTCTCGCTCCTGCTCTCTTTTACTGCATTAGGACAACAACGACATATTTGTTACTTGCTGCGGTAGCTGAACCCCTTTATCCTTTGCATGACCTGTCATTGCCACAGTAAATAGATGAAACTCACTAGCATGAGTAGGAGTTGTTTGAGCCCTGATGTGCCTACTCATTCATGCTTGTTTGTCATGCCTGCTACTGCTTAGAGTTGAGTCAGGTCTGATTCATCGGGGATGAATCAGAGGCGTGTGAACATGTCCTACTATGGGTGAACTAAGTGTGTGAACACGATTTGGTAAAGGTAGCGGTGAGAGGCCATGTAGGAGTACATGGTGGGTTGTCTCATTGCAGCCGTCCTCAGGAACTGAGTTCTGTGTTTGTGATCCATGATCAGTTACTACCACACATTGGGCTCCGGGCGCTCCAAGCTCTCTCGACTTATTAATCAACTTGATCTCTGTCCAGGAGTTGCAACTAGTTTCTGGTGTTTGTAGGTAGTGTTAGTAGTCTACCAAGTGGCACCCGGTACAGGTGGGCTTGGGACAGACTAGGCACAGTGGCCCGGTGTACCAAGTGGCACCCGGTTGGTGGGCTTGGGAACCCTGCACACATCGTTTGGGGCCGTAAGCGACACCCCGGCCGGATCTCCTTGCGGATGGAACCCGAATAGGCGATAAACCTGGACTAGAGACTTGTTCGGTTAGTCAGGTCGTGGCCGACTCCCTCGCCCGGCTTCCGCTTGAAGGTTGCCGAGGTACATGACGTGTACAGGGCGGTAAGTGGCGAGAGCGTGTGTGAAGAAGTACACCCCTACAGGGTTAACATCATCTATTCGAATAGCCGGATTCCTCGGATATGGAAACGTGGACCCTTTGTACAGTTCATAGACAAGTGAAAGTGGATACCCTAAAATACGCAAGATAAGCGTGAGTGCTATGGATGGCGTTCTCGTAGGGAGACGGGAGCGGATCCATAGTGGTGTATTGATATGGTGAATATGTGGACTCGTGTGCGCCACCTCAAAAGAGTTACTCGCAGTCGTAGTTCAGGTTAGCCACCGAGTCAAAGCTGGCTTGCTGCAGTTAAACCCCACCATCCCCTTTGTTGATAATGATGCATATGTAGTTAGTTCTGATGTAAGTCTTGCTGGGTACATTTGTACTCACGTTTGCCTATTTTATGTTTTTGCAGAGAGACTTCGTCTCACTAGTAGTTTCCGCGTGGACTTCGACGTTTAGCTTGTTACCTCAGCTACGATCTTGTGCCCTCGGCAGGATCTGGTAGATAGTCAGGCTTCTCAGCCTTTTTCATTTATAGATGTCTGTACTCAGACATGATAGCTTCCGCTTGTGCTTTGACTTGTATGCTCTGATTGTTGGGTCATGAGACCCATGTTTGTAATATCTCGCTCCTCGGAGCCTATTGAATAAATACTTGAGTTGTAGAGTCATGTTGTGATGCCATGTTGTATTTGCACATATCGAGCATATTGTGTGTATGTTATTGAAATGCTTGGTATGTGTGGGATCTGACAACCTAGTTGTTTATCCTTGGTAGCCTCTCTTACCGGGAAATGTCTCCTAGTGTTTCCACCGAGCCATGGTAGCTTGCTACTGCTCCGGAACACTTAGGCTGGCCGGCATGTGTCCTTCTTCGTTCCTGTGTCTGTCCCTTCGGGGAAATGTCACGCGATGAATACCGGAGTCCTGTTAGCCCGCTACAGCCCGGTTCACCGGAGTCCTGCTAGCCTAGTGCTACAGCCTGGATTCACTCGCTGATGACCGACACGTTCGATGCTGGGTCATGGATGCCTGTCCCTGTAAGTCTGTGTCACTTTGGATTTACGACTAGCCATGTCAGCCCAGGCTCCTTATCATATGGATGCTAGCGACACTATCATATACGTGTGCCAAAAGACGCAAACGGTCCCGGGCAAAGGTAAGGCGACACCCGTGGGAATACCGTGCGTGAGGCCGCAAAGTGATATGAGGTGTTACATGCTAGATCGATGTGGCATTGAGTCGGGGTCCTGACAGCGCTGGTATCAGAGCTTGACTGCCTGTAGGATTACCAAGCCAAACTGGTCGAAGTAGAGTCTAGAAATGCTTTAGTTATATAAGGGAATTGATTGTGGGATGGAACGTAAGGCTCTTTTTACTCCTTATACCTCATGGCCTTCTGATCTGAGTCATCATCTTCTCTTCTACGGGGATTAAGAACTAGGCTATCTCTTCTTTCTATTAGGATCACGTGTTACTAATCCGTAGACTTATAAGATTGTTGGATTTAAGTCTCAGTTTAGTTCCTACTACCTCCGTATGTTAATTGTTGATCTCGAGACCTTGATATTGTGCTTCTGAGTGGTTATGCCACCATTTTTGTGAATGTCTCAAATCTTTTCTGAGCATTTACAGCCGTTATGCTGTCCGAGTCATTCCAGGTTTCTAAATAGTCTGATGCATTTGCAAAATCCTTTTCCTCTGGTTTCGATGCTCCTTTATGCCAGCTCAATCACACTAATTGTTGAGTTGAGGTATTCTATTGCCTTGACATTATGTTGGAGTTACTATTATGGCCCTAGGTGTTTAGGGAGTCACCTAGTAATCTAGCAATGTTTTGTGATCCCAGTGTGATGATTCTGGCTTTTATTCTCGAAAGCATCCCGTGATGCCACTTAGTAGTAGGTATTCTACTCCTTGGGCTTTGAACCCGAGATTCACTCTACTTACCTTATGTTGATAGTGTTTGCTAGTTCCTTTAGGATATTAGTAACTTTGCGATAGTCCTCGAGGTCCGTGGTATTTCCTTCATCCAAATACTATGAACCGCTTATGGCAGATGTTTATTGGATCAAAAGATCACAATTAGAGTACTCTTGAGGAGTTCTCCATTCATAAATCGTGACTCTGCCAGTTCTACCTTTCTGCATGGGTTATCCGGAAGAATTATGTTGAACTCGGTTCGACATACTAATTTATGCATCCACAACTCAGAAAGTTATATGTTCCTTTGAGTTGTCCCTCTTTAGTTGTCTACTGACCTTCGTCTATCAATTGATAGTCAAGAGAATGCGTGCGTTCGTTTGTCGATGCCTATTACTCTTGTGGCCCGTCAAGCCATTCCGTCCTGAATGACTAGGAGAAACAAACTCCAGTACCTCATCCATATTTAGGATTGGGTCAAAGTAGTTGTGTTCCGCAGATCAAGTTACAATCCAGCTTCTGGTCTGCTCTACCCTGAAGTATTACCTTCTTTATGACAGGAATTTCATGAGAATTGCACCACCTTTTGTGAATTCTTGACATAGTGATACTTCTCGCCATCCTTTTTCATTCCTCGGTTCCGTGTTGATGCAACCGGAATACCGACAAATGAATTGTGATGTGTGAAATCAATACTCCTAGCAACCTCGTTGCTTGGTAAATAATTTTATTCTTAGTATGTTGGTTATTGAATCACCATTCTAAGATTGATCGTGCTACCTAGTCCTTATTTCCTGGTGCACTCTTTGATTGATGAGTTAGGATTTGTCAAGTCCTCGCTCATTTGATCATATCATCTTGCCCTGAAAAGCAAGATTGTTCTCGAGCTTAGTAACATATCGGTGGTTCGTGATTTTCCGAAGATCTTCTCGGAAGTACTACCAGGTTGTCACCTGACCGCTATGTTGAGTTCGTGATCAAGTTGGTTTTCTTATAAACCACCCTTTCTCCAAGAATCTGTGTTGGATATCCCTGAGCTAGTTGGTTAAGCTAGACAACAAATTGGAGAATTGGAAGATAAAAGCTTGCCTAACTTAGTTCGTTCCAAAGGGATATTCTTGTGTGTGTGTGTGTGTTGAAGAAAGATGATATCTTCATCGATTGGTCCCTATCAGTTGCTGCACCTACTGTCTTATCAATCCTTTGACTTGAGTGTGGGCTATCGTCAACTCAAGTCAGATCCAACGATGTTCGTAATGTTGTCTTACTCGTGGTTGATCCCTCGAGCATACACCATTATATCTTTTGGTTCTGACCAATGCTATCACCGTGTTCACACGATGGTGGAAGTCCAGTGATATGGAAATTCCGATGAGTTGTTGTTGAGCCCATTGACAACATTCTTATCTCCTCCATGATGTTGTTGAACATTAAGTTAGTGTTGGAAACTTTTGAAAGCATTTTCTTCATGCTAGCTCATGAAGTACTTGTTGATGAAAGGAGTGACTTCCTTTGATTCACGTGCATTTGATGCAAGTTGCCGCCGTGGATTCGAGAAAGTCAATGTTGCTTCTTTTGGAATCATCCCAAATCAGTCATGCATACGTGCGAAGTATTCTGTGGTTCGGAGACTTGCAACCTCCATTCTATATGGGTCCCTAGCACACCAAGCCACTGATTGATTTGTTCAAGATTAATAAGTTCTAAGTGCTAGTCCCGAAGGTACCAGACGGATTTGTACAAAACTTCGATATCCTTGCTGATGGTTCCCCCTCCTGAACTCGGTAGTGTTTTATTATAAGACTACTTTGTGGTCATGCTTGTCTAGGACAACGTGTTCACATGTTTGTAGCAGAACCAACTCATGTTTTGGAGCTTACTATCGTAGTTCATTTCCCGAGAATCTCGCAACGTCATCTCGTCGATTTGTGTTGCAAACTTTCATTTTTCTTCCGAGACTCGATGAGCCTGGAATATTCTGACACCAACCAGATCTGAATCTCAGGCAGATATGATGGTTGGAACATTTCCCAAGAATTATAATATTGGTCGCGTGATAACCGGTAAAGTGGATGTCGTGGCCAACACACCCAGCCGGAAGACCTGTTATTATAATATCTTGATTGATGAAGTTGGCCACCTCCCCATAGGGATTTCGTAGGGTTTACTCCCTAGTTGCCCCTATGGATTTTTGTGTTCCCGAAGTCCGACCTTTTACTTGATGTTTTAGATATCAAACCATATCTATGAATGGGTTACACTAGCACATCAAGGAGAACATTAGAAGCGGAGTGCTAAATGTCTCTCGGTCGATCATCCAGATTTTGTTCCTTGGCTTCGCTAAGGTGTAATCTGAGAAGGTGTTATCTTCCTTTGCATCTGCATCATCCATCATCATTCGTCATGGTAGCAAGTTGTGTTGCCAGGACCCTTGACACGGATGTTGGTAAAACCCTGATGAATATGGAAATGCTCAAGTTCTTGAGAGCACGCACAAGCGCTAGGTGTTATCATCGGCACTAACTGGGTTTGCTCTCAGTTTCCTCGGCAATGCTATGATCTTTTCAAACAGTGAATTCACTCTCTATTGTTGGGTTCTTCCCCAGTTACCAGAATCATTCCCAGCATTTGCATTTTGTTCCTAGCTTGCACCGCCAATGTGCCATTCTACCATGGGTCTCTTCCATTTCCGGTGATAAGCAAATTCATCCATTACGTTGTCTTCAACAAGGTAATCCACATCATCCAAGTCCGAGTATGCCATTCTACCGAACCCCTCCAAACGATCACTCAAGAATTGCCTTAGGCTGGTATAAAGAGTTTCAATGATCTCGGTATCAAAAGTAATTCTTTTTGCCACTTAAGGGGATATATTTTCGAGTCACCTTCCCTAAGGTGCATCATTATGGTGTCATGTCAACTTAACTCCTCGCTACGTTGACAATCGTTGACCACCTTCTTAAGTGTGGACTTATTGTCCACCTAGTGAACCTTCGTCATCCGTTTCTTTCCACCCCTCTTGATGTGTATCTCGTGTCTCAACCCGAGAGATGGTCCTATGTCTCATTCCGTGAGTTGTTCGATCTTCGAGAAGATCGACCCCTCTAGAGTCTCCTTCTTCCCTCCATGTCATGTTGACAGGATTTCTCAGAGCAAGACTTCAAGACGATGATGGTGTTCAAATCAACGTTCATTTGAAGTGCAACCTGGATCGTGAAGATTGTACTAGTTTGCGTTTCCCCTTCATCCTACCCTACGCTTGAATCTCGAGACGAGATTCTTGTTTAGTGGGGGTGAGTTGTCACATCCCTAGCTGCTGGTAGTGCTCTAGGCTAGCTTCATGTGTGCATCATGTTTAAATTTTTGAAACTTGAACTGAGGAATTTTGGAAGCCTCAAAAACTTAAATAAAAGAGGGGAAAAAACCCTAGAAATCTCATTCATTGCTCCAAAATGCTCTTCTTAAATGTTTGATAATTTTTGGTAAGGGTTCTGGTCCCAACCAAAATATTGAACATTTTTAAGGATTTATTTTTGGGACTTTGGATTTAATTCATTAGCTATTTGAATTTGAGTTATATTCATATAATTAGAATATAATTTCAAATACCCCTGAAATATTTTATAAGCTTTTGGAAAAGTCCATCTAGCAATATAAAATATTCAGAGGAGTTTTTGGCATTGTTTGAATTATTTTAAAATTCAAAACAGTGGCAAAAAGATTAAATAAAAACAAAACAGAAGAAAAATAAAACAGAGCAGAAAACCTACCTGGGCCACTTACCTCAGCTTACCTGGCAGCCACCACAGCCCAACACTGTGCAGCCCACCTGCGCGGCCCAGCCCACCTGGCCCCCCTTCTCCTGTCTTCTTCCCGTGCCAGCGCACGAAGCAGCTCGGTGGCGAGCACCGCCGTCGCGCTTGGCCACCTCCTGCCTGGTTGCCTCCCTCCTCGATGCGCCTGGAGACGCCACGACACCCCTCTGCCTCTCCCCTCACTCTCTGTTCTCTCCCTCGCCCTCTAGCTCCTTCCCCAAGTGCGACCGAATGCAGCCGCCGACGCCTTCGCCGTAGCTGCAGCCACCGCTACCCCCTCGCCCCTCTGTTGTGCCCACGAGCTCCGCGACGTCGCCCTCGACCCCCTCACCGAGCCACGTCCCGCCGGAAGCCCTGCAGCATCGCCCTCGAGCTCGTCCTCAACATTCGGCCGCCGGCAACCTCACCCTCGATTCGCCGTCGTTCGTGCTTCCCCGGCCTCCTTGAGCTTCTTTTAAGCACCCCTGTGAGCTCCTGATCCTCCCCCTATGCTCTCCCCCTCCGTTCCCATTCTCTATCTGCCGTCCCCGTGCACCCGAGCTCTAGCCGCCGCCATGGCCGACGAGCCTTGCGCTCGCGAGCTCCTCCGCTCAAACCCGCCGCACGGTTGTGCTCCTGGAGCTCCCAGGAGTCCAGAGAACCCCTTTGGCCAGCCACTAGCACTCCGTAGCCTCGTCCCGCTCGATGTCCGAACACCTACCGCCGCGCTTGTCGTCGCCGGCGAGATTCCGGCTGCTCCGTGACCTCCCGTCTGGTCCATCAGATGCGCGAGTGCAAGAGCTCATGGCCCGTGCCTCCCGAGCGTCAAACCGCAGCCCCTAGCATGTTCCGGCGATCTTCCGCCGCGAGTCGTGGTCACCGCCGGCCGAACCCCGGCGAGTGCCGACGTGGCCACTTAATTAGGTCCTAAACACCCCGGTAATCACCCCCTAGTGCCACTACCACGTGGGCCCCGGTGCCAAAATTAATTAGCTTAATTTCTGTTTAGATTAGTACTAATTTTGTGGGCCCCATAGGTCAGTTTGACCTGGCCCCGTCACACTTTGATCGACCCCACACGTCGGAGTTGACCAGGCTGATGTGTCTGTTGACCGGGCCCACCTGTCAGCGTCACTAACCAGCCTCAGTCACTGACCAGTGGACCCCACTGGTCAGGTTTGACCAGCAGCAGCGTCTGTTGACCTGCTGACGTCATAGTGACGCAGTGCTGATGCAGTTAGCCATTTTCTGGATTTAAAATAATTCAGAAAATTCCAGAAAATTGTATAAACTTCTAAAATTCATAGAAAATTAACCGTAACTCCAAATTAAATAAATTATATATGAAAAATTATCAGAAAAATTCAAGGAATCCATCTGTACCATTTTCATGCATGTTAGAACAACTTATAGGTGCTGTTTAGCACAAATCAATTAAATGGCATTTGAATAATCACATATGGAGTTTGAATTTGAATCTTGGATTCAAACCAACTTCATTTAATCTGGTTTTAGGTGCATTAGCCCAAAACACATTCATATTGCCATGTCATAGCATGCATCATATTGTGCATTGCATTGATTGTGTTTCTTCTGTGTTGCCGGTAATTGTCCCCTCTCGATAGACGTGTACCGACGATGTGATCGATGACACCGATGAAGAGCTATATTATCTTCAGAAGTGCCAGGCAAGCAAAACCCCCTTGTTCATTCCGATAAAATCCCACTCTCTCGCTCCTGCTCTCTTTTACTGCATTAGGACAACAACGACATATTTGTTACTTGCTGCGGTAGCTGAACCCCTTTATCCTTTGCATGACCTGTCATTGCCACAGTAAATAGATGAAACTCACTAGCATGAGTAGGAGTTGTTTGAGCCCTGATGTGCCTACTCATTCATGCTTGTTTGTCATGCCTGCTACTGCTTAGAGTTGAGTCAGGTCTGATTCATCGGGGATGAATCAGAGGCGTGTGAACATGTCCTACTATGGGTGAACTAAGTGTGTGAACACGATTTGGTAAAGGTAGCGGTGAGAGGCCATGTAGGAGTACATGGTGGGTTGTCTCATTGCAGCCGTCCTCAGGAACTGAGTTCTGTGTTTGTGATCCATGATCAGTTACTACCACACATTGGGCTCCGGGCGCTCCAAGCTCTCTCGACTTATTAATCAACTTGATCTCTGTCCAGGAGTTGCAACTAGTTTCTGGTGTTTGTAGGTAGTGTTAGTAGTCTACCAAGTGGCACCCGGTACAGGTGGGCTTGGGACAGACTAGGCACAGTGGCCCGGTGTACCAAGTGGCACCCGGTTGGTGGGCTTGGGAACCCTGCACACATCGTTTGGGGCCGTAAGCGACACCCCGGCCGGATCTCCTTGCGGATGGAACCCGAATAGGCGATAAACCTGGACTAGAGACTTGTTCGGTTAGTCAGGTCGTGGCCGACTCCCTCGCCCGGCTTCCGCTTGAAGGTTGCCGAGGTACATGACGTGTACAGGGTGGTAAGTGGCGAGAGCGTGTGTGAAGAAGTACACCCCTGCAGGGTTAACATCATCTATTCGAATAGCCGGATTCCTCGGATATGGAAACGTGGACCCTTTGTACAGTTCATAGACAAGTGAAAGTGGATACCCTAAAATACGCAAGATAAGCGTGAGTGCTATGGATGGCGTTCTTGTAGGGAGACGGGAGCGGATCCATAGTGGTGTATTGATATGGTGAATATGTGGACTCGTGTGCGCCACCTCAAAAGAGTTACTCGCAGTCGTAGTTCAGGTTAGCCACCGAGTCAAAGCTGGCTTGCTGCAGTTAAACCCCACCATCCCTTTGTTGACAATGATGCATATGTAGTTAGTTCTGATGTAAGTCTTGCTGGGCACATTTGTACTCACGTTTGCCTATTTTATGTTTTGCAGAGAGACTTCGATCTCACTAGTAGTTTCGCGTGGACTTCGACGTTTAGCTTGTTACCTCAGCTACGATCTTGTGCCCTCGGCAGGATTGGTAGATAGTCAGGCTTCTCAGCCTTTTTCATTTATAGATGTCTGTACTCAGACATGTTAAGCTTCCGCATGTGCTTTGACTTGTATGCTCTGATTGTTGGGTCATAAGACCCATGTTTGTAATATCTCGCTCCTCGGAGCCTATTGAAAATATACTTGAGTTATAGAGTCATGTTGTGATGCCATGTTGTATTTGCACATATCGAGCATATTGTGTGTATGTTATTGAAATGCTTGGTATGTGTGGGATCTGACAACCTAGTTGTTTATCCTTGGTAGCCTCTCTTACCGGGAAATGTCTCCTAGTGTTTCCACTGAGCCATGGTAGCTTGCTACTGCTCTGGGACACTTAGGTTGGCCGGCATGTGTCCTTCTTCGTTCCTGTGTCTGTCCCTTCGGGGAAATGTCACGCGATGAATACCGGAGTCCTGTTAGCCCGCTACAGCCCGGTTCACCGGAGTCCTGCTAGCCTAGTGCTACAGCCTGGATTCACTCGCTGATGACCGACACGTTCGATGCTGGGTCATGGATGCCTGTCCCTGTAAGTCTGTGCCACTTTGGATTTACGACTAGCCATGTCAGCCCAGGCTCCTTATCATATGGATGCTAGCGACACTATCATATACGTGTGCCAAAAGACGCAAACGGTCCCGGGCAAAGGTAAGGCGACACCCGTGGGAATACCGTGCGTGAGGCCGCAAAGTGATATGAGGTGTTACATGCTAGATCGATGTGGCATTGAGTCGGGGTCCTGACACCCAAGGTTGGCATTCATCAGAGTTTAAAATACACCCCTAGCGGGTGGAACTGTGCATAACTAACTTGTTCTTGAGTAAAAGACAGAAAAACTTAAAAGATAAAGACGCCTAGGCTGGTGGAACTGCGGGCTGCTCAGACAGGTCGATGGTGGCTGAAGCACCGGCTGCCAGGGCCTCCGGCTAGTGGGTGTCGGTCTGGTCAGCGGCGGCGGCCAACGTGGTCTCCCGCCGCTCGTCGGCCGAGGCCGTATCGGGTTGAGTCCAGCTGGTCACTCCGTCATCTGGCGTGAGGCCATCGCCTTCCTCGTCCTCGTCCTCGTCCGCGGCTTCATCGCTGGAGACGATCCCCCCGTTCAGGTTTAGCCCGAACCAGGACAGTGGCACCTCGGTGCCGTCTTCTGCCCGCTCCAGGATGAAGACACCACCGTCGGTGTACTTAGTGAGGGCCAACATGCGAATGGCGATCTCCTCGCGCTCCGCCTCCAGCTCCGGCGCCGCCTCCTAGAGGAAGGTGTCCGGTTGCACCAGGCTCACGCCCGTGTACCACGCCCTCACGAACTCCAGCGCCACCTTGGTGTCGGCCCATGTCGCAGTGCCCTTCCAGGCGTCAAGCCGCTCCCCCGCCACCTCCAACCAATCGGCGGTCCGACTGGGAGTCCGGGGGACCTGCCCACCCGGCCAGAGGCCCTCCAAGACCTGAGACCCGGCGCATTGTAATCGGAGGAGCAGGTGGCGTGCTGCCTCAAGGCGCAGCCGAATGGCCAGGAACTGCTCGCCCAAGTTCCAGGGCCGGTCTGGCACAATCTCCATGCCCACTCTCTTTCACTGGTCGCGTCGTGCCTCAATGGCCTGGCCGATGGCACCGGAGTGATCTGGGAAGTACTCTGCTCAAAAGAAGACAAAATAATTAGAAGACGGCTTCCTATGGTAGGCGGCAACTAACCAATCAAGGAAGAGAGAAGATTTACCTTCGAGCAGATCCTCGAACACCGAGTAACCCTCCGATAGGTACTTCTCCTTTTCGGCCCAGCCCAAGCGCTGGGTCTCGAACTCTGCATTGAGGCACTCGTCCTTGTTCTTTAGCCACTGGGCCTACTCCGCGTGCCGGGTCGCCTGGTGAGGGAGTCCTGGACTAAGGGTACTCGGGTGTCTGGCCTATTGGACTTTGGCCAGACTGTTGAGCCATGAGGATACAATACTAAAGATTCTCTCACCCGTGTCCGGATGGGACTCTCCTTGGCGTGGATGGCAAGCTTGGTGTCGTGGAATTGTCACGGCAGATGTCCTTAGTGTCAGGACTTAGTCGCGAGGCCAACGCATCTATGTGGTAGCTTGAGAGGGGTTGAGCGGGACGAGAGACGCGATGTTTTACCCAGGTTTGGCCCCTCACAGTGGAGGTAAAAGCCTACATCCTGCTTCATTGATATTGATGATCATGATCACGGTTACAAGAGTGCTCTATCTCGAGAGCTATTGTCTAAACCTAACTTATCCAACTTGTGGAACTTGTGAATCTTGTCCCTTTTGGGGAGCCCTGCCCCTCCTTATATATGTTGGAAGGGCGGGTTACATGTAGAGTCCTATTAGGATTAGGACTAGTCTATATCTAATACAAACCGGATACAAGTCCATGTCTTAACTCCTTGTAAGATAAATGTTCCTCATGCCTTTCCTCTTAAACCGGCCCACCATTAACATAAAACCGGCCTGCTGGGCCTTGGGCCTTGTCATCCATTTGGAACATGCGCCGGGTCACCAATGAGTCTTCAGGCTCATGAATCATCATACCAGTGAACCACCAGACACGTAAGTCGCCAATCCTCTGGCGGTTTACCAATGAAACGCCTAGTCTGGCCGGGTTATACTTCCGGCCGGTTTACACCGCGGGGTATATCCCCGACATTAGCCCCCAAGTTTAGCTTGGATTTATCCATGGTAAACTTATACTGCAAAATAAACACAAGAAGAAAATTGAAAGGTTGTGCTCCGGGTTAAGAATTCTTGTAAACCGGCATCTGATGATCCTTAAGTCCTTGTCATTTCCTCCTTCTACAAAATCCGGTTAACAAGCCAGCTTCATACTCAATTTGCTCACATTGGTTTCTCACAGAGAAATATTGTGAAGAATAATCCACTTGAGTCGGCTTCCAAAGCGCCGGTTTAAGAAATATGGGTCTTGAAATACTTATCTGATATTCAGCCGGTTTGAAGATGTAAAACTTGCCGGTTTAATATTACCAAAATTGCCGGTTTATAAATATTGATGGCACCGGGTCATAATTGTTGTCGACACCGGGTCATGTAATTGATCTTCCTGATTTGCTCAAAACTGATAAACTGAAGACGTTCCTCCTTTATATGCATAATACCTGTAGCCCCCAAGTCTTAAGAGGAGAACATAGTGATAACTTAAGACTTGCTCCAATAAGTGTTTCAACCTTGAAGAAATCCGGTTTTTTCATCTCAATTATATAAACTGAATACTCCATATATGTAGACCCCAAGTGCCGGGTTGTCGTGCTTGCAGCAACCTGGGACTTGTAATTGCTTATAAAAACTTCAATCAGTGTAGCCCCCAAGGGCCGGTTCAGTAAGATAATATTGAGCTGGGACTTTATATATACTTCATTGAAAATAACATCATATGATATAACTCCCATCATGGGGCTTGAACCCACGTCCACAAGGACAAGAGCTTTGTGCTTTACCAACTGAGGAGTGAACCCTTCAATATAATGGATAAAAACTTGTGTACCTTGAATTGTTGACAGGAGCAATTGGTAGCCCCCAAGGGCCGGCTCATTACAATGTGATGAGTCGGGTCTTCAATAAAGTGAGCAAAAAATGATTTTGCATTAGCCCCCCAAGTGTCATGGTGCATGCTTGCAGCGACATGAGACTTGCATATTTGATGAAATCTCAACGTGAATAATGTAGCCCCCAAGTGTCGAGTCGTAAGCCTGCAGCGACTCGGGACTATTCCTTCAATAAATCATATCCATTGCTAATATAATAGCCATTGCGCTAACGCGACTTTGAAAACCTTAATCATAATACTGGATATTGATAACCATAATAAAATCCAGCCATGTTGGCTATTTAAGATAACATAATCCGGTGAAAACCTTATTCATTCAATACCATAATGAAAATTCAGCCAAACTTGGCTATTTGAATAATATAACCCAATGATTTATGAGCGCATGATTCCAGTGGCGCAATCCAAATATATATATATACTGGCGACTTATAGTCCAAAGCCGGGCCGGTTTTTCAAACCTGTTTCTGCATACAACAAGTTTAAAGTGTCCTGGCAGTTTACCACCAGACGGGTCATAATGACCAACATATAACCCGGGTTTATAACCAAGGCTGCACTAAAGAATAATCAAATATGAAATATATCATACCTGTGACATTGAATCACATTGTTGGTTTTACCAACTTTTTGTAGCAAGGGTGATAACCCAAATCTCGAGTACTGATAACTCCTTCCATATTGTGCCGGTTTATGATAAAACCGTGCCGGGTTGTGATAAACACCGTGTTACTCCATAAGAGGATGTTAACAACAAGGATCAAACCGGGCAAATAGTCTCCGGATTGACGTGAACTGTGTTCTGTCAATTGATTGGTTGAAAACTTTGTCGGTTTAAAAAATGCAATAAAAAAGAAAAAAGTATCTTGCAAAGAAAAGTGCGAAGCAAAAGCAAAGACAAAACCGTTTGCAAAAAAGGTTTATTTGAGCTGATCAAATGGCGTTACCATGGCCGAACACGACCAAGCTCCCGTTAGGTGTAACTATGGTTCTAGTCAGCCAGGTCCCCAAATGAAACCGTGGCATTTATGCCGACCAAGTGGCATGGCAATGGTTCGGGTTCGACCAAGCCCCCAAGTGATTATGTGGCCTTAGGCCGATCAAGAGGCATGACTGGTTCAGACGTGACCAAGTCCCCAAGTGATCTGGTGGCTCTCGCCTATCAAGAGGTATGGTATTGGTTCGGACACGACCAAACCTCCAAGTGATATAACATGATGCTTTTAAAAAGCGAACTCAAGGGGTAAACCGGAGGCCGCTTTAGAACAACTCCGTGTAACCACACATGATGTAAAAGAACAGAGACCCCGCTTTATGAAGCAGAAGCCCCCATGTGATCAATAATATGTCAGGCCAGTAAGGCGGGATACCCATGTTTGAACCGCGCATCATGGCAGCAGGTCCTCTTTGGCAATTTTTAACTTTTTGCAAGAGATAAATTCTTCTTGAACCGGGATCTTGAACCGGATATGGAAACCTTCAAACTTTGTGGGAGACATCTTTCCCTTGAACCGGATTTTAAACCGGAATCTTCATTTTTAGCCAGAAATTTTCTGACGGCCTTTAAACTCGAACTTGCGAGAAGTTAATTCCTTTTTGAACCGGAAATTATTAAACCGGATTTGAGAGCTTCAGAGCTTTATTGGAGAACAAATTTCCCTTGTACCGGATTGTAAACCGGAATCCTTTTCTGATGACCCGAAACTTCTTCATTGAGCCAGGATTTTGTAACTGTCATATACTTTCTAATCCGGAAACCTTCTGACAGCACGATGTGAATCCAGGACCGGGTTATCTTTCCCTCCAACATATTGGGGTTCTTGACTTCACTAAAAACCGGCAACGTTTGCTAAGTCATATCATTGTAGCCCCCAAGTCTCAAGGTGACTCGAGGAGTTGGCTTGAGATTCTCCATACTTGACCGTGATATAAACCGGCATAACTTGTATATCATTGGTGTTGACAGCATGATGTGAATCCACAGAAGGTTGAGGCGATTGCGGCAGGTTATAAATGATCCCGTATGAGCCGTGTCAGCAACTCGGCCAATGGTTCCTTCCAACTGGATCTTTGAAGTTTAACCAAACTATAGTAGCGGCGACTTGTGTGCATGTCCATTGAACCATCCAGTGCAAACGACGGTTTACGATAATTTGCCTCCAATTTGAAAGAAAAACCGGGCTACCCAAGCTGTGACTTGCTCATACCCAATAAACAGCTCATGCAGACAGGTGCGGCCCGGTGTGTTGATGTAGACCAGGTCGCGAGAGACGAACGGTAAAAATGACCGCAGCATCAGAGGCAACATAGATGAGTCAGCCACGGTGCTGTATGCCAGTGCGGAGAAGCAAGTTATCCTCCTCGTTGTAAGCTGGCACGTACGCGTGAACCGGCCGCGAGAGCGGACGGGCGAGTCATCCATGGTGTTGTAAACCGGTGCGGATGCGCGAATCAATCATAGGCGCAGTCCCAGCTAGTTGATGTAGACCGGGCCGTACGGACGGCAGCTTGTGCACGTCCACTCATCGGGTAATATGTTACGGACTATCGCCGGGCGAAATATTGTCAGCCCGTGCTCCATACCCATGGTATAAACCATATTTGTAGTGAATGACTGTCCTGCATATAAAAATACATAGATCAAAGTAATTGTTCTTTGAAAAAAAATGTGCTAATAAAATATACTTTAGATGAATAGCACCTGATTCGTTTAGACCGGAAGTAACCCGCCATGAAGTTGATAATCACTAGGTGAAATTGAAATCAGTCACAGGTGAACCGGCCGCAGTGTGGTAAACCAGTACGGACTGGTGACCCAGCCGTGATGTTTGTAAGCCGGCGCGGACAACAAGTCGACCGCATGCGCGGACGGATGTAATCCGAACAGTGGGGGCGGCGATTTGCACGTGTATCCGTCGAGCAGCATGGCACGGACGAACGCCAGTGCAAAGTTTATATTGGTGCGTACTCCATATCAGCTGTACAACACCTTTGTCTTGAATGACTATCCTGCATAAAAATACTGATGTTGTGTCAGGTGAACGCCATATTCCAGCAATGATAAACTTGCAACCTCGTTTCTCTGCGGCCCGGAGTAACAGGGTAGGCCGGGGCGGCTCACGGTGTGGGAGACTCGTCGGGGCGGCTCAGTGCAGCCCCATGGTGATGGTGGATTGTAGGCCGGAGAATTGGCAACTCAGCACGGGTGAACCACAGCAGCTATAGAGGTGTCCACGGCGGTCGCTGTGGTCACACAGAAGCCAGAGTAAAAAACCCTCCTCGATCCATGTGTCCACTGAAATCCTTGCTGTTTTTTCCTTCTTCAGACTGATGATAATTTGGCAGCAGTGTAGACGTATTGTTTACATACATCAGCCTTGGCAACCGGGAATAGTGAATCAACCTCATCCTTCACGTGAGATGTACCTTTTAGGCAACAATTGGCCTGGGAACTTGTGCCTTTGTAAGTTTACCTCTCCTAGTAGCAATTGCCAATTTAAAAAGTGCAATTTGACTTGTACAACTCGGTCTTTACACCAGAAAAGTAGCAGCAGCAGAGGCGTAACCCGGCGACTCCAGAGGGGCGTCGGCAAGACGGGTCGCGGCCAGGTAGCAGCGGCTCTCGGGGCGACGGCTGTGGAGATCTGTCCAGAGTGGCTCATACTGTCTCGGGTGTGTTGTGAAGTCCACATGGTAGCCTGCAATTTAATATTCCAGGATGCTTCCTTTGGATGGCTTTGATTTTGACTCGGAGTGCTAATAGTAGTACTATTCAGTAGCGATTTGATCTGACATGCTTGCTTTAATTGAATCTTCAAGAGGCGGCTCGCAGGCAGGACCTGACCGAGACGGAACACCGGTTTGGATGCGGCAGCAGCAGGGTCCCGGCGATTTGATGTTCGTCTTGGCTCGCATAATAGCCACTGTAACAGATATTGATTCACCTTCGGATTCGTCGGATCGCCGGGTCATGTTCATCCGCACGTAACCCTAATTTTCTTTTGACCTCAAACCTCACAGATTTACATCTGGATTGATGAATTTGAAGTTGATGTAAATCCTTTCAAACCGGCTCTTCTGACAAAATGCAAACTTCCCGATTCCTGGGAAAGATCTCTTCAAGAACTCAACACCACCGTGCGCAGGCCCCACGGTGGGCGCCAACTGTCGTGGAATTGTCACGGCAGATGTCCTTAGTGTCAGGACTTAGTCGCGAGGCCAACGCATCTATGTGGTAGCTTGAGAGGGGTTGAGCGGGACGAGAGACGCGATGTTTTTCCTAGGTTCGGCCCCTCGCGGTGGAGGTAAAAGCCTACATCCTGCTTCATTGATATTGATGATCATGATCACGGTTACAAGAGTGCTCTATCTCGAGAGCTATTGTCTAAACCTAACTTATCCAACTTGTGGAACTTGTGAATCTTGTCCCTTTTGGGGAGCCCTGCCCCTCCTTATATATGTTGGAAGGGCGGGTTACATGTAGAGCCCTATTAGGATTAGGACTAGTCTATATCTAATACAAACCGGATACAAGTCCATGTCTTAACTCCTTGTAAGATAAATGTTCCTCATGCCTTTCCTCTTAAACCGGCCCACCATTAACATAAACCGGCCTGCTGGGCCTTGGGCCTTGTCATCCATCTGGAACACACGCTGGGTCACCAATGAGTCTTCAGGCTCGTGAATCGTCATACCAGTGAACCACCAGACACGTAAGTCGCCAATCCTCTGGCGGTTTACCAATGAAACGCCTAGTCCGGCTGGGTTATACTTCCGGCCGGTTTACGCCGCGGGGTATATCCCCGACACTTGGCGTTCTGATATGAAGATTCCTTTCTCCGTAACTAACTTTGTACAACCCTACTCCCCTCAGGTGTCTATATAAACCGGAGGGTTTAGTCCATAGAGGCAATCATAATCATATAGGCTAGACTTCTAGGGTTTTAGCTATTATGATCTCATGGTAGATCAACTCTTGTAACCCCCATACTCATCAATATTAATCAAGCAGGACATAGGGTATTACCTCCATTAAGAGGGCCCGAACCTGGGTAAAACTCCGTGTCCCTTGTCTCCTGTTACCATCAACCTCAGATGCACAGTTCGGGACCCCCTACCCGAGATCTGCCGGTTTTGACACCGACATTGGTGCTTCCATTGAGAGTTCCGCTGCGTCATCTTCAGGAGGTTCGATGGCTCTGTCAATCATCTACAACGATGCGGCCCTGATGGAGGTCTTTCTCCCCGTCCAGATCTTCATGTTCGGCGGCTTTGCACTATGGGCCAACTCGCTTGGCCATCTAGAGCAGATCGACAGCTATGCCCCTGGCCATTAGGTCGGGTTTGGAAGCTTGAACTACGTTGCTGATATCCGCGGAGACTTGATCTTTGACGGATTCAAGCCCACGGCAGCAGCTCCCTGCCACCGCGATGAGCATGACCTAAATCTGTCATCGAACCATGCTCAGGAGATAGCGCCTGTAAGTGCTCCAGCCCTAGATCCGGAGCAGACTATGCCATCCGAAGACGGGAAGCTCAATCCCGCCACGGAGGCTGCAGAATCAGCGGTGTTGGAGCCACACACAGACCCAATTTCATGCGGGATCTGCGTCACCGGAACCCCAGACTCATCTCCGGCCGCTGGCACCGAACTACGCGCACCCGCGTCCGCTGAGCCTGATAAAGCGCCAATTGTCGAATCCAGTGCCGCAGACATCTTCCGGCACTCACCTTTAGGCGATGTGCTAAACTCATTAAAACCCTCTCCTTAGCAGGGGACTCACAGCCGAATTATATTCGGTTTGAACTGGGGGCTGATGACGGTGAATTTCGCTTCCCACCCACCTCCCACTTAATAGCCACTGTCGAAGACCTAACCGGCATGCCTGATTACGGCTTTGAAGACATCGATGGTATGGACGACGATGCTGAAGAGGAGCAGGCCCAAAACCCACCATTTACCGGGCACTGGACCACTACCCCCTCATATGATGTATACATGGTGGATACACCCAAAGCGAATAGCGGCAACGACAAGGAAGACCCAGTCGAGGATAAATCTCCTGAGATACAATCAAAGCGCCGAAGTTAGCAGCACCCCTCCAAGTGACGCCATGGAAAAGACAGCAATACCGGCATAGGAGAAAACAATACTCCGAATGATGCCGAAGACAGTGAAGACCCCATTAAGACAACTTCAGAACAGGAGGAACAGGAAGACGTGCAAGTTAGCCCTGATGAACAGGCCATAAACGAAGACTCGGAGGACAGTAATTATCTTCCGCTCTCCGAGGATGAGGTGAGCCTCGGCAATGAGGATTTTATCATGCCTGAGGAACCTCTCGAGCAGGAGCGCTCCAAGCGCCGGCTAATAGCCATTGGAAGGAGCCTGGAAAAGAAGCAGCAGGAGCAGCTTAAAGCTGACAAAGATCTACTCAATGATAGATGGACTCATGTCCTGGCAGCCGAGGAATACGGCCTCGAGCGCCCATCCAAAAGTTACCCGAAGCGCAAATTGCTACCTCAATTGGATGATGAGGCGCTGGAGCCTGTACCGTCAGCATGTAATGCGGTTGATCGACCACTACGTGGCCGAGACAAAGCGGCAACTCAAGCCGAACACCAGCTAGCACTACCTCACCATAAAGGCAAAAAGAAAACAGCTCAGGGGCATACATACGACCTACGGCAGGACCTGGACAGTAGGGCAGGTCAGACCAGTTCGATCTACGGATCGTAGGGGCGTGCCCCGACGCGCGATGACGGCTATCAAGCCGAACATGGCAAGCACAATCACTTCCGAGCCGGAAGCCGCGGACAGACTCCATCTAAACTATGTCATGACCTGGCCCGATATAGAGGCGCTGCACACCCCCTCTGCTTCACTGATGAAGTAATGGAACATGAATTCCCAAAAGGGTTCAAATCCGTGAATATCGAATCATATGATGGAACCACAGATCCCGTGGTATGGATTGAAGACTTTATTCGCCATATTCATATGGCCCGCGGCGATGATCTTCATGCCATCAAATACCTCCCGCTAAAACTCAAGGGGGCAGCTCGGCACTGGCTGAACAGTCTGCCCGAGAATTCCATTGGCATCTGGGAAGACTTGGAAGACGCCTTCCGCGATAACTTCCAAGGTACATATGTCCGGCCCCCGGATGCCGATGACCTAAGTCACATTATCCAGCAGCCCGGGGAGTCAGCCAGGAAGCTCTGGACTAGGTTCTTAATTAAAAAGAACCAAATTGTCGATTGTCCGGACACCGAAGCCCTTGCGGCCTTTAAATATAGTGTCCGAGACGAATGGCTCACCCACCACCTCGGACAAGAAAAACCAAAATCCATGGCAGCCCTTACCGCTCTGATGACCCGCTTCTGCGTAGGAGAGGACAGCTGGCTCGCTCGTAGAAGCAACAGCACCAGTGGCCCGGGCACTTCCGAAGTTCGAGACGGCAACGGCAAGTCACGACGCAATAAACACAAGCGTCAAAATAATAATGAAGGAACGCATGACACGGCGGTCAACACCAGATTCAGCAGCTCCAAACCTGGTCAATAGAAAAAGGCATTCAAGGCAAACAAAGACGGGCCATCCAATTTAGACAAGATACTGGATCGGCCCTGTCAGATTCATGGCACCCTCGATAAACCCGCCAATCATACCAATAGAAGCTGTTGGGTCTTCAAACAAGCCGGCAAGCTTAATGTCGAACACAAGGGGAAGGGGCGCCCAGTGACAGCGATGACGAAGAGAGTCGCCCACCAAACACCGGGGGTCAGAAGCAATTTCCCCCCAAAGTAAAAATGGTAAACATGGTATACGTGACGCACACCCCTATAGGGGAGCGCAAGTGCGCACAATGGGACGCCTACGCCATAGAGCCGGTCCCCCCAAAATTTAACCAATGGATGGCCTGCCCGATCACTTTTGATCGCAAGGATCACCCAGTCAGTATCCGTCATGCAGCCCTAGTCCTCGACCCAATCATCAATGGGTTGGATTTCACGAAGTCCTTATGGATGGCAGCAGCAGCATTAATCTACTCTGCCAAGTCACTGTCCGCAAAATGGGCATTGATCCTTCAAGAATCAAGCCCACCACAACTACCCTCGAGGGAGCAGTACCTGGCGTAGAAGCTCACTACACGGGCTCCATCACATTGGAAGTAGTTTTTGGTTCGCTGAACAACTTTCGAAGTGAAGTCTTGACCTTCGATATTGCCTCATTCTGCATTGGCTACCATGCACTTCTGGGGCGTACTGCTTTTGCTTGTTTTAATGCGGTCCCACACTACGCACATGCAAAACTTAAGATGCCCGGTCCACACGGCATCATAACAATAAATGGAAATATGGAACGCTCCCTCCGTACAGAGGGTCATACTACGGCTAGTACAGTCGAAGTACAAAGCAGCATCATCAAGCCGCATATCTTATCGGCCATTAAGCCGCCGGTCTCTATTAAACAAGACCGATCAATCGCAGGGCTGGATTAGCAGTTCGGCCTTCGTCATCCGCCTCATATACCTGCAAAGTTTTTACCACGCATACATAATTATGCACTTAAAACACCCTTGTCATCGGCGGAGGCACAATACGGACAGGCCTACAAGCACTCCCATAGCCTCTTTTTTCTTTTCTAAACCATTTTTTATCTTTTGCCACAGGTGGCTCAAAGGCTGGTCATCTCATGGACTCTTTCGGAGTTCGGCTTCATACACTTACTCAAAGGTTATTCCTGTTAAGGGGTCCTTTCACCGAGGCAAGGCAGCGCAGACGTGCGACAGGAGGTCCAAATAATTCTTTGTAGACCGCACTCTCTATTTCGAACCTGTAAAGTGCCTTTTTCCTCAGCCTTCAACCCCCAGCATGTCAAATTGCCTGGGTTGTGGCGTTATTATCTATAAGATGGCGATTGACGTATCAATCAGGTCCCGGTGAACATAATCTGTATCCAGTATTCACTTTTTCTACAGAACAGAATTTTGCTTCTTCGATTGTTTCACACACGCACCTCGGCACAAATTACCAGGGGCTCGATATGGGAATAAGTGAGTCACCGACAAGTTCGAATAGCATTACAGCACACTTCACCATCACGAGTTTGGCCTTATATGCATCAGCTCCGAATCATGTCTTTGGTCAATAGTTAGGTTGCCCGGCTCCTGTGCTTACTACCTTATGTTCCGCTCTATTGGCTAGGGTAGTAAAGGGAGAACTATTGCGATTGTGTTTCCGGTTCTTTTGGTCAAGCACCTCAGTAGAGAAAGCCGAAAACTGACTATCATGATGCGGCAAGAGCTGGTCAACCACTCGATGACTTATCGGAATCTTTCGCGATTCCTTCTGTATTACATGAAGGACCGTTCTTAAGGTCGCCTATGTAACGCACTGTATTGGGATAATCGCGTACTGCTACCTCTTAAGCATGCGTTGGTTTTCCCTTGAAGAGGAAAGGGTGATGCAGCAAAGCAGCGCAAGTATTTCCCTTGGTTTTTGAGAACCAAGGTATCAATCCAGTAGGAGACCATGCGCGAGTCACCTCGTACCTACACAAACAAATAAGAACCTTGCAACCAACGCGATAAGGGGTTGTCAATCCCTTCACGGTCACTTACGAGAGTGAGATCTGATAGATATAATAAGATAATATTTTTGGTATTTTTATGATAAAGATGCAAAGTAAAATAAAGGCAAAGTAAAAAGCAAAGGAAATAACTAAGTATTGGAAGATTAATATGAATGAAGATAGACCCGGGGGCCATAGGTTTCACTAGTGGCTTCTCTCAAGAGCATAAGTATTTTATGGTGGGTGAACGAATTACTGTTTGAACAATTGACAAAATTGAGCATAGTTATGAGAATATCTAGGTATGCTCATGTATATAGGCATCACTGTAACACCCCGTATGTAACTTGCCATATTTGCATTCCAACTCTTGCCATTTTCGGCACTAAGTTATGTTATTTCCTCGTTGTCGGGTTTTTGCCTCTGTGTTTTTTTTCATGCATCTCATATCATGTCATCATGTGCATTGCATTTGCATACGTGTTTGTCTCATGCATCCAAGCTTTTTCCCGTTGTCTGTTTTGCATTCCGGTGCTCCTATGCCTCCGGTGTCCCTTTCTACCTCTTTTCGTGTGCGGGTGTAAAATGCTTTCGGATTGGACTGAGACTTGCCATGTGGCCTTGGTTTACTACGGTAGACCGCCTGTCAAGTTTCGTGCCATTTGGACTTCGTTTGATACTCCAACGGTTAACAGAGGGACCGAAAAGGCCTCGTGTGTGTTGCAGCTCAACACCCTTCCAAAGTGGCCCAAAACCCACCTAAACCTCCTCCATCACCTAGGTCGTTCGATCACGATCGCGTGGCCGAAAACTGTGCTCAATTTGGAGCCTCCTAGCTCCCTCTACCTCTATTTAAAGAACCCCCTTTTCCAAATCCGGGTCAAACCCTAGCCCCCTCCTCCTCCGCGCGCCGGACAAAAATCCGCGCTTCGGACGTGTCCGCCCGGCTCCGCCGGACGAATCACGCGGTGCCACGTCAGCCGCCCGTGCGCCCCACTTCGTCGCGATCCACGCCGGCCCGCAAGGCCCGCCGCGGGCCCTCCCGGCCCGGCTCCTCCAGCCGCCCGAAGCTGCCTTCCTCTGCCTCAGCGCTGCCCCGCTCTCCCCGTTGCCTCGCCGGAGCATCTCGCCACCGACCAGCGCGCCTCGCCGCCCGACGCACTCCAGCAGCACGGGCCGATGCCGCTCCGGCTTCCGCACCAACTCCGCCGCCTCCTCGTCGCCGCGCGCCGCCCTCCTCCATCTCCGGCCACCGGAGCAAGTCCGGCGACCTCGGCCCCCATCTCCGACGGGAACTCCGACGACTCCGGCGAGCATCCTCGGGAGGCACGCCAGCTACAGTGCCCGACCTCGATCCGATCCAGATCTGAATTTGCCTCGGTTGACTTTTTCCTCTGAAACCCTAATATTTTTTGCTATCTTCATCAGTGCATAACTCTGCAACCGTTGCTCTGATTTGTGCGTGTAGCATATCGAAATGTTCGTCTCGATGAGTACATCATTTCATCTCATTGCACCATTTTCATTTGAGCTCATCTTGATGCCCTAAATGCTGTTGGAAGAGGGCTATGTGATGTTAGTTTCAGATTCATTATCAGCAAATGCACTTTTGTCATTTTTGCCATGATTAATGTGTGCATGCTATGATCTTGAGCTCTACATGTGTTTTGAAGTATGCCATGCCATCTTTACAGGGGTGTATGCCATGTAATTTTTGTGACCTCTGTGGTGACTAGCACAAGCATGCAAAGTATCTTACTTAATTTTGCTGATTTCAGGGACTTAGAAATATTCTAAGTCTTGCCCTGTCATTATTTTTATGCCATGTGTTCATGTTGCTACCAGTGATCCGTGCCTCTTTTGAGCATGATCAGTAAGGATGTTTTGTAGATATTGTGGTGCTCTATCCATCCATGTCTTTGTTTGCATTTATGGAGCACCCTAGCTTGAGTCAATCGAGCTCTACTTTTGCTATAAAATGTTCCTGGCAGATTGTTAACATGTTTAGCAATTTTGCCGAGCTTGTTGTAGTTGATCCATGCATGCTATGTTGTTGTTCTTGCCATGTTTAGCTTCTATGCCATGTCTACTTGCTGGGTGTATGCTTAGTTTGTCATGCAATGCCTTGTGGTGAGTGCATCGAGCTCGTAAACATGCCTACTTGATATCTGTTTTGCCATGTTCCAGTTTTTCACTAAGTCTGAATCTGTTAACGATAATTGCTATGTTCACATGGTTGCCATTGTATTTTCTGATCCCTTTTGGCTTATGGTCAGTAAGGGACTTTTGTTGTATGCTTTGAGTAGCTTCATGCCATGCCTTGCTTTGCCATGATATGTTCCTGTAGCATGTTGTTATCTTGCTCTAAACATTGCTTCCTGATGTTAAATTCCTGACTTGTTGTTAATTTCACTAAGTCTGAAACCTGTATCTTTTGCACTTTTGCCATGCTTGTTTGAACCTGCTATTGAGTGAATTAGCCGTAGCTCAGTGTTCATCTTTTGTCAAGCATCTTGAGTGGATCCCTGCCATGTATTTTGTTGTCATGTTAGAGTGCTGTAGCATGTTGTTCTTGATGCATTTAGATGGCCTCATGCTGTTAATCGCAGACCGGTGCCATATTTGTTTTGCTTGTCATTTCCAAACCGTGCATCCGATTCCGGTGATCTTTATATCGATTTCACCGAAATCAACTCCTCTTTCCAGTGGCACTCTTGGTTTTCCAAGTTGAGGCCAGGTTCAATCATTCCTTTCCAAATCATGCATATGCATCGCATATCGCATCCCGCATATCATGCCATGTTTGCATCATGTTGCTTGTGCATTGCACGTGGTTGATTGTGTCTCCCTTTGCTTGTGTTCTTGCTTTGGGTAGAGCCGGGAGACGAGTACGTGATCGAGGAGCCCGTTGAGTACGCTTACGAGGATCAAACGTCAACTCGGAGAACTTTGCAGGCAAGATGACCATACCCTCGAAATCACTTCTATCTTTGCTTGCTAGATGCTCGCTCTTTTGCTATGCCTATGCTACGATACCTACCACTTTCTTATCATGCCTCCCATATTGCCATGTCAAACCTCTAACCCACCTTGTCCTAGCAAACCGTTGTTTGGCTATGTTACCGCTTTGCTCAGCCCCTCTTATAGCGTTGCTAGTTGCAGGTGAAGATTGGAGTTTGTTCCTTGTTGGAACATGTTTATTGTTGGGATATCATTATTATATCTTGTCTATTTTAATGCACCTATATACTTGGTAAAGGGTGGAAGGCTCGGCCTTATGCCTGGTGTTTTGTTCCACTCTTGCCGCCCTAGTTTCCGTCATACCGGTGTTATGTTCCTTGATTTTGCGTTCCTTACACGGTTGGGTTATAATGGGAACCCCTTGACAGTTCGCCTTGAATAAAACTCCTCCAGCAATGCCCAACCTTGGTTTTACCATTTGCCACCTAGCCTCTTTTTCCCTTGGGTTTCCGGAGCCCAAGGGTCATCTTTATTTAAACCCCCCTGGGCCAGTGCTCCTCTGAGTGTTGGTCCAAACTGAGCTGCCTGCGGGGCCACCTCGGGGAAACTTGAGGGTTGGTTTACTCGTAGCTAGTCTCATCTGAGTGTGCCCTGAGAACGAGATATGTGCAGCTCCTATCGGGATTTGTCGGCACATTCGGGTGGTTTTGCTGGTTTAGTTTTACCATTGTCGAGATGTCTTGTAACCGGGATTCCGAGTCTGATCGGATTGTCTTGGGAGAAGGAATATCCTTCATTGACCGTGAGAGCTTGTGATGCCCCTGCAGGGATTTGAACTTTCGAAAGCTGTGCCCGCGGTTATGGGCAGATGGGAATTTGTTAATGTCCGGTTGTAGATAACCTGAAACTTAACCTAATTAAAATGAATCAACTGAGTGTGTGACCGTGATGGTCTCTTTTCGGTGGAGTCCGGGAAGAGAACACGGTCTCGAGTTATGCTTGAACGTAGGTTGTTCTAGGATCACTTCTTGATCATAGTTCATCGATCGTGCCTTTGCCTTCTCTTCTCGCTCTCATTTGCGTATGTTAGCCACCATATATGCTAGTCGCTTGCTGCAGCTCCACCTCATACCTTTTACCCTTCCTATAAGCTTAAATAGTCTTGATCGCGAGGGTGTGAGATTGCTGAGTCCCCGTGACTCACAGATTACTTCCAAAACCAGATGCAGGGACCGATGATACCGCTCCAGGTGATTCGACTGAGCTCAAGTGGGAGTTCGATGAGGACTCAGGACGATACTACGTTTCTTTCCAGATGATCAGTAGTGGTGCCCAGTTGGGGCGATCGGGAACATTGTTGCATTTGGGGTTTATCTTTATTTTGGTTCCGTAGTCAGACCTTGAGTGTAACTGGATGAATGTAATGATATTTATGCTATTTGTGTGACGTGGCGAGTGTAAGCCAACTATGTATCTTTTCCCTTATTTATTACATGGGTTGTTGTGAAGATTACCTCACTTGCGACATTGCTTTCAATGCGGTTATGCCTCTAAGTCGTGCTTCGACACGTGGGAGATATAGCCGCATCGAGGGCGTTACAAGTTGGTAATCAGAGCCTTCCCCGACCTTAGGAGCCCCATGCTTGATCGAATCGTTGGCATTGTTGAGTCTAGAAAAATGTTTTGAGTCATTTAGGATTATATATATCGGAGAGTAGGATTCTTTTTACTCCTCAGTCCCTTCATCGTTCTGGTGTGGCATCCTGACGTAGAGTTTTGACTCTTCTCTTCTCAAATTTCACTAAAAAATTTAGGATCACGCGGGTATCTTGGAATCGTTCCGATGGTTTTGTGACGAGAACATTGTTCTTGGTGCCTCCTGACATTTAGGGGTTGTGGCAGTGTCCCGGGGAGTTGAGCTCCGAGGTGTTGTCGTCACAATTTTATCGTTGCAATTCTGGAATACCTAAGTTTCGCCGACATTGAAAATCTCTTTTATGCAGTTGTTGGTGAGATAACCTCGACGCCACCCAGTACTGGGGCGGGAGTTCGGGAGTATTGCCATAACTCGTATAACGGATGCTTTTCGAAGGTTGAGGTAAATGATTTCCGAAGGTTTCTTGGTTATGTGTTGAAGGATGGATACAGCTGGATGTAGGATTTGCTAGCTTTGGGTGAGATATTATGCTTCCCCTATATCCCCAACACCTGATTGCATAACCGGAAAGGTTCGGGAGTTTCATAGGTGGGAATTCTTGTAGCTCTAGTATTTCTTCCGCGGATATTTGGTTTGTGATTGGGTAGTCCTCACCAAGTATTTGTTCTTGTCTGTACCTTGTTCTTTTATTTCTTCTACCTCTATCTAAGTGGCTTCTCAATTTATGGAAGTGTGACCGTTTCAATTGGAATGCATTCGTTCATTTTGTTCGGATGTGAAAACTATATGTTGCAATTTCGATCCATTTGATTCAGCTTGAATATATGTCTGTCAAGATGCTAACGGATGTCACCCTCTTCAGGATGGCTCCTCCAACGCGTACGACTCCGAATCCTGATCCGCCACCACCACCTCCACCTCCGGAGGCATGGCAAGCTGTGATGGCCGCTACCAATGCAAACACGCAGCTGATCATGCAAATTTTGCAAGAGCGCAACCAAGGGAATCATGGCCATGGCAACAATCAGAATCAGTTTGCTACACTCAACCAGTTCCTCGCTAACCAGCCAAAGACCTTCAGCAATTGTGTCGAGGCAACAGACGCTGATGATTGGCTTGTGGATATCTGCAAGCATTTCGAGTGCAGCAACGTCAGGCGTGAGGACTTTGTCAAGTTTGCCTCGTTCCAACTCAAAGACCAAGCTGCAGAATGGTTTCAGCAATACAAAGATTCTAGAGGAGGCCGTGTGATTACCTGGGATGAATTCCGTCAAGACTTCAAAGCTCACCACATTCCTCAGAGTGTTGTTGAGAGCAAGCGTGGGGAATTCCGCAACCTGAAGCAAGGCAGCTTGTCTGTTTACCAGTATAACATCATGTTCCAGAAGCTCGCTCGTTTTGCCAAGCAGGACGTCCCTGATGAGAAGAGCATGATTTACCTGTTCTGAGGTGGCCTCAGATAAGATTTTCAACTTGTTCTTGTGCTTTTTGAGCCTTAGAACTACGATGAGTTTTACAACATGGCACTGAAACAAGAGACTGCTCAACTCAAGTGCGATGCTTCCAAGAAGCAAGTCAGAGATGCAACTCCTTCTTCCTCAACTCAAGTGGCTAAGCAGCAAAAGTATTGGTTGCCTCCTCCTCCATTCTGTCAGCCTTATCAGCAGAAGAGAAAAGGTGGCAATGGATCTTCCCACCCACCTAACCCAGGCTTTCAGAACAAGACTTCATCTCATGCTCCAAGATCAAGTGCTCTGTATCACCGTCCGCTCTCGGAGGTCACGTGCAATAAGTGTCAGCAGAAGGGTCACTATTCCAACAAATGCTTCAATCAGAGGCGTCTTCCTCCTCCTCCTGTGAGAACTGCCAGTACCACAGTGGTCAAGCATAATCCCAAGCACGCGAAGGTCAACATGATGAACGCAGCTCAAGCAGAGGACTCTTCAGATGTGATTATGGGTAACCTTCATGTTAACGATATTCCACAAAAGTTCTTTTTGACTCTGGTGCATCGCATTCTTTCATGTCATTCCCATTTGCATCGGAGCACAACTTTGGCACTAAGGCATTACCTAAAGCATTGCAAGTTGTTTCTCCGGCTAAGCGTTTGAGTTCTAGCATGATGGTCCCGGATATTTCTATCATGATGGGTGATTTCAAGTTTCTGGCTTCTCCAATGGTCCTTGGTAACTCGGATATTGATCTTATTCTTGGAATGGACTGGCTTTCTAAGCACAAGGCTCAGCTTGATTATGCTGCCAGGCAGATTCAATTCACACATTCGTCTGAGGATGTAATCGTCTTTGCCACTCGTGATAATACCATCCGTCTGTTTTCTCTCAATGAGAAGGGCGAGCTGGATGCCATCTTGCAGATTCCAGTCGTTTGTGAATATCAAGACATTTTTCCAGAAGAGCTTCCAGGAATGCCTCCGCACCGGCCAGTTGAATTTGTCATCGGTCTTGAGCCTGGCACGAAACCTGTTTGCAAACTTCCTTACAAGCTTGGACCTGGAGAGTTGAAGGAGCTGAAGAAGCAACTTGATATTCAAGAGCGTATGGGTCTCATCCGACCAAGTTCTTCTCCATGGGGTTGTGGAGTTCTTTTTCGTCAAGAAGAAGGATGGAACGGACCGACTTTGTGTCAACTACCGTCCATTGAACAAGACCATAAAGAACAAGTACCCACTTCCCAACATCAATGAGCTTTTTGAACAACTCAAAGGTGCTCAAGTTTTCTCCAAGCTTGATCTTCGTATGGGCTATCATCAGATTCGCATTCGTGAAGAAGATATCCCCAAGACAGCATTCAGAACAAGCTATGGTTCATATGAATACACTGTCATGTCTTTCGGCCTCGTCAATGCTCCTCCAACATTCTCTCGCATGATGAACTTCATCTTCAACGCCTACACAAATGACTTCGTCTTGGTCTACCTCGATGACATTTTGGTCTTTTCCAAGAACAAGGAGGATCATGCCAAGCACTTGAGATTGGTGCTGGATAAACTCAGAGAACATCAGTTCTATGCGAAGTTTTCAAAGTGCGAGTTTTGGCTCGATGAGGTTCTCTACCTTGGGCATATCATCTCCGCCAAGGGCATAGCTGTTAATACTGAGAAGGTGTCTGCAATTGTGAATTGGTAGCCACCTCAGAATGTGAAGCAACTCCGCAGTTTCCTTGGACTCGCAAGCTATTGTCGAAGGTTCGTTGAGAACTTCTCTAAGATCACGAAGCCTCTTTCCAACCTTCTCCAGAAGCATGTGAAGTATGTCTGGTCGCCTGAATCTGACATCGCTTTCAACACCCTAAAAGAGAAGTTAGTCACTGCTCCAGTTCTGACTCCTCCTGATGAATCCAAACCGTTTGAGGTCTTCTGTGATGCTTCCCTTCAAGGTCTTGGTGCAGTGTTGATGCAAGAGAAGAAAGTTGTGGCCTATACCTCTCGCCAGTTGAAGCCCAACGAAAAGAACTACCCTACTCATGACCTCGAGTTGGCGGCAGTTGTCCATGCTCTTTTAACTTGGAGACATCTCTTATTGGGAAGAAAAGTGGACATCTTCACTGATCATAAGTGTCTCAAGTACATCTTCACTCAGCCAAACCTCAACCTCAGGCAGACTCGTTGGGTCGAAATGATTCAAGAGTATAATACGAGTATCGAATATACTCCAGGCAACGCCAATGTAATTGCTGACGCATTGAGCAGGAAGGCTTAGTGCAATAGTTTGATTCTCAAGCCTTACCAACCCGAGCTTTGTGAAGCTTTCCGCAAACTCAATCTACAAGTTGTTCCTCAAGGATTTCTTGCCAACCTCCAAGTCTCTCCTACTTTGGAAGATCAGATTCGCGAGGCTCAACTTCTTGATGCTATGGTGAAGAAGGTGAAGATTGGGATTGCCAAGAGTCAACCCAAGTACAAGTGCTATCGTCTTGATGACAAGGATACTCTATTCTTCAAGGATCGCATTGTTGTGCCTAAAGGTGACCTTCATAAAGTCATTATGAACGAGGCTCACAATTCACTCCTCTCTATTCACCCTGGGAGTACAAAGATGTACCAAGACCTCAAGCAGTCGTATTGGTGGACTCGAATGAAGCGCAAGATTGCTCAGTTCGTGAATGAATGTGATGTTTGCAGAAGAGTGAAAGCAGAACACCAACAACCAGCTGGTCTCCTCCAACCTCTTGCCATCCCAGAATGGAAGTTTGACCATATTGAGCTGGACTTCGTGACTGGATTTCCAAAGTCCAAGTGTGGCAATGATGCTATCTTCGTTGTCATCAACAAGCTCACTAAAGTGGCTCATTTTCCTCCTATCAAAGAATCTATCACAGCAGCTCAGCTGGCAGAGCTATATACCTCCAGGATTGTCTCTCTGCACGGCATTCCGTAGTTGATTTCTTCAGATCGTGGCAGCATCTTCACCTCCAAGTTCTGTGATTCCTTTCAGAAGGCCATGGGCACCAACATTCGCTTCAGCACAACTTTTCATCCTCAAACCAGTGGACAAGTCGAGCGAGTAAATCAGATTCTTGAAGATATGCTCAGGGCTTGTGTCATCTATTTCGGTATGAAGTGGGAAGATTATCTTCCATATGCCGAGTTCTCCTACAACAACAGCTCCCAAGCGAGTTTGGGCAAGGCCCCATTCGAGATTCTCTATGGCAGGAAGTGTCGTACTCCTATTAACTGATCAGAAACAAGTGAACGTCAACTTCTTGGAAATGACTTGATCATAGAGGCTGAAGAAATGTGCAAAGTCATTCATGATAATCTCAAAGCCGCGCAATCGCGCCAGAAGAGTTACTATGATAACAAACATCATGACTTGGCTTTCGAGATCGGAGACCATGTCTACCTCCGCGTCTCTCCAATGAAAGGTAATCGTCGCTTCGGTATCAAAGGGAAGCTTGCCCCTAGATACGTGGGTCCTTCAAGATCATCAGCAAGACTGGCGATCTCGCCTATCAACTTCAGCTTCCCTCCAACTTTGTAAATGTGCACGACGTGTTTCACGTCTCTCAACTCCGCAAGTGTTTCAAGACTCCTGACCGCACCATCAACTTCAAAGACATTGATCTCCAAGAAGACATGTCTTATCATGAGCACCCCATTACCATTCTTGAAGAAACTGAGCGCAAGACTCGCAACAAGTCAATCAAATTCCTGAAAGTCAAGTGGTCACATCATTCCGACCGTGAAACCACCTAGGAACGCGAGGATCACCTCCGTTCTGAGTACCCGGAGTTTTTTCGGTCCTAGATCTCGGGACGAGATCCTTTCGTAGTGGTGGAGTGTTGTAACACCCCGTATGTAACATGCCATATTTGTATTCCAACTCTTGCCATTTTCAGCACTAAGTTATTTTATTTCCTTGTTGCCGGGTTTTTGTCTTCGGGTTGTTTTTTCTTTGTCATGCATCTCATATCACATCATCATGTGGATTGCATTTGCATACGTGTTTGTCTCATGCATCCGAGCTTTTTCCCCGTTGTCCGTTTTGCATTCTGGCGCTCCTATGTCCTCCAGTGTCCCTTTCTACCTCTTTTCATGTGTGGGTGTTAAACGTTTTCGGATTGGACCAAGACTTGCCATGCGGCCTTGGTTTACTACCCGTAGACCGCCTGTCAAGTTTCGTGCCATTTGGACTTCGTTTGATACTCCAACGGTTAACCGAGGGACCGAAAAGGTCTTGTGTGTGTTGCAGCCCAACACCCCTCCAAAGTGGCCCAAAACCCACCTAAACCTCCTCCATCACCTAGGTCGTTCGACCACGATCGCGTGGTCACAAACTGTGCTCAATTTGGAGCCTCCTAGCTCCCTCTACCTCTATTTAAAGAACCCCCCATTCCAAATCTGGGTCAAACCCTAGCCCCCTCCTCCTCCGGGCGCCGGACAAAAATCCGCGCGTCGGACGTGTCCGCCCGGCTCCGCCGGACGAATCACGCGGTGCCACGTCAGCCGCCCGTGCGCTCCACTTCGTCGCGATCCGCGCCGGCCCGCGAGGCCCGCCGCAGGCCCTCCTGGCCCGGCTCCTCCCGCCGCCCGAAGCCGCCTCAGCGCCGCCCCGCTCTCCCCGCTGCCTCGCCGGAGCAGCTCGCCGCCGACCAGCGCGCCTCACCGCCCGATGCACTCCGGCAGCCCGCGCCGACGCCGCTCCGGCTTCCGCACCAACGCCGCCGCCTCCTCGTCGCCCCCTCGTCACCGCGCGCCGCCCTCCTCCATCTCCGGCCACCGGAGCAAGTCCAGCGACCTCGGCCCCCATCTCCGACAGGAACTCCGGCGAGCATCCTCGGGAGGCGCACCAGCTATAGTGCCCGACCTCGATCCGATCCAGATTTGAATTTGCCTCGGTTGACTTTTTCCTCTAAAACCTAATATTTTTTTTATATCTTCATCAGTGCATAACTCTACAACCGTTGCTCCGATTCATGCGTGTAGCATATCGAAATGTTCGTCTCGATGAGTACATCATTTCATCTCATTGCATAATTTTCATTTGAGCTCATCTTGATGCCCGAAATGCTGTTGGAAGAGGGCTATGTGATGTTAGTTTCAAATCCGTATCAGCATTTGCTCTTTTGTCATTTTTGCCATGATTAATATGTGCATGCTATGATCTTGAGCTCTACATGTGATTTGGAGTATGTCATGCCATCTTTACAGGGGTGTATGCCATGTACTCCCTTCGTTCCAAATTACTCGTCTCAGAAATGGATGTATCTAGAACTTAAATACATCTAGATACATCCATTTCTGCGACGAGTAATTCGGAACGGAGGGAGTATTTGTTGTGACCTCTGTGGTGACTAGCACAAGCATGCAAAGTAGCTTACTTAATGTTGCTAATTTCAGGGACTTAAAATTATTCTAAGTCTTGGCCCTTTCATTATTTTTATGCCATGTGTTCATGTTGATACCTAGTGATCCGTGCCTCTTTTGAGCATGAACAGTAAGGATGTTTTGTAGATATTGTGGTGCTCTATCCATCCATGTATTTGTTTGCATTTATGGAGCACCCTAGCTTGACTCAATCGAGCTCTACTTTTGTTATAAAATGTTCCTGGCAGATTGTTAACATGTTTAGCAATTTTGCCGAGCTTGTTGTAGTTGATCCATGCATGCTATGTTGTTGCTCTTGCCATGTTTAGCTTCTATGCCATGTCTACTTGCTGGGTGTATGCTTAGTTTATCATGCAATGCCTTGTGGTGAGGGCATCGAGCTCGTAAACATGCCTACTTGATATCTGTTTTGCCATGTTCCAGTTTTTCACTAAGTCTGAATCTGTTAACGATAATTGCTATGTTCACATGCATGCCATTGTATTTTCTAATCCCTTTTGGCTTATGGTCAGTAGGGGACTTTTGTTGTATGGTTTGAGTAGCTTCATACCATGCCTTGCCTTGCCATGATATGTTCCTGTAGCATGTTGTTATCTTGCTCGAAACATTGCTTCCTGATGTTAAATTTCTGACTTGTTATTTTCACTAAGTCTGTAACCTGTAATCTTTTGCACTTTTGCCATGCTTGTTTGAACCTGTTATTGAGTGAATTAGCCGTAGCTCAGTGTTCATATTTTGTCAAACATATTGAGTGGATCCCTGCCATATATTTTTTTGCTATGTTAGAGTGTTGTAGCATGTTGTTCTTGATGCATTTAGAGGGCCTCGTGTTGTTAATCGCAGATCGGTGCCATATTTGTTTTGCTCGTCATTTCCAAACCGTGCAACCGATTCCGGTGATCTTTATATTGATTTCGACCGAAATCAACTCACCTTTCCAGTGGAACTCTTGGTTTTCCAAGTTGAGGCCGGGTTCAATCATTCCTTTCCAAATCATGCATATGCATCGCATATCACATCCCGCATATCATGCCATGTCTTGCATGATGTTGTTTGTGCATTGCACGTGGTTGATTGTGTCTCCCTTTGATTATTGTTTTGCTTAGGTAGAGCCAGGAGACGAGTACATGATCGAGGAGCCCGTTGAGTACGCTTACGAGGATCAAGTCAACTCAGAGAACTTTGTAGGCAAGATGACCATACCCTCGAAATCACTTCTATCTTTGCTTGCTAGATGCTCGCTCTTTTGCTATGCCTATGCTATGATACCTACCACTTGCTTATCATGCCTCCCATATTGCCATGTCAAACCTCTAACCCACCTTGTCCTAGCAAACCGTTGTTTGGCTATGTTACCGATTTGCTCAGCCCCTCTTATAGTGTTGCTAGTTGCAGGTGAAGATTGGAGTTTGTTCCTTGTTGGAACATGTTTATTGTTGGGATATCATCATTATATCTTGTCTATTGTTAATGCACCTATATACTTGGTAAAGGGTGGAAGGCTCGGCCTCATGCCTAGTGTTTTGTTCCACTCTTGCCGCCCTAGTTTCCGTCATACCGGTGTTATGTTCCTTGATTTTGCATTCCTTACACGGTTGGGTTATAATGGGAACCCCTTGACAGTTCGCCTTGAATAAAACTCCTCCAGCAATGTCCAACCTTGGTTTTACCATTTGCCACCTAGCCTCTTTTTCCCTTGGGTTTCCGGAGCCCAAGGGTCATCTTTATTTAACCCCCCCCCCGGGCCAGTGCTCCTCTAAGTGTTGGTCCAAACTGAGCTGCCTGCGGGGCCACCTCGGGGAAACTTGAGGGTTGGTTTTACTCGTAGCTAGTCTCATCTGAGTGTGCCCTAAGAACGAGATATGTGCAGTTCCTATCGGGATTTGTCGGCACATTCGGCTGGTGTTGCTGGACTTGTTTTACCATTGTCGAGATGTCTTGTAACCGGGATGCCGAGTCTGATCGGATTGTCTTGGGAGAAGGAATATCCTTCATTGACCATGAGAGCTTGTGATGGGCTAAGTTGGGACACCCCTGCAGGGATTTGAACTTTCGAAAGCCGTGCCCGCGGTTATGGGCAGATGGGAATTTCTTAATGTCCGGTTGTAGATAACCTGAAACTTAACCTAATTAAAATGAATCAACTGAGTGTGTGGCCGTGATGGTCTCTTTTCGGTGGAGTCCGGGAAGAGAACACGGTCTCGAGTTATGTTTGAACGTAGGTTGTTCTAGGATCACTTCTTGATCATAGTTTCTCAATTGTGCCTTTGCCTTCTCTTCTCGCTCTCATTTGCGTATGTTAGCCACCAAATATGCTAGTCGCTTGCTACAGCTCCACCTCATACTTTTACCCTTCCTATAAGCTTAAATAGTCTTGATCGCGAGGGTGTGAGATTGTTGAGTCCCCGTGACTCACAGATTACTTCCAAAACCAGATGCAGGGACCGATGATACCGCTCCAGGTGATTCAACTGAGCTCAAGTGGGAGTTCGATGAGGACTTGGGACGATACTACATTTCTTTCCCAGATGATCAGTAGTGGTGCCCAGTTGGGGCGATCGGGACATTGTTGCATTTGGGGTTTATCTTTATTTTGGTTCGGTAGTCGGACCTTGAGTGTAACTGGATGAATGTAATGTTATTTATGCTATTTGTGTGACGTGGCGAGTGTAAGCCAACTATGTATCCTTTTCCCTTATTGTATTACATGGGTTGTTGTGAAGATTACCTCACTTGCGACATTGCTTTCAATGCGGTTATGCCTCTAAGTCGTGCTTCGACACGTGGGAGATATAGCCGCATCGAGGGCGTGACAAGTTGGTAATCAGAGCCTTCCCCGACCTTAGGAGCCCCCTGCTTGATCGAATCATTGGCGTTGTTGAGTCTAGAAAAATGTTTTGAGTCATTTAGGATTATATATATCGGAGAGTAGGATTCTTTTTACGCCTAAGTCCCTTCGTCGCTCTGGTGAGGCATCCTGACGTAGAGTTTTGACTCTTCTCTTCTCAAATTTCACTAAAAAAATTAGCATCACGCGGGTATCTTGGAATCGTTCCGATGGTTTTGTGACGAGAACATTGTTCTTGGTGCCTCCTGACATTTAGGGGTTGTGGCAGTGTCCCAGGGAGTTGAGCTCCGAGGTGTTGTCGTCATAATTTTATCGTTGCAATTCTAGAATACCTGAGTTTCGCCGACATTGAAAATCTCTTTTATGCAGTTGTTGGTGAGATAAGCTCGACGCCACCTAGTACTTGGGCAGGAGTTCGGGAGTATTGCCATAACTTGTATAACGGATGCTTTTCGAAGGTTGGGGTAAATGATTTCCGAAGGTTTCTTGGTTATGTGTTGAAGGATGGATACAGCTGGATGTAGGATTTGCTAGCTTTGGGTGAGATATTATGCTTGCCCTGTATCCCCAACACCTGATTGCATAACCGGAATGGTTCGGGAGTTTCATAGGTGGGAATTCTTGTAGCTCTAGAATTTCTTCCGCAAATATTTGGTTTGTGATTGGGTAATCCTCACCAAGTATTTGTCCTTGTCCGTACCTTGTTCTTTTATTTCTTCTACCTCTATCTAAGTGGCTTCTCAATTTATGGAAGTGTGACCATTTCAATTGGAATGCATTCGTTCATTTTGTTCGGATGTGAAGACTATATGTTGCAATTTTGATCCATTTGATTCAGCTTGAATATATGTCTGTCAAGATGCTAACGGATGTCACCCTCTTCAGGATGGCTCCTCCAACGCGTACGACTACGAATCCAGATCCGCCACCACCACCTCTACCTCCGGAGGCATGGCAAGCTATGATGGCCGCTACCATGCAAACACGCAGCTGATCATGCAAATATTGCAAGAGCGCAACCAAGGGAATCATGGCCATGGCAACAATCAGAATCAGTTTGCTACACTCAACCAGTTCCTTGCTAACCAGCCAAAGACCTTCAGCAACTGTGTCGAGGCAACAGACGTTGATGATTGGCTCGTGGATATCTGCAAGCATTTCGAGTGCAGCAACGTCAGGCCTGAGGACTTTGTCAAGTTTGCCTCGTTCCAACTCAAAGACCAAGCTGCAGAATGGTTTCAGCAATACAAAGATTCCAGAGGAGGCCGTGTGATTACCTGGGATGAATTCCGTCAAGACTTCAAAGCTCACCACATTCCTCAGAGTGTTGTTGAGAGCAAGCATGAGGAATTCTGCAACCTGAAGCAAGGCAGCGTGTTATGTTCCTTGATTTTGGTTCCTTACACGGTTGGGTTATAATGGGAACCCCTTGACAGTTCGCCTTGAATAAAACTCCTCCAGCAATGCCCAACCTTGGTTTTACCATTTGCCACCTAGCCTCTTTTTCCTGTGGGTTTCCGGAGCCCGAGGGTCATCTTTATTTAAACCCCCCCCCCCCCCCCCGCCGAGCCAGTGCTCCTCTGAGTGTTGGTCCAAACTGAGCTGCCTGCGGGGCCACCTCGGGGAAACTTGAGGGTTAGTTTTACTCATAGCTAGTCTCATCTGAGTGTTCCCTAAGAACGAGATATGTTCAGCTCCTATCAGGATTTGTCGGCACATTTGGGTGGTGTTGCTGGACTTGTTTTACCATTGTCGAGATGTCTTGTAACCGGGATGCCGAGTCTGATCGGATTGTCTTGGGAAAGGAATATCCTTCGTTGACCATGAGAGCTTGTGATGGGCTAAGTTGGGACACCCCTGCAGGGATTTGAACTTTTGAAAGCCGTGCCCGCGGTTATGGGCAGATGGGAATTTGTTAATGTCTAGTTGTAGATAACCTGAAACTTAGACTAATTAAAATGCATCAACTGAGTGTGTGGTCATGATGGTCTCTTTTCGGCGAAGTCCGGGAAGAGAACACGGTCTCGAGTTATGTTTGAACGTAGGTTGTTCTAGGATCACTTCTTGATCATAGTTTCTCGACCGTGCCTTTGCCTTCTCTTCTCGCTCTCATTTGCGTATGTTAGCCATCAAATATGCTAGTCGCTTGCTGCAGCCCCACCTCATACTTTTACCCTTCCTATAAGCTTAAATAGTCTTGATCGCGAGGGTGTGAGATTGCTGAGTGTAGGGGAATGTAGTAATTTCAAAAATTTCCTACGCACACGCAAGATCATGGTGATGCATAGCAACAAGAGGGGAAAGTGTTGTCTACGTACCCTCGTAGACCGTAAGCGGAAGCGTTATATCAACGCGGTTGATGTAGTCGTATGTCCTCACAATCCGACTGACCCAAGCACCGAAAGCACAGCACCTCCGAGTTCTACACACGTTCGGCTCGGTGACGTCCTCTCCTTCTCGATCCAGCAAGAGGGGCAAAGTAGTAGATGAGTTCCGGCAGCACGACGGCATGGTGACGGTGTTGGTGAAGAACAATCTTCGCAGGGCTCCGCCTAAGCACTACGAAAACTATGACGGAGGATAAACTAGAGGAGACGGGGTTGCCGGCACACGGCTTGGTGTTTCTTGATGTGTCTTTGGTGCTAGCCCTACCCCTCTATTTATATGTTGAGCCCTAGGGTCGAAACTTGGAGTAAAAGCCTTCTCAAAGTCGGTTCACCCGAAAGGCAAGAGTCCTTCTTGGACTCCTAGGCTAAACGCCAGGGTTCGCGGCGTCTACCCCCTAGACGCCAGGGTTCCTGGCGTCTAGCCTCTAGTCTCCGCAAAAACTTCCTTTTGCACTTTCCAAAAGCCTCGTGGGCTTTCCCCTTTGGCCCAGATAAAGTGTTCTCGTGCCCAAACATTTCGGGAAACATCCGGAACCCCTTCCGGTGAATTCCGGAACCCTTCCGGAGATCAAACACTACTATCCACATATCAATCTTTACTTCCGGACCATTCCGGAGTTCCTCATCATATTTGTGATCTCATCCAAAACTCCGAACAACATTCGGTCACCAACATACATAACTCATAGTACTATATCGTCAATGAACGTTAAGCGTGCGGACCCTACGGGTTTGAGAACTATGTAGACATGACCGAGACACCTCTCTTGTCAATAACCAATAGCGGTACCTGGATGCCCATATTGGCTCCTACATATTCTACGAAGATCTTTATCGGTCAGACCGCATAACAACATACGTTGTTCCCTTTGTCATCGGTATGTTACTTGCCCGAGATTCGATAGTCGGTTTTCTCAATACCTAGTTCATTCTCGTTACCGGCAAGTCTCTTTACTCGTTCCGTAATACATCATCCTGCAACTAACTCATTAGTTGCAATGCTTGCAAGGCTTATAGTGATGTGCATTACCGAGTGGGCCCAGAGATACCTCTCCGACAATCGGAGTGACAAATCCTAATCTCGAAATATGCCAACCCAACAAGTACCTTTGGAGACACCTGTAGAGCACCTTTATAATCACCCAGTTACATTGTGACATTTGGTGGCACACAAAGTGTTCCTCCAGTAAACGGGAGTTGCATAATCTCATAGTCATAGGAACATGTATAAGTCATGAAGAAAGCAATAGCAACAAACTAAACGGTCAAGTGCTATGCTAACGGAATGGGTCAAGTCAATCACATCATTATCCTAATGATGTGATCCCGTTAATCAAATGACAACTCATGTCTATGGTTAGGAAACATAACCATCTTTGATCAATGAGCTAGTCAAATAGAGGCATACTAGTGACACTCTGTTTGTCTATGTATTCACACATGTATTATATTTCCGGTTAATACAATTCTAGCATGAATAATAAACATTTATCATGATATAAGGAAATAAATAATAACTTTATTATTGCCTCTAGGGCATATTTTCTTTAGTCTCCCACTTGCACTAGAGTCAATAATCTAGTTCACATCGCCATGTGATTTAACATCAATAGTTCACATCACCATGTGATTAACACCCATAGTTCACATCGACATGTGACCAACACCCAAAGGGTTTACTAGAGTCAATAATCTAGTTCACATCGCTTATGTGATAACACCCAAAGAGTACTGAGGTGTGATCATGTTTTGCTTGTGAGAGAAGTTTAGTCAATGGGTCTGCCACATTCAGATCCGTAAGTATTTTGCAAATTTCTATGTCAACAATGCTCTGCATGGAGCTGCTCTAGCTAATTGCTCCCACTTTCAATATGTATCCAGATTGAGACTTAGAGTCATCTGGATCAGTGTCAAAACTTGCATCGACGTAACCCTTTACGACGAACCTTTTGTCACCTCCATAATCGAGTAACATATCCTTATTCCACTAAGGATAATTTTGACCAATGTCCAGTGATCTACTCCTAGATCACTATTGTACGCCCTTGCCAAACTCAGGGCAGGGTATACAATAGGTCTGGTACACAGCATGGCATACTTTATAGAACCTATGGCTGAGGCATAGGGAATGACTTTCATTCTCTCTCTATCTTCTGTCGTGGCCGGTCTTTGAGTCTTACTCAACTTCACACCTTTGTAACACAAGCAAGAACTCCTTCTTTGACTATTCCATTTTGAACTACTTCAAAATCTTGTCAAGGTATGTACTCATTGAAAAACTTATCAAGCGTCTTGATCTATCTCTATAGATCTTGATGCTCAATATGTAAGCAGCTTCACCGAGGTATTTCTTTGAAAAACTCCTTTCAAACATTCCTTTATGCTTTGCAGAATAATTCTACATTATCTCCGATCAACAATATGTCTTTCACATATACTTATCAGAAATGTTGTAGTGCTCCCACTCACTTTCTTGTAAATACAGGCTTCACCGCAAGTCTATATAAAACTATATGCTTTGATCAACTTATCAAAGCGTATATTCCAACTCCGAGATGCTTGCACCAGTCCATAGATGGATCGCTGGAGCTTGCATATTTTGTTAGTACCTTTAGGATTGACAAAACCTTCTGGTTGCACCATATACAATTCTTCTTTAATAAATCCAATAAGGAATGCAGTTTTGTTTATCCATTTGCTAGATTTCATAAAATGCGGCAATTGCTAACATGATTCGGACAGACTTAAGCATAGATACGAGTGAGAAACTCTCATCGTAGTCAACACCTTGAACTTGTCGAAAACCTTTTGCGACAATTCTAGCTTTGTAGATAGCAACACTACTATCAGTGTCCGTCTTCCTCTTGAAGATCCATTTAATCTCAATGGCTCGCTAGTCATTGGGCAAGTCAATCAAAGTCCATACTTTGTTCTCATACATGGATCTCATCTCAGATTTCATGGCCTCAAGCCATTTCGCGGAATCTGGGCTCATCATCGCTTCCTCATAGTTCGTAGGTTCGTCATGGTCAAGTAACGTGACCTCCAGAACGGGATTACCATACCACTCTGGTGCGGATCTCACTCTGGTTTACCTACGAGGTTCGGCAGTAACTTGATCTGAAGTTACATGATCATCATCATTAGCTTCCTCACTAATTGGTGTAGTAGTCACAGGAACAAATTTCTGTGATGAACTACTTTTCAATAAGGGAGCAGGTATAGTTACCTCATCAATTTCTACTTTCCTCCCACTCACTTCTTTCAAGAGAAACTCCTTCTCTAGAAAGGATCAATTCTCAGCAATGAATATCTTGCCTTCGGATCTGTGATAGAAGGTGTACCAAATATTTTCTTTTGGGTATCCTATGAAGACGCACTTCTCTAATTTAGGTTCGAGCTTATCATGTTGAAACTCTTTCACATAAGCATCACAGTCCCAAATTTTAAGAAACGACAGCTTAGATTTCTTGCTAAACCATAGTTCATACGGTGTCGTCTCAACGGATTTAGATGGTGCCCTTTTTAATGTGAATGCTGCTGTCTCTAATGCATAACCCCAAAACGATAGTGGTAAATCGGTAAGAGACATCATAGATTGCACTAAATCAAATAAAGTACGGTTATGATGTTCGGACACACCATTACGCTGTGGTGTTCCAGGTGGCGTGAGTAGTGAAACTATTTCACATTGTTTTAACTGAAGGCCAAACTCGTAACTCAAATATTTTACTTCTGCGATCATATCGTAGAAACTTTTATTTTTGTTACAATGATTCTCCACTTCACTCTGAAATTCTTTGAACTTTTCAAATATTTCAGACTTGTGTTTCATCAAGTAGATATACTCGTATCTGCTCAAATCATCTGTGAAGGTCAAAAAATAACGACACTTGCCGTGAGCCTTAACACTCATCGGACCGCATACATCAGTATGTATTATTTCCAATAAGTTAGTTGCTCGCTCCATTGTTACGGAGAACGGAGTCTTAGTCATCTTGCCCATGAGGCATGGTTCGCAAGCATCAAGTGATTCATAATCAAGTGATTCAAAAAGTCCATCAGCATGGAGTTTCTTCATGCGCTTTACACCAATATGACCTAAACGGCAGTGCCACAAATAAGTTGCACTATCATTATTAACTTTGCATCTTTTGGTTTCAATATTATGAATATGTGTATCACTATGATCGAGATCCAACGAACCATTTTCATTGGGTGTGTAACCATATAAGGTTTTATTCATGTAAACACCAGTATCAAATACTGAGGGGTTGCTATAAACACTAGTAAAGTACATATCAATAACATGTATATCAAATATAGCTTTGTTCACTTTGCCATCCTTCTTATCCACCAAATACTTGGGGTAGTTCCGCTTCTAGTGACCAGTCCCTTTGCAGTAGAAGCACTTAGTCTCGGGCTTAGGTTCAGACTTGGGTTTCTTCACTTGAGCAGCAACTTGTTTGTCGTTCTTCTTGAAGTTCCCTTCTTCCCTTTGCCCTTTCTCTTGAAACTAGTGGTCTTGTCAATCATCAACACTTGATGTTTTTCTTGATTTCTACCTTCACCAATTTTTGCATCGCGAAGAGCTTGGGAATTGTTTTCGTCATCCCTTGCATATTATAGTTCATCACTAAGTTCTACTAACTTGGTGATGGTGACTAGAGAATTCTGTCAATCACTATTTTTATCTGGAAGATTAACTCCCACTTGATTCAAGCGATTGTAGTACCCAGACAATCTAAGCACATGCTCACTGCTTGAGCTATTCTCCTCCATCTTTTAGCTATAGAACTTGTTGGAGACTTCATATCTCTCAACTCGGGTATTTGCTTGAAATATTAACTTCAACTCCTGGAACATCTCATATGGTCCATGACGTTCAAAACGTCTTTGAAGTCCCGATTCTAAGCCGTTTAAGCATGGTGCACTAAACTATCAAGTAGTCATCATATTGAGCTAGCCAAACGTTCATAACATCTGCATCTGCTCCTGCAATAGGTTTGTCACCTAGCGGTGCATCAAGGACATAATTCTTCTGTGCAGCAATGAGGATAAACCTCAGATCACGGATCCAATTCGCATCATTGCTACTAATATCTTTCAACTTAGTTTTCTCTAGGAACATATCGAAACATAGGGAAGCAATAACGCGAGCTATTGATCTACAACATAGATATGCAAATACTATCAGGTACTAAGTTCATGATAAATTTAAGTTCAATTAATCATATTACTTAAGAACTCCCACTTAGAAAGACATCCCTCTAATCTTCTAAGTGATCACGTGATCCAAATCAACTAAACCATAACCGATCATTACGTGAAATGGAGTAGCTTTCAATGGTGAACATCAATATGTTGATCATATCTACTATATGATTCACGCTCGACCTTTCGGTCTCAGTGTTTCGAGGCCATATCTGCATATGGTAGGCTCGTCAAGTTTAACCTGAGTATTCTGCGTGTGCAAAAACTGGCTTGCACCCATTGTAGATGGACGTAGAGCTTATCACACCCGATCATCATGTGGTGTCTGGGCACGACGAACTTTGGCAACGGTGCATACTCAGGGAGAACACTTTTTATCTTGAAATTTAGTGAGAGATCATCTTATAATGTTACCGTCAATCAAAGCAAGATAAGATGCATAAAAGATAAACATCACATGCAATCAATATAAGTGATATGATATGGCCATCATCATCTTGTGCTTGTGATCTCCATCTCCGAAGCACCTTCATGATCACCATCGTCACCGGCGCGACACCTTGATCTCCATTGTAGCATCATTGTCGTCTCACCAATCTTATGCTTCCACGACTATCGCTACCGCTTAGTGATAAAGTAAAGCATTACAGGGCGATTGCATTGCATACAATAAAGCGACAACCATATGGCTCCTGCCAGTTGCTGATAACTCGGTTACAAAACATGATCATCTCATACAATAAAATTTAGCATCATGTCTTGACCATATCACATCACAACATGCCCTGCAAAAACAAGTTAGACGTCCTCTACTTTGTTGTTGCAAGTTTTACGTGGCTGCTACTGGGCTTAGCAAGAACCGTTCTTACCTACGCATCAAAACCACAACGATAGTTCGTCAAGTTGGTGCTGTTTTAACCTTCGCAAGGACCGAGCGTAGCCACACTCGGTTCAACTAAAGTTGGAGAAAATGACACCCGCCAGCCACCTGTGTGCAAAGCACGTCGGTAGAACCAGTCTCGCGTAAGCGACGCGTAATGTCGGTCCGGGCCGCTTCATCCAACAATACCGCCGAACCAAAGTATGACATGCTGGTAAGCAGTATGACTTATATCGCCCACAACTCACTTGTGTTCTACTCGTGCATATGACATCTGTCGGATTTCGGGTTCCGGCAGACCCTTGAGGTTCGAACACTGGGGTGCGCGCGGAGATTTCGCCTTCTACCTACCTGCACCCCTCTGCCTCGCTAAGATCTAAGCTATGGAAAGAACAGCACAAGAGACACAGGGTTTATACTGGTTCGGGCCACCGTTGTGGTGTAATACCCTACTCCAGTGTGTGGTGTGGTCGATTGCCTCTTGGGCTGATGATGATGAGCAATACAAGGAAGAACAGCCTCGCGAGGGTCTGTTCTTGGCTGGGGGGATGAACTGCTAGGAGGAGTTCAGTCGCCCTTCTCTCTGTGTGTGTGTGTGTGATGCTACTCGATCCGATCCTAGCTAGTTTCTCTCTTGGCTTCTAGATTCTCCCTTCTTGATTGCCCCCCTACCCTGGGGGTGGCTAGTCCTATTTATAGGCAAAGGCCCTGGGCCTCTTCCCAAATATTGAGAGGGAAGGGCGCCAACAATTGGCCATTTTGAAGGGGAACATCTGGTACACTTATCCTGACTAAAGTTGGTCCTCGCCTGCCAAAGGCTCTAGTGGTGACGCTGGCTTGGGCTCCACAGTGACTTCCTCCCTGCCGTTGGACTAGTCTTGGTCTCGTTGCACCGAAACGGGTGCCTTTGCTTGATGCTCTCGCCTGCGCTTGCTCCCTTTGCACCAAAGAGGAAAGGAGGACACTGCGCGGCTGGCGCCCGCCTGGCGCCTTTGGTCGTCATGGCTTGCGTCACGGGCACCTCCTGAGGTACCCCGCCTTGATCTCTCTGCCTCCTTGTGAGCCAGCCTGATGAGGCCGTGCCTGAGCAAGCTCCGTGTCGTCCGCCCCGCGAGGCTTGGCCCGTCGCGAGGGTCTTGGGTCTGTGTTGATGAAGATGGGCCATGCTGGGCCCCCCTTTGAGCCACGCCGCAGGCCGCAGGCAGGCAAGTCTGGGGACCCCCGTTCCCAGAACGCCGACAGTAGCCCCCGGGCCCAAGGCGCACCCGGACTTGGCCGTGCAGGGAGGCGAAAGGGCAAGAGCGAAGCGCCGCAGGCCCTAACAGCTTGCGGCCTTGGGTTCCGCGTGGTGGTTGATTGGACGTGGGCGGCACTATTCCCCCACGCCCCCTTATTTTGCGCCATGCTAGGCGGACTCGTAGTCGTACACAGCCGCTCCCCTTTCTGTTGCTCGAGCGCCCTCTGTCCTTCCTCCTCTCGAACTCCAGCCTCTGTTTTCAACCCAATCTCGAACCTTCCCCCCCCCCTTCCCATCGCCATGGCTCCGACGAAGAAGGGAAGAGGGAAGAAACCCATGCCTCCGCCTTGCTCGCCGCCGTTGGCGGCCCCTGCCGAGGGCTCGGGCAAGGTCAGCTCGGCTCTGGCCACTATCTTCAACGAATGCGGGAGGACAACGGCCTGGCCCGCGTCCCACTTCTCCATCGACAGGATAGTCACCGAGGTCCAATATTTTGCCAACGCCCTGTGGGCGGGTCTAGTTCCCCCCTTTTCTGATTTCTTCAATGTCGTTCTTTCCCACTATCAGATCCACATGATGCATCTGGGTCCTGAATCCATCACCCTCCTTTCGGTCTTCGCCTTTGTTTGCGAGGAAATGATGGGCATCCTTCCTTCGGTTGCCTTGCTGCGCCACTTCTTCTCTCTGTGCCTTGTCGACCCTACCCAATGTTGGGCGTGCGTAAGCTTCTTGCCGCGTCTGAGACAGCGGCCTCAGGGATTGACTTCAGGCTCCCTCTGCCCGCGGCTGGGTTTCACGAGCGGTGGCTGTATGTGGATGCAGGGGTGCCCAGCCCCCTACTATCGGAGCCAACTTCGTCTGCTGTCCCCAATTCGGGTTGGGGCCAGGAGATGCTTGAGAGCCCCCGCTCGTCTTTGTCTGGCACTGCTTCGCGTTCTTGAGGTCGCTTGGCGTGACAGCGCCCAAGGTGGTGAAGGAGTTCCTGCTTCGCCGCATTGCTCCTCTCCAACGCCACTCCCGCCGGATGTGGGCCTTCAGCGGGCATGATGATCATATGAGGCTCCAGGGAGAGGACCTGACGCCTGAAGTGCTGAGGATAGTGCTCTTGATCCTGACTGGGGACCCCAACCCTGGCAGCATCCAGCGGGGAGGGGCCTTGCTATACCTCTGCCAGAACAAGGGTGATTTTGTGAATCAGATGTCTATCTTTGATGAGTGGGGGTCGCGCCCCGCCAGCCTCCGGGGGCCTCACGAGAACCCAGTGACAGTGACTGCCCTTCCAGTCGGCCAAGGCGACTCTTCCTCGGGTGGCGGAGCAGGGAGGCGTGAGGCGCCAGAGGCCGAGGGGGCTCCCGGCAGGGTGACAGCGCTGGGCGATGCTCATGAGGGAGCAGCTCTTGGGGCCCGTGCCACTGAGGCTGAGGGCGGCAAGCAGCTACCCTCAGCACCTGCGGCTGAGGCCCCTGAGGCTCCAGCCGCTTCTCTTGGCGAGGTGACTGGCAGTGCGCATCAGGCAGGCGCCCCTGACTCGGATTGCCTTGACGCTTCGTCCTCGTCGCAGGTTGATCCCTGCGCTCAACTCTTGGGCCGCTTCCGCGTGGACTTTGAGGCCCTCCGGAAGAGAAGGGAGGCCCTAGGCGACGATTACCCTTGTCGCCTGCTGAAGCGTAGGAAGTACTTCGCCACAGATGAGTAAGCCTTCTCCTTTTCCAGCTCCCAATACTTCTGTTGCTTTTAGTGATTCTTGCTCCGCAGGCCCCTTCCAGCCGAGCTCGCGGAGATGGCTGAGGTGCCGTCCCCCTTGGCTTCGCCCCCTCTACCGTTCTCAAGCGCTCCGAGCAGCAGAGCCCTTGTGGTGAGGGCCATCGGAGAGGCGAACCGTCCCGAGGCGCATCGAGGCCCTGCGCACCTCGCGATCCTCCTTCGCGGGCCTTCACGTGGCATAGCCAGCCTGCCATGGGCTTCTCGCCTGGTTGTGGACTGCGACTGGCTGAGGCGCTCCCTGTGCTCTTCATCTGGGGACGGGCTGGCTCCAGGCCGAGCTTCTGGCGTGGCGTACCCGGCCGTCGCGAGGGTGCCAGCCCCCAGCCCCCTGCCTGGAGGGGGAGTGCTGATCCGTGGCCCCCGATGCTTGCTTGGGGCAGATGATGGTGTGGAAGACGTGCTCGAGCGCGCCCGGGAGCGTCGCGCTCTTCGCCAAGGTTTCTTTCGAAGGGCGGCTGACGTGGTGAGCTGCTTGGTGAGGAGCTTGCTGATGAAGACGCGCGCCTTGAGGCCGAGGGCCTGTGCCTGGCTGCAGAGAGGCGCGAGCTGGAGGGCGCCATCGCCCTTGCGCTTCATCAGCGCGATCTTGACGACGAAGAGGCCAAGGCGTCGCTGGTGGCCTCTCGGGAGGCCCGATCTTGGGCCGCTGAGGAGGCCCGGGAAGCTGACGAGCGACGAGAGGCGGCGGAGGAGCGAGCTCGGGAGCTCCTAGCCTGGTGCCACTCACTGGAGGAGCAAGTGGAGCTGTGCGAGGCAGCCCTCGCGTCGATGAAGGTGGCCTCTGGCGACCCAGCAGAGCTCCAGAAGCGTGAGGATGCGCTGACGCTGGAAGCCGCCAAACGTACCCACGAGTACGAGCGTCTGGAGACGAGGGAGCGCTTGGTGACGCGGGCGGAGGATGATGTCGCTGCACGGGAAGCCCGTGTCCTGGAGGAGGTCGGACGTCGGGTGGCGATGGTGCGCTTGGACCTCGAGCGTGAGTCCGAGGAGAGGCTGGGGTTGATCCGGGCCGAGGCTGAAGGTAGGACTGCTGCCTTGAGGGCCAAGCTGGAGGAAGCGACGCGGCGGGCCGATGCTCTTCGGGGCGCCCTTGAAGTAGCGCAAGGGGAGTCAACCACCTCCCAAGCCGAGGTGCTCCTTCTTCGCCATCGGGTGGAGGAGGCTGAAGCCGTCGCGCGCTAGAATGCGGACGAGATACGTCAGCGGAGGATCCTGGAGCATGAGCACGGCCCCATGCTCACCACGCTCCGGGAGAGAGCCAACACAGCCTTGGGCAACATCTGCGAGGCGGCTGTTGGCGAGCCGCACGCAGTCAACTACGCCGGCAACCTTCAGTTCTTCACCACGTGGTGACGCAGCTGGAGGCGCGGTCGGTCAGGGCCGACAGGTTGGTGGAGGAGAGGAGCCACGCCCTGCTCGGGCGCGCCTTTTCTCGCGTCTTCAGCCATCTCCGGAACATGGATCCCCACTTTGATTTCGACGCTGCCATCGCCCCAGTCCCCCAGGCCGTCCAAGACGACCTGGCGCACTGGGTGGAAGACAATGTGGATGCTCTTGTTAGGGCCTTCGCTTCAGACGACGACGGCGTGATCGTGGCTGCCGACGAGGGCGGTGTGGTGAACGGCCCTGACGCCGCTGGCAACGACGCAGACAGGATGGTGAGTCCAGCGATGCCAGCAACGGTTCGGGTGGTGCTCCTGAGGACGCATTGGGGGATTTATCCGACTGATCATGCATTGTTCTTGTTTCCTTACCCTGCATGAATAGAACTCAGGTTTTGGCCTGATGGCTGTGAGAGCATTTTGGGAGGGGGAGCCCCTCATGTAAAACTTGTGTTCATCGTATTAGTAGATGTTACATTGCACATGCGCCCACGCCAAGTGGTTGGCTAAGCGACGCGATGGTTGGCTAGTTTACCTTCGTCCCGTGCGGGCCCTGAGGTAGCTTGTGGGAGGCTGTGGTGTCCCGAGTGTTCCCTGATCGAATCTGTAGGATCTGCGGTAAAAACCCTCCTGACAGGACGCGGCGGCGGCAGTCTGGGCTGCGCGCAAGCTAGGCCTGACCCGGCTCGCGAGGGGCTCACGAGGGGAGGTAGCTGAGGCGAAGTGGTAATCAAAACGCGAGAAATTGCTCGAACGAGACTAAGCACCCATTCCCCGAACACACGCAAATCTCAAATTCGAATCCAACTTGAATCCAGCGGGGGAAAGTGACAACCAAAGGGAAAAGCGACGAAAGCAGACAAAAGGCCGCGTCCGGCACCTAATCTAGTCTTGGACGTCTTCTCACCAGCGCGGAGCTAAGTGCTGCCACTGGGCGTGGGAGGGAGCCCCAGGGACTGAGGCCGGCACCCCTGAGACTCCAGGGCGTGTACAACCCCACTCATTATTACGTGAGAGTGTCACGGGGCAGCGAGCTTCACAGGCACTGGGCCTTCTTCACAGGTACCGGCCTTGCTTCATATTGCCAGACGAGGGCCCCGCCTTGCGCCACACTCTAGTTCCATCAACAACGACCGGAAACCAGGACGCCGCCGATGGGGTAGAGCGGTCGCCAGCGGTTCCCCCGGCGACCACGGGTCCTCCGCTAGGGGCAGGCCCTGAGGCACCTCCCCAGCAGAGGGCCTACCTCCTGAGAACACCTTGCTCCAAACGCCGCAGTGGTGATGTCGGATCTCGGCCCCTCTCCTGCAGCCCCATGCGCCCTCCTCCCGAGGGGTAGGAGACTGTGGGAGCGGGGCAGCTGCTCGCTGTGGCGACCTGCACCTCCTGCGATCCATGATTAGCGTATGCCTACTCCTGAGGAATTAGCGGTACCCGATAATCGTTGCCTCCAGTGTGGCCAGTGGGACCGTCCCAGGGCTCCTGGAAGGGCTCAGCTTCTTGCGCCTCGTCCCCCAGCTTGGGCTGAGGAGCGAGCCTTGTTCGTCCTCGTGAGGGTGTCCTTGGTCCATCATGAGGGGCACGTATTCTTCTGGCACCGTCATCCCGAAGGCCACGCCGTAGTGCTCCGCATGCCACGCGGTCCTGCTTGACGCGCCCACCGTGGGGTGGTAGCGTGGCTGCCCACTGGGGCCCTGGGTCACGTCGAGTCCTTCTTCTTCGCGGACTGGGAGCGGGGGCAGCGCCGCCGCCGGTCCAATGCCAACAGCTTCGCCGGTGTTGGGGTAGCCTTGGAGCCCGCGGGCGCGCGCGGAGCCCCCACGCGGGTCGCCCTGGGCTTGAGATGGGAGCTGGGTGCAGAAGGGGTGAGCCCCCAAGGCGGCGAAGCCCAGGAGCTCTGCCACCCACTCCAGCAGCACGTCACGGCCGCCCTCCAGCAGCCTGCACTGCAGCAGCTCTCGGTCCATCGTGAGCGCGGCCCTCGAGTTCGCCTGCTCCCGGCAGGTGTACGGTGTCGTGGTCGCGGCGTGATTGGAGGCCCTTGCTGCAGACCGCGCCTGCCGCGGTGTGAGAGCTGTCGAAGCCTGTCCGCATCGCCCGCGGCCCGCAGCGCCCTGCGGACCGCGAGCTGCCTGGGGCACGGGGTCACCCGAGGCGAGCGGCTCTACGCGGGCGGGCCACGCTGCCATGGATCTGGGTTGCCCGCCTGGTCGCCGGACATGGTGATGACGACGCGACGGGACAGGAAGCGGTAGAAGGTGGATTCCGGCGCACCCCTACCTGGCGCGCCAAATGTCGGATTTCGGGTTCCGGCAGACCCTTGAGGTTCGAACACTGGGGTGCGCGCGGAGATTTCACCTTCTACCTACCTGCACCCCTCCGCCTCGCTAAGATCTAAGCTATGGAAAGAACAGCACAAGAGACACAGGGTTTATACTGGTTCGGGCCACCGTTGTGGTGTAATACCCTACTCCAGTGTGTGGTGTGGTCGATTGCCTCTTGGGCTGATGATGATGAGCAATACAAGGAAGAACAGCCTCGCGAGGGTCTGTTCTTGGCTAGGGGGGATGAAATGCTAGGAGGAGTTCAGTCGCCCTTCTCTCTCTGCGTGTGTGATGCTACTCAATCCGATCCTAGCTAGTTTCTCTCTTGGCTTCTAGATTCTCCCTTCTTGATTGCCCCCCTACCCTGGGGGTGGCTAGTCCTATTTATAGGCAAAGGCCCTGGGCCTCTTCCCAAATATTGAGCGGGAAGGGCGCCAACAATTGGCCATTTTGAAGGGGAACATCTGGTACACTTATCCTGACTAAAGTTGGTCCTCGCCTGCCAAAGGCTCTGGTGGTGACGCTGGCTTGGGCTCCACAATGACTTCCTCCCTGCCGTTGGACTGGTCTTGGTCTCGTTGCACCAAAATGGGTGCCTTTGCTTGATTCTCTCGCCTGCGCTTGCTCCCTTTGCACCAAAGAGGAAAGGAGGACACTACGCGGCTGGCGCCCGCCTGGCGCCTTTGGTCGTCATGGCTTGCGTCACGGGAACATCGTGAGGTACCCCGCCTTGATCTCTCCGCCTCCTCGCAAGCCAGCCTGATGAGGCCGTGCCTGAGGAAGCTCCGTCTCATCTGCCCCGCGAGGCTTGGCCCCTCACGAGGGTCTGGGTCTGTGTTGATGAAGATGGGTCGTGCTGGGCCCCCCTTTGAGCCACGCCACAGACCGCAGGCAGGCAAGTCTGGGGACCCCCGTTCCCAGAACGCCGACAACATCTATGCATAAAACCTAGGCTCGGATGCCACTATTGGGGAACGTAGTAATTTCAAAATTTTCCTACACACACGCAAGATCATGGTGATGCATAGCAATGAGAGGGGAGAGTGTTGTCTACGTACCCTCGTAGACAGTAAGCAGAAGCGTTATATCAACACGGTTGATGTAGTCATACGTCTTCACGATCCGACCGATCCAAGCACCGAAAGCACGGCACCTCCGAGTTCTGCACATGTTCGGCTCGGTGACGTCCTCACCTTCTCGATCCAGCAAGAGGGGCGAAGTAGTAGATGAGTTCCGGCAGCACGACGGCGTGGTGACGGTGTTGGTGAAGAACAATCTTCGCAGGGCTTCGCCTAAGCACTACGAAAACTATGACGGAGGATAAACTAGAGGAGACGGGGTTGCCGGCACACGGCTTGGTGTTTCTTGATGTGTCTATGGTGCTAGCCCTACCCCTCTATTTATATGTTGAGCCCTGGGGTCGAAACTTGGAGTAAAAGCCTCCTCAAAGTCGGTTTCACCCGAAAGGCAAGAGTCCTTCTCGGACTTCAGGGCTAGATGCCAGGGTTCCCGGCATCTACCCCCTAGACGCCAGGGTTCCTAGTGTCTAGCCTCTGATCTCCGCAAAACTTCCTTTTGCACTTTCCAAAAGCCTCGTGGGCTTTCCCCTTTGGCCCAGATAAAGTGTTCTCGTGCCCAAACATTTCGGGAAACATCCGGAACCCCTTCCGGTGAATTCCGGAACCCTTCCGGAGATCAAACACTACTATCCACATATCAATCTTTACTTCCGGACCATTCCGGAGTTCCTCATCATATCTGTGATCTCATCCAAAACTCTGAACAACATTCGGTCACCAACATACATTACTCATAGTACTATATCGTCAACGAACGTTAAGCGTGCGGACCCTACGGGTTCAAGAACTATGTAGACATGACCGAGACACCTCTCTTGTCAATAACCAATAGCGGGACCTGGATGCCCATATTGGCTCCTACATATTCTACGAAGATCTTTATCGGTCAGACCGCATAACAACATACGTTGTTCCCTTTGTCATCGGTATGTTACTTGCCCGAGATTCGATCGTCGGTATCTCAATACCTAGTTCAATCTCGTTACCGGCAAGTCTCTTTACTCGTTCTGTAATACATCATCCCGCAACTAACTCATTAGTTGTAATGCTTGCAAGGCTTATAGTGATGTGCATTACCGAGTGGGCCCAGAGATACCTCTCCGACAATTGGAGTGACAAATCCTAATCTCGAAATACGCCAACCCAACAAGTACCTTTGGAGACACCTATAGAGCACCTTTATAATCACCCAGTTACGTTGTGACGTTTGGTGGCACACAAAGTGTTCCTCTGGTAAACGGGAGTTGCATAATCTCATAGTCATAGGAACATGTATAAGTCATGAAGAAAGCAATAGCAACAAACTAAATGATCAAGTGCTATGCTAACAGAATGGGCCAAGTCAATCACATCATTCTCCTAATGATGTGATCCCGTTAATCAAATGACAAATCATGTCTATGGTTAGGAAACATAACCATCTTTGATCAACGAGCTAGTCAAATAGAGGCATACTAGTGACACTCTGTTTGTCTATGTATTCACACATGTATTATATTTCCGGTTAATACAATTCTAGCATGAATAATAAACATTTATCATGATATAAGGAAATAAATAATAACTTTATTATTGTCTCTAGGGCATATTTCCTTCACTGAGTCCCCGTGACTCACAGATTATTTCCAAAACCAGATGCAGGGACCGATGATACCGCTCCAAGTGATTCGACTGAGCTCAAGTGGGAGTTCGATGAGGACTCGGGACGATGCTATGTTTCTTTCCCAGATGATCAGTAGTGGTGCCCAGTTGGGGCGATCGGGGACATTGTTGCATTTGGGGTTTATCTTTATTTTGGTTCCGTAGTCAGACCTTGAGTGTAACTGGATGAATGTAATGTTATTTATGCTATTTGTGTGACATGGCGAGTGTAAGCCAACTATGTATCCTTTTCCCTTATTGTATTACATGGGTTGTTGTGAAGATTACCTCACTTGCGACATTGCTTTCAATGCGGTTATGCCTCTAAGTCGTGCTTCGACACGTGGGAGATATAGCCGCATCGAGGGCGTGACATATTACTCCACACATCGACCGCTATCCAGCATGCATCTAGAGTATTAAGTTCATAAGAACGGAGTAACGCTTTAAGCAACATGACATGATGTAGAGGGATAAACTCATGCAATATGATATAAACCCCATCTTTTTATCCTCGATGGCAACAATACAATATGTATCGTTTCCCCTACTGTCACTGGGATCGAGCACCGCAAGATTGAACCCAAAGTTAAGCACTTCTCCCATTGCAAGAAAGATCAATCTAGTAGGCCAAACTAAACTGATAATTCGAAGAGACTTGCAAAGATAACCAATCATACATAAAAGAATTTAGAGAATATTCAAAAATTGTTCATAGATAATCTTGATCATAAACCCACAATTCATCGGATCTCGACAAACACACCGCAAAAGAAGATTACATTGAATAGATCTCCAAGAGAATCGAGGAGAACTTTGTATTGAGATCCAAAGAGAGAGAAGAAGCCATCTAGCTAATAACTATGGACCCGAAGGTCTGAGGTAAACTACTCACACATCATCGGAGAGGCTATGGTGTTGATGTAGAAGCCCTCCATGATCAATGCCCCCTCCGGCGGAGCGCCGGAAAAGGCCCCAAGATGGGATCTCACGGATACATAAGGTTGCGGCAGTGCAATTAGGTTTTCGTGGTGCTCTCTGATGTTTTCAGGGTACGTAGGTATATATAGGAGGAAGAAGTAGGTCGGTGGAGCCATGAGGGGCCCACAAGGGTGGAGGGCGCGCCCCCTGCCTCGTGTCCTCCTCGTTGATTGCTTGACGTCCACTCCAAGTCCTCTGGATCACGTTTGTTCCAAAAATCACGCTCCCGGAGGTTTCATTCCGTTTGGACTCCGTTTGATGTCCTTTTTCTATGAAACACTGAAATAGGCAAAAAAACAGCAATTTGGGTTGGGCCTCCAGTTAATAGGTTAGTCCCAAAAATAATATAAGAGTGTATAAATAAGCCCATTAAACATCCAAAACAGAATATATAATAGCATGGAACAATCAAAAATTATAGATACATTGGAGACGTATCAAGCATCCCCAAGCTTAATTCCTGCTCGTCCTCGAGTAGGTAAATGATAAAAACAGAATTTTTGATGTGGAATGCTTCCTAACATATTTCTCAATGTAATTTTTCCTTTATTGTGGCATGAATGTTCAGATCCGAAAGATTCAAGATAAAATTTTAATATTGACATAAAATAATAATACTTCAAGTATACTAACTAAGCAATCACGTCTTCTCAAAATAACATGGCCAAAGAAAGTTATCCCTACAAAATATTAAATCATGCACAACCCCGATGACAAGCCAAGCAATTGTTTCATACTTTTGATGTTCTCAAACTTTTTCAACTTTCATGCAATACATGAGCGTGAGCCATGGACATAGCACTATGTGGAATAGAATGGTGGTTGTGGAGAATACAAAAAGGAGAAGATAGTCTCACATCAACTAGGCATCTCAACGGGCTATGGAGATGCCCATCAATAGATATCAATGTGAGTGAGTAGGGATTGCCATGCAATGGATGCACTAGAGCTATAAATGTATGAAAGCTCAACAAAAGAAACTAGTGGGTGTGCATCCAACTTGCTTGCTCACGAAGACCTGGGGCAATTTGAGGAAGCCCATCATTGGAATATACAAGCCAAGTTCTATAATGTAAAATTCCCACTAGTATATGAAAGTGACAACATATGAGACTCTCTATATGAAGAACATGGTGCTACTTTGAAGCACAATATATGAGACTCGCTATATCATGGTGCTACTTTGAAGCACAAGTGTGGAAAAAAGGATAGTAGCATTGCCCCTTTTTATTTATTTTCTTTTTTGGGCCTTCTTTTTTTTCTTTGGCCTTTCTCCTTTTTTGGGACAATGCTCTATTGAATGATGATCATCACACTTCTATTTATTTACAACTCAATGATTACAACTCGATTCTAAAACAAAGTATGACTATATGGATGCCTCCAGCAGTGTACCGGGATATGCAATGAATCAAGAGTGACAAATATGAAAAATTATGAACAGCGGCTTCACCACAAATACTATGTCAACTACATGATCATGCTAAGCAATATGACAATGATGAATGTGTCATGATGAACTAGATGATGGAAAGTTGCATGGCAATATATCTCGGAATGGCTATGGAAATGCCATAATAGGTAGGTATGGTGGCTGTTTTGAGGAAGGTATATGGTAGGTGTATGATACCGGTGAAAGGTGCGCGGTATTAGAGAGGCTAGCAAAGATGGAAGGGTGAGAGTGCGTATAATCCATGGACTCAACATTAGTCATAAAGAACTCATATACTTATTGCAAAAATCTAGAAGTTATCAAAGCAAAGTATTACGCGCATGCTCCTAGGGGGATAGATTGGTAGGAAAAGACCATCGCTCGTCCCCGACCGCCACTCATAAGGAAGACAATCAATAAATAAATCATGCTCCGACTTCATCACATAATGGTTCACCATACGTGCATGCTACAGGAATCACAAACTTGCTTGCTCATGAAGACCTAGGGCAATTTGAGGAAGCCCATCATTGGAATATACAAGCCAAGATCTATAATGTAAAATTCCCACTAGTTTATGAAAGTGACAACATAGGAGACTCTCTATCATGAAGATCATGGTGCTACTTTGAAGCACAAGTGTGGAAAAAGGATAGTAACATTGTCCCTTCTCTCTTTTTCTCTCATTTTTTTTATTTGGTCCTTCTTTCTCTTTTTTTCGTCCGGAGTCTCATCCCGACTTGTGGGGGAATCATAGTCTCCATCATCCTTTCCTCACTGTGACAATGCTCTAATAATGATGATCATCACACTTCTTTTTACTTACAACTCAATACTTAGAACAAAATATGACTCTATGTGAATGCCTCCGGCGGTGTACCGGGATATGCAATGAATCAAGAGTGACATGTATGAAAAAATTATGAAAGGTGGCTTTGCCACAAATACGATGTCAACTACATGATCATGCATGGCAATATGACAATGATGAAGCGTGTCATAACAAACGGAACGGTGGAAAGTTGCATGGCAATATATCTCAGAATGGCTATGGAAATGCCATAATAGGTATGTATGGTGGCTGTTTTGAGGAAGGTATATGGTGGGTGTATGATACCGGTGAAAAGTGCGCGGTAATAGAGAAGCTAGCAGATGTGGAAGGGTGAGGGTGCGTATAATCCATGGACTCAACATTAGTCATAAAGAACTCACATACTTATTGCAAAAATCTATTAGTTATCGAAACAAAGTACTACTCGCATGCTCCTAAGGGTATAGATTGGTAGGAAAAGACCATCGCTCGTCCCCGACCGCCACTCATAAGGAAGACAATCAATAAATAAATCATGCTCTGACTTCATCACATAACGGTTCACCATATGTGCATGCTACGGGAATCACAAACTTCAACACAAGTATTCCTCAAATTCACAACTACTCAACTAGCATGACTCTAATATCACCATCTCCATATCTCAAAACAATTATCAAGTATCAAACTTCTCATAGTATTCAATGCACTTATATGAAAGTTTTTATTATGCCTAAAAGCAAATTACCATGCTGTTATAAAGGACTCTCAAAATAATATAAGTGAAGCATGAGAGATCAATTATTTCTATAAAATAAAACCACCACCGTGCTCTAAAAGATATAAATGAAGCACTAGAGCAAAAACTATATAGCTCAAAAGATATAAGTGAAGCACATAGAGTATTCTAATAAATTCCTATTCATGTGTGTCTCTCGCAAAAGGTGTGTACAGCAAGGATGATTGTGGTAAACTAAAAAGAAAATACTCAAATCATACAAGACGCTCCAAGCAAAGCACATATCATGTGGTGAATAAAAATATAGCTCCAAGTAAAGTTATCGATGAACAAAGACAAAAGAGGGGATGCCTTCCGGGGCATCCCCAAGCTTAGGCTTTTGGTGTCCTTGGATTTTACCTTGGGGTTCCTTGGGCATCCCCAAGCTTAGGATTTTGCCACTCCTTGCTCCATAATCCATCAAATCTTTACCCAAAACTTGAAAACTTCACAACACAAAACTTAACAGAAAATCTCGTGAGCTCCGTTAGCGAAAGAAAACAAAACACCACTTCAAGGTACTGTAATGAACTCATTCTTTATTTATATTTGTGTTAAACCTACTGTATTCCAACTTTTCTATGGTTTATAAACTCCATTACTATCCATAGATTCATCAAAATAAGCAATGAACAACAACACACGAAAAATAGAATCTGTCAAAAACAGAACAGTCTGTAGTAATCTGTATCAAACGCATACTTCTGGAACCCCAAAAATTCTAAAATAAATTTCTGGACGTGAGGAATTTATCTATTAATCATCTTCAAAAATAATTAACTAAATATCACGCTCCAATAAAAAATGACAGCAATTCTCGCGAGCACTAAAGTTTCTGTTTTTTACAGCAAGATCAAAAAAAAACTTTCCCCAAGTCTTCCTAACAATTCTACTTGGCACAAACACTAATTAAACACAAAAAACACAACCAAAACATAGGCTAGATAAATTATTTATTACTAAACAGGAACAAAAATAAAGGAATAAAAATAAAGTTGGGTTGCCTCCCAACAAGCGCTATCGTTTAACGCCCCTAGCTAAGCATAAAAAGTGAGGATAGATCTAGGTATTGCCATCTTTGGTAGGCAATCCATAAGTGGCTCTCATAATATATTAATATGGTAATTTAATTTTATTCTAGGGAAGTGTTCCTTGCCTTTCCTTAACAGAAATTGGAATCTAATATTCCCTTCCTTCATATCAATAATTGCACCAATCGTTCTAAGGAAAAGTCTACCAAGAATGATAGGACATGAAGGATTGCAATATATATCAAGAACAATGAAATCTATGGGCACATAATTCCTATTTGCAACAATAAGAACATCATTAATGCTTCCAATAGGTTTCTTAATAGTGGAATCCGCAAGGTGCAAGTTTAAAGAACAATCATCAAATTCACGGAAACCTAGCAAATCACACAAGGTTTTTGGGATCGTGGAAACACTAGCACCCAAATCACACAAAGCATAGCATTCATGATCTTTAATTTTAATTTTAATTATAGGTTCCCACTCATCATAAAGTTTTCTAGGGATAGAAACTTCCAACTCAAGTCTTTCTTCGTAAGATTGCATTAAAGCATCAACGATATGTTTAGTAAAAGCTTTATTTTGACTATAAGCATGAGGAGAATTTAGCACGGATGGTAACAAGGAAATAAAATATATCAAAGAGCAATTATAATAATTAAATTCCTTGAAATCCAAGATAGTGGGTTCGTTGCTATCTAAAGTTTTAACCTCTTCAATCCCACTTTTACCAATTTTTGCATCAAGATCTAAAAACTCCGAATTTTTGGGACACCTTATAACTAAAGTTGACTCATCTCTAGTCCCATCATTATCAAGATTCATATTGCAAAAAAAGGATTTAATAGAGGACACATCAATCACTTTTAGATCTCCATCCTTATTATCATGAAAACTAGAAGAGCACGCTTTCACAAAGCAAGCCTTTTTTGCACGCATCCTAGCGGTTCTTTCTTTGCACTCATCAATGGAAATAGCTTTGAGAGACTCATCGATATCATGCTTAGGTGGAATAGATCTAAGTTTCAAAGAATCAACATCAAGAGAAATTCTATCCATGTTCCTAGCCAACTCATCAATCTTAAGCAATTTTTCTTCAATCAAAGCATTGAAACTCTTTTGCGAACTAATAAATTCTTTAATACTAAATTCGAAATCAGAGGGCATCTTATTATAATTTCCATAATAATTGTTGTAGGAATTACCATAATTATTAGAGGAATTACTAGGAAACGGCCTAGAATTAAAATTACCTCTATACGTATTGTTACCAAAATTGTTCCTACCAACAAAATTCACATCCATAGATTCATTATTATTCTCAATCAAAGTAGACAAAGGCATATCATTGGGATCAGTAGGAGTACTCTTATTAGCAAACAATTTCATAAGTTCATCCATCTTTCCACTCAAAACATTAATTTCTTCAATTGCATGCACCTTTTTACTAGTAGATCTTTTAGTGTGCCATTGAGAATAATTAACCATAATATTATCTAGGAGTTTGGTAGCTTCTCCTAAAGTGATTTCCATAAAGGTGCCTCCCGCGGCCGAATCTAAAAGATTTCTAGAAGCAAAATTCAATCCGGCATAAAATTTTTGTATAATCATCCATAAATTCAAACCATGTGTAGGGCAATTACGTATCATTAATTTCATCCTCTCTCAAGATTGTGCAACATGCTCATGATCAAGTTGCTTAAAATTCATAATATCGTTTCTAAAAGAGATGATCTTAGCAGGAAGAAAATACTTAGAGATAAAAGCATCTTTGCACTTATTCCATGAATCAATACTATTTTTAGGCAAAGACGAAAACCAAGCTTTAGCACGATCTCTAAGCGAAAACAGAAATAGCTTAAGTTTAACAATATCATTATCCACATCTTTCTTCTTTTGCATATCACACAAATCAACAAAGTTGTTTAGATGGGTAGCGGGATCTTCACTAGGAAGGCCAGAAAAACGGATCTTTCATGACAAGATTCAGCAAAGCAGTATTAATTTCACAAGATTCAGCATTGGTAAGAGGAGCAATCGGAGTGCTAATAAAATCATTATTGTTGGTATTGGCAAAGTCACACAATTTAGTATTATCTTGAGCCATCGTGACAAGCAAGCAATCCAACACACAAGCAAACAAGCGAAGAAAAAGCGAAAAGAAAGAGAGGGCAAAAGGAAAAGAAGGCGAATAAAACGGCAAGGGTGAAGTGGGGGAGAGGAAAACGAGAGGCAAATTGCAAATAATGTAATGCAAAGGGTAAGAGTCATGATGGGTACTTGGTATGTCTTGACTTGGCGTAGATCTCCCCGGCAACGGTGCCAGAAATCCTTCTTGCTACCTCTTGAGCATGCGTTGGTTTTCCCTTGAAGAGGAAAGGGTGATGCAGCAAAGCAGCGTAAGTATTTTCCTCAGTTTTTGAGAACCAAGGTATCAATCCAGTAGGAGAACACGCGCGAGTCACCTCGTACCTACACAAACAAATAAGAAGCTCGCAACCAACGCGATAAAGGGGTTGTCAATCCCTTCACGGCCACTTGTAAGAATGAGATCTGATAGAGATAATAAAAATAAGATAAATATTTTTTGTATTTTTATGATATAAATTGAAAGTAAAGATTGCAAAATAAAATAGATTGGAAACTTGTATGATGGAAAATAGACCCGGGGGCCATAGGTTTCGCTAGTGGCTTCTCTCAAGATAGCATAAGTATTACGGTGGGTGAACAAATTAATGTCGAGCAATTGATAGAATTGAGCATAGTTATGGGAATATCTAGGTATGATCATGTATATAGGCATCACGTCCGTGACAAGTAGATCGACTCCTGCCTGCATCTACTACTATTACTCCACACATCGACCGCTATCCAGCATACATCTAGAGTATTAAGTTCATAAGAACATAGTAACGCTTTAAGCAAGATGACATGAGGTAGAGGGATAAACTCATGCAATATGATATAAACCCCATCTTTTTATCCTCGATGGCAACAATACAATACATGTTGTTTCCCCTACTGTCACTAGGATCGAGCACCGCAAGATTGAACCCAAAGCTAAGCACTTCTCCCATTGCAAGAAAGATCAATCTAGTAGGCCAAACCAAACTAATAATTCGAAGAGACTTGCAAAGATAACCAATCATACATAAAAGAATTCAGAGAAGATTCAAATATTGTTCATAGATAATCATGATCATAAACCCACAATTCATCGGATCTCGACAAACACACCGCAAAAGAAGATTACATCGAATAGATCTCCAAGAGAATCGAGGAGAACTTTGTATTGAGATCCAAAGAGAGAGAAGAAGCCATCTAGCTAATAACTATGGACTCGAAGGTCTGAGGTAAACTACTCACACATCATCGGAGAGGCTATGGTGTTGATGTAGAAGCCCTCTGTGATCAATGCCCCCTCCGGTGGAGCGCCCAGAAAGGCCCCAAGATGGGATCTCACGGGTACAGAAGGTTGTAGCGGTGGAATTAGGTTTTCGTGGTGCTCTCTGATGTTTTCAGGGTACGTAGGTATATATATAGGAGGAAGGAGTAGGTCGGTGGAGCCACGAGGGTGGAGGGCGCGCCTAGGGGGTAGGCGCACCCCCCTGCCTCGTGGCCTCCTCGTTGATTGCTTTACGTCCACTCCAAGTCCTCTGGGTCATGTTTGTTCCAAAAATCACGCTCCCGAAGGTCTCATTCCATTTGGACTCCGTTTGATATTCTTTTTCTGCGAAACACTGAAATAGGAAAAAAAACAGCAATTTGGGTTGGGCCTCCGGTTAATAGGTTAGTCCCAAAAATAATATAAAAGTGTATAAATAAGCCCATTAAACATCCAAAACAGAATATATAATAGCATGGAACAATCAAAAATTATAGATACATTGGAGACCTATCACGTACATACCAGGGGCTATATCATAGACCCACCGTCAAACTCCTATGGCTAAGTGAAAGTGTTAAAGCCCTATAGTCCGATTGCCTAGTTCGCCGCCTTGACACCTCCTTCACAGACCAAGACGTTGGGTCAAGAGTGATCAAGTGCTTTTCCGAACACCCCCGTATTTTATGCGTGGGGGCAGAAGCCGACGACTGGAAAACTTTCAAATTATACAAGGACGGACGCACAGGAGGAACCAAAACTTTTAGGCAAAAGTATAAAAAATGTAGCCTTAATATATCATAATATTGTTTTTTACAATCTTGGTACTTTCACTCGAAGATCATATCCTTCGAGCACTGACCCTCTATTAAGCGGGCACCCTCTAGGACATCTTCAAAATACTACTCTCGCGTGTGTTTGTCCTTGCCCCCGGGTGGACTCATCGCTGCAATATCAGTGGCCTTCGTCTTCGCCCAATACGTCTTGACACGGGCAAAGGTCATCCGTGCACCTTCAATGCACGTTGATCGCTTCATGGCGTCGATACGTGGCACCACATCCACAAGTCGCTGCACCAAACCGAAATAACTATTCGGAACTGGCTCAGTCAGCCACAGCCGGACCACGAGGTCCTTCATGGCAGAACCGGATATCTTGTGGAGCTCAGCCCACTGGGCCATCTGTTCGTTTAGCAACAGCGGGCGCTTTGGCGTGCCGTATTGTGACCAGAAAAGCTTCTCCGTTGCACACCCTTCTTGCGCTTGGTAAAACTGCGCCGCATCGGAGGTACTCTTCGGCAAGTCCAAGAATGCGTCTGGAGAGTTCCACATTTGATTAAGCAGGGCATACTTCGGATCGCCAAATTTAGTCTGTAATAGAAAGGGCTTACCGGCCGCTATCTCCCCGGCTTGCCGGATCTCCTCCCGAGCCGCTCTCGACTCGGATCGTGCCTCTCTCACCTCTCGTAAGGCCTTCTCGAGTTCGGCTACTTTGGCCTTGTTCTCCTCCTCGAGTGCTTGGTATTTGCCAGTGGCATCCTTTAGATCTTGCTCTATGGAAGATATTCTCTTTTCGCGCTGGCGTCGAGCAGCCTGTTCGGCCTTTAACTCCTCAGCTGCCTTCTTGGCAGCCACATTACTCATCCTGACTTGCTCCTTGGCCCAGACGAGCTCAATCCGCAGGGTCTCAACCACGGTAGCACCATCTGCAGTTATGCATATTTCAGTATATAATTCTCAGCTTCGTGCTCATATTATTATACATACATATAATGACTGCCCCAAAACATACCTTGCGCCTCGTCAAGCCGCCTGTTAATAAGCGTGATGTCGTCATCCGCCACATCAAGTTTCTGCTTCAGATCGGCAACCCCTGTAGCATGGGCAGTCACCATGGATGAAACAGCTTGTGTTCCACTTAGTTAGATTATTTCCTGGGCATATCTTTTTTGATCCTTTGATTGCCTCCTATCGGACGCCAACCAAAGTCTTAGGGGCTACTATCTATACACATGTGCATTTTTTCATGTAAAGTGCAATTGAAGATATTACATTGCATACCTCGAAGCCTCTTAGCAGACCCGTGAAGGCTTCATTCAATCCGCTTCTCGCAGACAGAATCCTCTCGGCTACCGTACCCATCAAGGTACGATGTTCCTCTAAGATGGACGCATGTTGCAACACATCCATAAAGGTATCCGGCGCCTCCTGATTCCTGGAAGCGGTGATGGGAGTACGGACTCCCTTCGAAGGGATGTGTTTGCTCAACTCTAGAATCGTCTTTGGCTGTAAAACAGATAGTTCGGGGCCTTTATTGTTGGTCCCCAAAGGGGTTGCATGCCCCGAACCCTGGGCCGCCGAAGTATCACCTTCGGGCGCGGTCTTCATTGTCCCTCGCACCACTTGTTGATCAGGAGAAATCCTCCGGGACGACACCTCAAAGTCGTCCGCCCTATTGGGCGAGAGGGTCTGGGGAGGTGTCTCACTTTCCATCATCTCCGAAAGAAGATCCCCCGAGGAGGAGGACTTTTGAGGAAGACTGCGTGCCGGACTACAAACATATATTTTCAGATGTTGCCCTTGTAAGCGGAAAGGAACGGGATATGTTTAGGACACCTTTGTTCACTTACGATTCGGCTAAAGGCTTGTCCTTATGGAGGAACTGCGCATCAACATCGTCTTCCGAACCCGAACCGCTTGGCAAGGACATCTTCCCTCGCTTAGGAGCTCCTTCCTCCAAATGTTCAGAGGCGGTCCTCTTCTTCCCATATGGGGAAGCGATGTCGGCTTACCCTTCTCTTTTGTCTTCAGAAGAGGGAGCCCCAATCTCCCCGGACATAGCATCTGGTGTACCTTTAGAATGGAGGTCACCTTTGGCCTTCTTGTTCTCCTCCTTGTCCTCCTTCGCCGGCACTTGATATGGCGCTGGAGCCAGCATCCTTGTTAACACAGGATTGGCTGAGTCTTCGGGAAGAGGGGCCGAACACCTAATTCGTTCCGCCTTCTTTACCCAGCCCTGTGCGAAGATGGTTTTCTCAGTATTACAGGTTGTTTAACTAAGCTATGTTTGGGAGTCGAGTGCTTACCGAGGTATCCGGATGATTGCAGTCGAGGCCGATGTCTTCGGTGGTATCCGGCCACTGCCTTCATGTCCTGAAGAATAACTTCCACATTCCTTTGTGCGTCGTGCCGAAAAAGTGTTGAAGGGTCAGTGGTCCTTCCGGATTGAACTCCCACATGCGGAGGGGCCATCGCTGGCACGGCAGGATCCGGTGGACTAGCATTACCTGGATTACATTGATGAGGTCGGTGTCCTTTTCAAGGAGGCTCTGGGCGCGGCTTTTTAGCGTCTGCACTTCGTCAATGGATCCCCAGTCCAGCCCCTTATTAATCCATGATGCGAGCTGTAATGGAGGGCCAGGTCGGAACGCAGTTGTAGCTTCCCACTTGGTACCACGAGGTTCGGTGATGTAAAACCACTCCCGCTGCCATAGGTCGGGAACTTCTGTGAAAGAACCTTTGGGCCAAAAAGCATTGGGGAGCTTGTTCATCGTGGCACCTCCACACTCTATTTGCTCCCCCTCAATTACCTTCGGCTTCAAGTTAAAGGTCTTGAGCCATAAACCGAAGTGAGGGGTAATGCGGAGAAAGGCCTCGCACATGACAATAAACGCCGAGATGTGAAGGAAGGAGTCCGGAGCTAGATCGTGAAAATCTAGCCCGTAATAAAACATGAGGCCGCGAACGAAGGGGTGGAGAGCGAACCCTAGCCCCCGGAGAAAGTGGGAGATGAATACAACCCTCTCGGCGGATCTGGGAGTAGGAATAACATGTCCTTTAGCAGGGAGCCTATGGGGGATTTCCGCGGTCAGGTATATAGCCGCCCGGAGCTTCGCGATATCCTCCTCTGTGACAGAGGAGGCCGCCCACCGGCCTTGAGGGCTGGGTCCGGACATGACTGGGAGGCACGGAACAGTTAAGTTGAAACCTGGGTGCTAGAACTCAAGGTTGGAAAGATTGAGGAAGAGGTAAGTGCGGAGGAGAAAGACGGGCATGTGCCCCTTTATAAAGGCAATGAATATCAAACGCCTCCTCATAGGCCTTAAAGCCTGCCTATTCCCAAAGGATTATGCCAACATAATGGTTGGGTTATCAACGCCCATATTGATGAGAATCTCGTAATAAAGGGACACGATCTCTACTTTGACAAGACGTGCCAGTAAAACCGCATCTTAAAACATGAAGCGGGAGGCTAAAAAACGGTTCGAAATAATGACCGGGCTGTGACATGATGTCACGCCATGAAAAGTTGTCAGTGGATTAGACTCATGAAATATTATACTCTCTACGGATATATATATATATATATATATATATATATATATATATGGTGCTTGTTTTGCAGAGCCGGGGACGTTCTTTGTGTTCGAAGGTTGTTTTGGAGTATTCAGAGGAGGAACCCGCCTTGCAATGCCGAAGACAATCTGCGCGCCGGATACCTCGTCATTGAAGTCTGGTTCTGGGGCTACTGAGGAGTCCTAGACTGAGGGGTCCTCGGGCCTCCAGCCTGTTGGACATGGGTCGGACTGTTGGGCCATGATGATACAAGACTAATGATTCTCTCACCTGTGTCCGGATGGGACTCTCCTTGGCGTGGATGACAAGCTTAGCGTTCGGATATGAAGATTCCTTTCTCTGTAACCGACTTTGTACAATCCTAGTCCCCTCCGGTGTCTATATAAATCGGAGGGTTTAGTACGCAGAGGCGATCACAATCATAATCATATAGGCTAGACTTCTAGGGTTTTAGCCATTATGATCTCGTGGTAGATCTACTCTTGTAACCCCATACTCATCAATATTAATGAACCAGGACGTAGGGTATTACCTCCATCGAGAGGGCCTGAACCTGAGTAAAACTTCGTGTCTGTCTTATGTTACCATCAACCTCAGAAGCACAGAATGGGACCCCCTACCCGAGATCTGCCGGTTTTCACACCGACAACCGCCCCACCTCTAGACACCGCCTCCCTACATCGACCTGACCAAGGACAGTGGTGCCTGAAGACGGCGACGCGGGCGGGCGGCAAATCTATCTTTTTAAGTTTCTTAAGTACTATGTGCGGGCCGTGATGAAGACATGGACTGTTTAATTAATTTTATGTTTTTAGTTATTTTTGCAATGCCTTTTTTGAATTTTTTTTAAGTTGCAATGCCTTTTTGGGATTTTTTTCTAACACAGCCAATGTTTGGGATGCAGCCACGCGTTAGATGCACGGACCGCCGGTCGGCCCAAACTGGACATGGGCGTCCATTTTGCCGACCCAAGCGGACAAAACAAATGTCCATTTAAGATCGTACGTTGGAGTTGGCCTCATAACTCATACCCGTGACAAGTCCGAGGGTTGGATTGTTGTAAGACAATAAGTTTTGGGGAACCAGCACAACCCTCTAGGGGTGGCTTATCTCATTATATATAATGGTTGTGTTACAATATGTACCATATACGTACATAGGTACAGAAGCTATACATAGTCTAACACCCTCCCTCAATCTTAGCCACTTTCTAAAGAACTGAGAAGGGTAAGATTGCGCCTACAAGCCTCAAACTGTGGCAGCGGTAAAGGCTTAGTGAAGATGTCTGCAAGTTGATCCTTAGATGAGATAAACTTGATCTGGAGTTGCTTCTGTGATACACGTTCCCGTACAAAGTGATAGTCAACTTCAATGTGTTTCATTCGGGCATGAAATACTGGATTTGCAGAAAGGTATGTAGCACCGATGTTATCACACCAAAGAATAGGAGGCTGTGGTTGAGACAAACCCAACTCCTGAAGCAAAGACTGCACCCAAATAATCTCTGCAGTAGCATTAGCCACAGCCTTGTACTCAGCTTCAGTACTGCTACGTGACACAGTAGCCTGTTTCCGAGCACTCCAGGCGATCAAATTAGAGCCAAAGAATACTGCATAACCCCCCGTGGATCGCCTGTCATCTGGGCTACCAGCCCAATCTGCATCAGAGAAGGCCGAAAGGACCCGAGAGGAAGTCGGCCGAATATGCATACCAAATGTCAGGGTGAACTGAACATAACGAAGAATGCGTTTAACAGCAGCCCAATGAGTATCTCTGGGAGCCTGAAGATACTGACAAACCCTGTTAACAGCATAAGAGATATCTGGTCTCGTGATCGTCAAGTACTGAAGTCCACCAACAATGCTCCTGTACTCTGTGGCATCCGCAGGAGACAAAAGCTCACCATCAACAGCTGTTATCTTGTCGGTAGACGACATGGGTGTGGTGGTCGGTTTGCACTTCAGCATGCCAGCTCTCTGTAACAACTCCAAGGAGTACTTCTTCTGCGTAAGGACAAGACCAGTAGCACGAGAAGTGACCTCAACTCCAAGAAAGTAGTGAAGCTTCCCAAGATCTTTGACCGCAAAATCAGCACCAAGAGAGCAGACAAGAGCATCAGCAGCATACTGAGAAGAGCTGACAAGGATAATATCATCGACATATACCAAAAGATACATAGTGACTTCTGGCTTCTGTAGAAGAAATAACGAAGTGTCAGCAGTAGACGGCACAAACCCATGAGCACGAAGGGCAGAGGCAAGGCGGGCATGCCAGGCACGAGGAGCTTGCTTCAAACCATATAGTGCTTTGGAAAGACGACAGATATAGTCAGGACGATCAGGATCAGAGAAACCAGGCGGCTGTTTCATATAAACCTCTTCCTCCAAAAATCCATGTAGAAAAGCATTCTGCACATCAAGTTGACGAAGTGACCAACCACGAGAAACAGCAATGGAGAGAAGAAGCCGAATAGTGGTAGGCTTGACGACAGGACTGAAGGTGTCCTCATAGTCAAGACCATGACGCTGCCGAAAACCGCGAGCAACAAGTCGCGCTTTGTAACGCTCAATAGATCCATCTGAATGCTTCTTCACTTTGAATACCCATTTTGAGTCAATAACATTTACCCGTGGTGGTGGAGGAACGAGAGTCCATGTCTTGTTACGAAGAAGAGCATGAAACTCCTGCTCCATAGCCTCTCGCCAATGTGGAATGCGCAGGGCAGCCTGATATGAGCGAGGCTCAGAAGATGGATCCGCAACAGCAGCAGCCAAACAAGCAGCCAACCAAGCAACCGTACCATCCTTACGTTCCTTAGGTTTGAAAATGCCACTGCGACTGCGTGTATGTGGTCGGGACACAGGAACCACCGAGGTCGACGGAGCAGCCTGCAACGGGCTGGAGGACGGCGACGTTGACGAGTCAGCCGGTGACGAGGAGCCAGTCACGGTAGCCTCGGACTCGGTTGGCGAAGAAGGCCGACCCACCGGCGAAACCGGCAGAGCAGACGAAGCAGCTGGCGACTCCGGCATCACAGACCGGGCCGATGGCGAGCTCGGCATAGTGGGCCGTGGCGCGGCCGGTGTCGCGGGCCGATCCGCTGATGAAGGCGACGTGAGGACCCGAGCCGCGGGCGAAGACGGCGTGACGGGCCGAGCCGCAGGCGAAGACGGCGTGACGGGCCGAGCCGCGGGCGACTCGGCGGCCGCTGGCGAAACGGACCGAGCAGTGGAGATGCTCGGCGCGACGGGCTCGTCGGGTGACCATGCATGGGCACGCGAATCGATGCCATGCAACATAGGGCGATCGACGTGCCCACCAGAAGACGACGATGATGATGGTGAATCCTCCAACAGCTCCAAACGAGCTCCACGTCCGGTTCCTGCACCATGGTTAGGTAACAGCAAAGGAGAGTATGCAACATCATCAAATTGGTCAGAAGCAACAGAGGATGAATGCAGGGATGGTGGTTCGACAGTGGACACAGGAAGGTTGGCAAAGGGAAAAACATGCTCATCAAACACGACGTCCCGAGATATATAGACACGATTAGTGGGAACATGAAGACATTTGTAACCTTTATGAAGAGAGCTATAGCCAAGAAAAACACACTTCTTAGAACGAAACTCAAGCTTGCGCTTGTTATATGGACGAAGATGCGGCCAGCAAGCACACCCAAATACCTTGAGAAAGGTATAATCAGGTTGTTCATTAAGGAGAACCTCAATGGGAGTCTTCATGTTTAAAACACGAGTAGGAGTACGGTTGATGAGAAAGCATGCAGTGGTGAAAGCATCACTCCAAAACCGAAACGGAACAGATGCATGGGCCAAAAGAGTAAGACCAGCTTCAACAATATGACGATGCTTACGTTCGACTGAACCATTCTGCTGATGTGTATGTGGACATGCTAAACGATGAGCTATCCCAAGCGACTGAAAGAAAGAGTTGAGGTTGCGATACTCGCCCCCCCCAGTCTGACTGGACATGAACAATTTTGTGCTTGAGAAGACGTTCAACATGTTTTTGAAACTGAACAAAAATATCAAACACATCAGATTTGCGTTTAATAAGGTAAAGCCAGGTAAAGCGACTATAAGCATCAACGAAACTGATATAGTAATTATGACCACTGACAGAAGTCTGAGCAGGACCCCATACATCTGAAAACACAAGTTCTAAAGGATGTTTCACCTCACGACTGGACTCCGAAAAAGGAAGTTGATGACTCTTCCCCTGCTGACAAGCATCACACACTGCTACATCTTTATGACTAGACAAACTAGGAAGCTCATGACGACGCAAAATATGACGGACAATAGGTGTGGCCGGGTGACCAAGACGAGCATGCCACTGTGACGGAGAGACCCGAACTCCACTGAAAACACGAGCGACACCAGGATGCTCCAGACGGTAGAGGCCCTGGCACAACCGCCCACTAAGAAGAATGTCCCTCGTGCCCCGATCCTTAATAAAAAGATCAAAAGGGTGAAATTCACAAAGCACATTATTATCACGTGTGAGTTTAGGAACTGAAAGAAGATTACGGGTCACAGATGGAACTCGAAGAACATTGCGAAGCTGAAGACTCCTATTGGCATGTCTAGTGAGAAGAGATGCTTGACCAATATGAGAGATGTGCATACCTGCTCCATTGGCGGTGTGGATCTTGTCGGAGCCATGATAGGGTTCACGAGTGTGAAGCTTCCCCATCTCGCTGGTTAGATGCTCTGTCGCCCCAGAGTCCATGTACCAGTGTGGATCGATGGAGTAGGACTGAGTGTGTCCCTGTTGCTTCTGCGGCGCGGGACGATCAGCCATGGCGACCTGACGGGCATTGTTGCGTGTATCTTTGCCGTCATTGCCAAGACCAAGGAAGCTTCGCTGGAAGCGCTTATGACACTTGGAGGCCCAGTGCCCATCGCGGCCACAAAGCTGACACACACGTGGACCGCCAGCCCCCGGTAAGGTCGCAGTAGGTGGGGGGGCCGAGGCGGGCGACGGTGGCAGCCCCAAGGGAGACCGGGGTGATGAAGAAGAGCGGCCACCCTTGGTGGCGGCGTTGGCCGAGAGGGAGCCAGTGCCCCTGGTGCGGCGAGTCTCGACCCGTTGCTCAGTGAGAAGGAGCCGAGAGAAAACCTCGTGTGCCAGCATGGGTGTCGAGTTGCCCCGCTCGTTGATGATCTCGACTAAGGCATCATACTCCTCATCAAGACCATTGACAATAAACGAGTTGAACTCGGAGTCGGTGAGGGGCTGTCCAATGGAGGCCAATGTGTCGGCGAGGCCCTTGACCTTGTTGTAGAACTCAGTGGCAGTGGAGTCAAGCTTCTGACACTCTCCAAGCTGACGACGGAGTGCAGAGACACGAGCCTGGGACTGCGCTGCAAAGGTGCGCTCAAGGATGGTCCAGGCCTCATGAGACGTCTTCGCGAAGACAACAAGGCCGGCAACTGCCGGCGAGAGCGACCCCTGGATGGAGGAGAGGTTCGCCTGGTCCTGCCCCGTCCAGACGCGATGGGCCGGATTGTAGACCGGACCGTGCACGCTGTCTACCAGCGCGGGTGGGCAGGGAAGCGATCCGTCGACGTAGCCTAGCAGGTAGTGACTCCCCAAGAGCGGGAGAACCTGCGCACGCCAGAAGATGTAGTTGTCGGCGGAGAGCTTGATGGTGATGAGATGACCGAAGTGAAACGGCGGCGGCGAAGACAATCCCATCGAGGAGGCTGCCTGGGGTGCAAACACCATGGAGGCAGCCGGAGGCACCGAAGCCGATGCGGGAGGAGGCGGGACCGCAGCCAGGGCGGGCGCCGCAAAGCTCGCGGCCGGTGCGGACGCCGCAAGGCCCGCGGCCGGGGCGGACGCCGCCAACCCCGCCAGCGGGGCAGTGTGATCCGCTTGCGGCAGGAGCGGCGGGACGACGCCTGCGGAGTCCGCAGCGGACGGCGGCGCCGCGGTGTGGACCACGAGGTCACGCCCAAGCGAGGGCGCCGGCGGCGTGGAGAAGACGGAGCCGATGCTCCTTGTCCCGATCGGAGCCGGAACAGAGACGGCATCGAGCGGGAGGTTGAGCAGAGCCGCAAGAGAGGCCGGGAGGAAGCCCGCAGCAGTGGAACCGGTGGTGGCGGCGCTCGACATGGCGGCGGCGCGATCGGTGGCGCGGCGGCGGCGGTGAAGGCGGCGGCGGCTGCGGCGGCGGTGCGGGTATTAGGGTTTAGAAGCGGAAGCGATCGTAACCTAGCGTGATACCATGTAAGACAATAAGTTTTGGGGAACCAGCACAACCCTCTAGGGGTGGCTTATCTCATTATATATAATGGTTGTGTTACAATATGTACCATATACGTACATAGGTACAGAAGCTATACATAGTCTAACAATTGTCAACACGGATCCTAATCAGCACTCCAAACTACTAGTAATACTTTAATACTGCTACCACTTGAGATGAACCCGCAAACACTATCATCATGCAGTCCAACACTTTCTTCCAGGGATCACTAGCCGCATGCAGAACATCAGCACAAGTTTTTGTCCTCTCGTCACATCACACATGACGGCGCAGAGGAGTTGGCGTCGTCGTCGAACATGTCGGTAAGCTGGTCGTCCTGCCTGCTGACTTGGCCAGACACGTTGCCGTAGCCAGGCTCCTGGCTGCTGACGTAGCCGGCCGGGGCCCGCTTGTCGTAGGTGCCGGCGACGTAGGGCTGGCTGACCTGGCTGTAGGGCACGTAGGGCCATATCTCGGCCTTTTTGCCCGTGGACTGACTCGGCCGGACTGAGAGCTCCTCCCCAGCGCCTTATGCGCCCGTTGACGCAACTGGCGCCCACTGCACCATGCTAGTGGCCGGCCCATGAGAATGCAAGGCAGTGCAAAAAATGTATTAATGCGCAGAAAAACTACCGGAGAAACTAAATCTTGATAGATCCTGCGCCAGTTAGCTCCAAAGCTTGGTGGCCAACCAATAGACCTATTAAGCTCTTGTTGATAGATTGCAACACGAAACCTCTAAGAACTAACTTTATACGCACTTTTTAGAAAAACGGGATTTCTTTTGAAAAGAAATATGAACAAATTTTGAATGTCCACATATTTAAAAAAATCACGAATTAGAAAAAAAATCATGTATTAAAAAACATTCACAGATTCAAAATTTCATAAAACTGAAAAAGTTCATCGGTTTTCAAAAAAATTTCATCGATTTTCAAAAAAAGTTCATCGACGCTGAAAAACTTTCACCGATTTTCAAAAAAAGTTCAACGATTTTCCAAAAAAGTTCATCGACTTTGAAAAAAGTTCACTAATTTTCAAAAAAAGTTCATCAAATTTCATGAAAAGTTCATCGAGATTGAAAAAAGTTCATCAACTTTGAGAAAAAAAGTTCATCAATTTGAAAAAAGGTTCATCACATTTGAAAAAAGTTCATCGAATTTGAGAAAAGTTCATTGAACTTGAAAAAAATTCACCGGTTTTGTGAAAATTTGGTCACCTTTAAAAAAGTTCACTCATTTTAATAAGAAAGAGAAAAGAAACAAAGATAGAAAATGAAACAGGGAAAACAACTGCCTTTTCTGGGTTAATATATAAAGAAAATAAAAAGAACCACCGTAGCACATGTAGTTATCTGGTTCAACTGGTTGTTGTGATGGCTACCTAAATGAACGGGCGTGGTTCGAGTCGCGGCTGGAGCACCTTTTTTGGGGAATTTTTAAGAAACAGGAAAGCAAGATGGGCCGGCCCGCTATAAAACCAAGTGTACAGGGGGGTGTGCGCCCTGTACCAAATGGCCTGTATTTGGCGCTTAAGGCGCCGAATAGGATTTGGCGGCCGGACTTGTGGCGCCTGGATCGAGAATCGAAGGGGAACGGGCCCAGTTGGGCCTCAACTGAGTTTTCCAGGATGGCCGACGCGGGACGTGAAATTCACCGAGCAAATCGCTGCGCAGATTAGTATCGTACCGGGAGATTAATCAAGACCTGACCAGTTTATTAGACCGAATTCCACGGATTGCATCGCCAACACAGGGATATGCACGGCTGTCACAACTGTGAAAGATGCCAAAGTGCACAAATAAAAGAGGCCACTGAGCCTAACCCGTGACCCAGCATCAAAAAGTGCGCACGGACGAAAAGATGGCCTCCGAGCCCAGCCGTGACCCAGCATCGATAAGTGCGCACGGATCAAAAACAAATGCAGTGAAAAGATCCCCTATGAGGGTACAGTCGTAAAAAAAAGCGCAATTGCATACCTTGGGTTGCATGTACTAGACATTAACATCTGGCTTTTTGTTCAAATTCTTTTTTTTAATGTTCTATCCTCCGCTCTGTTGCATGGGCATCGGGGGCGACCTGGCGCTGAGGGTCATGTTCTTGGCGGGCTTCTACGGCCTCCAGGAGAGCAGGTTCGGCGCTGGCCGCGCCATGTTGCCCAAGTGGTTCATGGAGGACATGGTTGTGGAAGCATTAGAGGTGATGAGAGGCGCCCGTAGGATGGTGATTGTGTAGTCTATTTTGATCGAGATCGATGGGGTCCTTTGCAGCATATGGTCACCATCGTTGTCGGAGGGTGACTGTGTGATCTTTTTTAATCGAAATTAAAAGAAGTTGATTATGTGCTCTCTACCGTTGCCGACGTGGTCACCATTGGCGGCTAGCCATAGAGGCGCATAACAAGTGTTCCACGAAATGTTTGAACCTAATACAAGTTTTACTTTGGCTAGGCCTGCCAAAAATCGTTTGGTCGTTCAAGAGATAATAACCAGGGTTCAAAAACCATGAAAGTGATTTTGCTGACGCACTAGAATCCACGGATGAGAAAACCACAGATGTGAATGTTCCCCGTCGTCATTTCACACAAAGAAAGAGGTGAAAAAGTCCTCCGTCCAACGAGAATAATCCAGATGCAAAGGACGCGGTGTAGGAGCGGAGGTAGCAGCCAGCGTCTCGATAGAGACGGGGAAGTTTCTTCGATGGGAGGAGGCGATGGTTTCAACTAGTGTCGGAGGCAGGGGGTGCTGGCAGGGGCCAAGCCCTCCCCCCCCCCCCCCCCCTATCCTCTCACAAACACACCTGTATGTACTCCTAATCTTTCATTTGTCAGATAAAATTAGATAGGTTTAGATGATTTGGTCCCCTCTAACATTATATGACATGTTTTGGCCCCTTCTATATTCAGTTTCTGACTCTGACACTGGTTTTAACCCAAGGAATTGGAGTGCATTGGGGACACGAGTGCCACTCCCAGTTGTCACCAAATGGGCATGCGAGAAAACCAGGCCGAAATAAACTCATGGTTTACTCACTCAGGGAAACGACGGGATTCTCCAGGGATCCCTCGCAATCAAACGAGGCCTAAGTTTTATTTTAATTTTTAGAAGATCGGCTAGAGATGCTTTAATAAACTGAGGCGCGAAGACAGAGGATCAGGCCATTGAGATGTCTTTCTCTCTCTCTCTTTTTGCGAAACATTGAGATGTCTTTCTGCACGACCAAGTTACCCAAACGATCCATGGGTTTCTCGACTCATACCCGTGACAGTCCGAGGGTTGGATCGTCAACACTGATCCTAATCAGCACTCCAAACTACTACTAGTAGTAACATTCATACTTCAGCACTACTACTGCATAGTAGTTTCGCTACTACTACTTGAGATGAACTCACAAACATTGTCCAACACTTCCTTCCAGGGATCACCAGCCGCATGCAGAACATCAGCACAGGTTATTATTTTTTTTCCTCTCATCACATCACATGACGGCGCAGGAGTTGGCGTTGTCGTCGTTGAACATGTCGGTGAGCTGGTCGTCCTGCCTGCTGACCTGGCCGGACACGTTGCCGTAGCCGGGCTCCTGGCTCCTGACGTAGCCGGCGGGGGCCCGCTTGTCGTAGGTGCCGGCGACGTAGGGCTGGCTGACCTGGCTGTAGGGCACGTAGGGCCATATCTCGGCCTTCTTCCCCGTGGACTGCGCCTTCCTCAGCACCTTGCTGGCATCCGCGTACCCCGCCACCGTCACCTTCTGCTGCTTCCTGTTGATGTTCACTGATCGGACCCCTGAAATTACAAACCTCATTGTTATCTCCTCCTGATCAATGAATTTGGCAAGCTTTGCAAACATTCAAAAAAAAATTAAAAAAAATACAAAGCTCATAGTTAATCCAATTGCTAATCCACTAGTCTGAAGTCGACGTTATTGATTTATACGCCTATTAGCTTATGGTTCAGAATCAGATGTGCCGACAAGAACGAAAGTCTTACTCCAGATGATGTTGTAAATGTTTCAGAAAGTAAAGAGGCAAAATTATCGGAGTCCATCTGATGCAGCTTCTGCATGTAGAGACATCATTGATGTGTGTGTGTTTTATGTTCAGTAAACTAAACCCTCCATGTGGAAAATTGATATCATCGTCCTACATGCAGATGTAGTACACTTTTGAATATATTCTTGTGTTCATAGCCGTTTTGGTTTGTGTCACACACACAAAAATCTTCGTCAGAGAACTCCTACTCATACTCGCAAGAAAAATCTCCTACTCATCTGGTAAACAGATGGTCTCTGCAAAAGATGTAGGGAGCAAAACTGTGTTATAGAGCATTTGTGCTTCAAGGAGCATGCTGCTGGATGTGAATAATGAATACAGTTAAATGTGCTGCAGCAAGATTCATCATGTTTCTGTTTTAACTAGCTGTGCAGTCGAGCAGAGGAGCAGAGCAGAGATAGAAGTAGAACCTTTCAAGGAGCTGAAAACGCAGCTCATGACAAATTGAACTTATACTAAAACCTGCATTCGGAAAATCAGCTAGGGATTTATTGGCCTCCATTTTGTTCAGTGAGGGGTTTTAGCAAACTAAAACCTACTGTGCATTCTTGGGTAAACAGCATTCTTGTGAGGACGTGACAACTGCAACTCTAGTAAGGCGCTAATCATATCATACCTGCTTTGTGGGAACCTCTTTCGGATCAAGGCGCGTGTAGAACAACAGATCAAAGCATTTATAGATAGAAGAAGAGTTCTTTGTGGTTTAAACAGTTGATACTTAACGAGGACATGAAACTGTGTTACTGTACGGAGCATGCATGCCTCCTAATGTGAATACTGAACTGAGTGGATAGATTAAAATGTGGATGTGCTGTAACAAGATGCACTATGAAGCGTGCGAACGCCTTGTCTGTTCTTTCTAAGAAGATCTAAGAAGATGAGCAGAGGAGCAGAGGAGCAAAGGAGCAGAGAGAGACAGAGACCGAACCTTTCATGGAGGAGAGCGCGTTCTTGACCTTGCGCTCGCACCCCTCGCAGTCCATGCTGACCTTGAGCTCCACCGTCTGCATCTGCTTCCTCCTCCTCCTGTTGCCGTGGCCGTGGCCATGGCCATGGCCTCCGCCGCCCCCCAGCAGCCCGGACAGGTACTCCAAGGTGCCCCCCACTCCCATCGCAATCCCTCACAACCTCTCAGCAGCAGCAAGAACAAGAGGAAGAAGAAGCTTTCAAGTACCAACCAAGAAGGCTCCTGACCAAAGATGGTTCTCTCAATGTCACTGACCAAAGATGTGAGATATGAATGGGAGGAAGCAAGGCGGTCATTTATACACACGCAGCGCAGTGCAGCTGCGTGTGCTGCGCCTTGCGCAGTGACAGACAGCAGACGACGGGGGAGGAGAGAGGCTTGCAAAAGGACCATGTGAGACCTTTTTCTCTCGCGCGGCAGTGGTTGCGTTGATGTTGATAAGAAGAGATGGAATCAATGGTGCGAGGAAAGGGATAGGACGGGAGCTAGCTGCGTAAATGTCGAAGGGTGGTGAGAGGGTTCTTGGAAGTTGGAAGCCACAGTGGCCTAGGGTGGCTATGCCTCTGTCTATCTATGGCCTGCCTGTCTTGACAGCCATGTGTGCATCAGTGCATGCATGCATGCGCTCTCCTGACCCTGTAGGCCTTTGGAAAAGCGCATAGCCACAGCCAGGACTGGCCCTGCACAAAAGGTAAAGAAGAAGAAGAAGAAAAAGGCTCTCTGGACTTCTGAAAGAGCAGATTCAGAAAGGTTTTCAGAGATGGTAGTAATAAATAAAGATAGAAGGGGAAATAATACAGTAGAACCAAGAAACAAATAATGGCAATGTACTTGGATGATAATGGCAGTGTACTTGGCCCCAAGATATTTCTTGCAAAGCTTCCAAGAGCGTACTACCTGCTCTCTCACCAGCTGTGTTTTGTTCAAGTGCTGATATACGTTTCTTGTGCAGCGACGGGCGGGTCTGGGCGCCGGGCACGCCACCGAGACGTGGAGCTAAAATGGGGAGGCGCGTCGCTGTCGAACCTAGCGTTGCGCGCAGCATGTAGCCGACTGGTTGGTGAATGGTGACGAGACGCCCCATCCCATGTCCTGCTGGCTGGTTCCAGTGGTGGACGGTTGCGTGCTCGGTGCCATGGACACCGCGCCGTCCATGACGACGAGGGAGCGGCACGGCACGGCACGGCGCTGACGCTGCTGCTCCGCCTCTGCTCTTTGCTCCACTCCGGCGCCCCAGCCCGGGTTTCTGATTCTTTTCCGTGGGTTCAAAATGCACGAGAGACAGATACTCTTTTCCCGTGTGCTCAAAAATGCGTGCAAGATACATTCGTGATCTGTGGCCTTTGGCCCCCTCTAGCTTCTAATGGTAGGGCGCTGTCGCGATGGATCCGCCTGCAGTAGGCCGGTTTGTAGTACCAAATGATCGGTCGGTTGTTCGCAACCAATTATTGGCATTTGGCAACAACAATGTCGGGCGTGAACTGAACTGAGAGATTCAGCCGTAGTGCATGGTATTGGTACGTACGTCGATTATTGCAACATCATTGACGCGACGGGGCAAGCGGCCGGGAGAAGCATTGCATCGCCACCTTTGGTCGCACTGCAGGCCAAAAGAGAGAGACACGGACTAAAAAACACAAGGGGGCTTCACGGCCATGTGTCGACATAAAATTCCAAGGAGCGGAGCGCAACAGCGCGCCAGGGATGGTAGATAGGTCTGGGGACGAATTGACTCCGCACCAACCGTGACGCAAATGCGCCCGAAACCGAAACCCACACGGACACGGTACACCACACCACACCACACAACTCGCTCTGCGGTTGCATCGCATGCACCTTTCTGCAAAGGATCAGATCAGATCAGATCGGCGCGGTGCGTCCACGAGGAGACGCAGCGACTGGCGAGATATCACACCGCGTCGCATTTCGATGCGATGCAGCAACTGGTGAGTGAATGCACACACCTAGGATGGACACAGCAATAATATCCGAGGGGCGCCCAACATACCACACCAGTACCAAACGTATGCACGATGACAGAAAGCTGAGAGAGGCAATGGAGAGAGAACAGACAGGTGATGAGGGAAGCGACAGCCTATTTGAACACTATCATCAGCCTAAAAGGGGCAGTAGAGGCTTGAGGCTGTCACGCACTCATGTGCAATGATATCTGTTATTTTATTATATTCTGAATTCCATACAAGTGTTATACTTCAGATGGAGTCCTACTGGACTAGAGCATGCCAACAGTGCTAGACGTAGCATGATTACAACTCTATTTCGTGTCCACCAAAAAGAGAGTTGTTTGCCACTTTATATAGTACCAGCTAGTCATGAATAGATGAGAGAGAGATCTCCACCAGATTAGCACGTAGAGGGTTTGTCCTCTCATGTAATGTAATACTCCTCCCAATTATAGTGATACGCCGCTGTGCGTTTCGTGCTTTTCTCCATCAAGGATTTCCACGTAAAAATCCATGTCTCTGTCTTGTTTATTTCTTTTTAGAGAAGGACTTCGGTACAAACCCCCCCCCCCAATAAACGTATAAGGGGTAATATTGTCCATACTAAATTATGTATTAGTGCACCCGCCGTCCGTCGTAGGGCCGGCCGCCCGTGTACGCCGCGCCCCGTACTCCCGCGTCGTACGCGTGCGGTTCGGTAGTGCGATCGGGAAAGGAAAAAAAAGGTACGCCCCACCCCGACACCACATCTCCGCGTACGAAACCCTAGCGGCATCAACGCCGCCGTGGTCCACCGCCGTCACGACGTCGGGCGGCGTCCGTAGTCACCCACGCGCCGTGAAACCGACACCCCATCCCCGCCTAGGAAACCCTAGCGGCATCAACGCCGCCGTGGTCCACCGCCGTCACGACGTCGACCCCGACGTGCCCGTCTAGTCGCGAGCACCGACGGCGCCCGTAGTCACCCACACGCCGTGTCGCCGGTGAAACGCTCAGCGCTCCCGTGAACGTTCTGTCCTGGTACGTGCCCTCCACGACGTGGGTGGCAGCAACGCATCGGCGTCGACCCCAGGCAAGGACCCCTCGACGGCGCACAGTAGGTTAGGATGGCTCTTTTTGTTCTTTTTTTGATTTGTCCATTGCATTTTTGTGCATTTTTTATGCAAAATGATTCCCTACTTAGGTAAATAAGAGAGGAGAGTAGTGACCTCTTAATGACCTCATAATGATTTTGTATGTTCAAATTTGTATGCATGCCACATAGTCATGTCACTGCTGACGAATTTACTGTATTCGCGATGATGTTTTGTGGAATGTTGGCATTGATCTCACACCTTATTTGTATGTGCATAGATGGAGCAAGTAACCGGATACGCCAGTGATGATTCCGGTAGCGATAATGGATCCTCGTCATTGAATGCGAACCAACCTCTCGGAGACAACTATATGAGTCAGGATGAATCGTACAATGGTAATGTAAGTGCCTTCAATGTTGACCAAAACATATTGAATACAAACTAGTTATTTGACACTAACATGTCCTTTTAAATTTGTACAGCTACATGGCAATGCTGACGATGAGGAATATGATATAGATGAACAATTTTATGCAGATAGTGTGAGCCAGGTATGTTGAAAAAATTGTAGAGAAATGATTGACATTAAAATTGTATGACCACTTATGTTACTTTACATGTGCACAGATAAATGCTAATGGTGACAATGAGCGTAATAATATAGATGATGACAATGCCGAGAGCGAGGTCGATGCATCTCGTAGTGTGAGCGGTAGCCAAGTAAGTTCTTTACATTATTTATGGTTAGTAACAATACAAGAACAGATTGACATGCAAGGTTATATGTCATATTTTGCAGGGAGGTGTTGATGGTCCTAGCGGGAATGATGAGCACAGCGATGATGATCAGTTTGACCTTGACATGTGCTATGATGAATATCAGCAAGAGTCACTTGATAGGCATTGGGCAGTGATGGTAAAGACATTCAGGTCATTAGACGAGGTGTACACGTTCTACAACAAGCACGCGAGAGAACGTGGGTTCAGCATCAGGAAGGACTCGCTAAAATTTTCGAAGGATCGCGCAAGGACTCCGCGCTTGAGGAGGTATCTCTGTTCCGCCGCAGGAAAACGACAGGCCAAGTTCTGTACCATGGAAGGCCGGACCCGCAGGCTTAGACCGGAGAGTCGATTCTTATGCGAAGCCCATTTGACAGTTAAGCTTGATAAAAAGCTCAATCTTTGGTATGTCAGCAGTTTCTCCGATGATCACAGCCACACTCTTGCACGACCGGACGAAGTCCCTTTCCTCCGATCTCATAATCAGATCAAAGCATTTGAGAGAGCTGAGATCTTAGCTATGGCTGGAGCTGGGATAAGAAAACATATCATTTTTGACAACATCGTTAGCAGGTATGGGTCGTATGCAAAGTCACCATTTCAGAGGACAAAGCTGTATAACATGTGCTATAGGGAGAAGATGAAATTGCTTGCACAAGGTGATGCTGATACTGCCGTAGGAATCATGTTGACCAGAAAGGACAGAGATCCAGACTTCTTCTTTGAGCACACGGTTGACGCTGAAGGCAGGCTCCAAAACCTCTTCTGGTGTGATTCGCAGTCACGCCGGGATTATCTAGACTATGGTGATGTTGTTGTGTTCGATAGCACATACAAGATGAACAGGTATGGAATGCCGTTCATCCCTTTTGTGGGTCTGAACAACCACCGTTGCACTACGGTATTCGCCTGCGCCATTGTTTCAGACGAGACTGAGGCTACATATGTTTGGTTGCTTAACACGTTCTTGAAAGCTAACTGTCAGAAGAGGCCCAAATCTGTAATTACAGATGGAGATGCAGCGATGATAAGGGCTATTAGGAAGGTGCTTTCTGACGTGTGGCATCGTCTATGTTCATGGCATATTGAAAAGAATATGCAGAAACACCTCAACCACAAGTCATTGAAGGAGTTTAGGGCATTATTGTACTATGCCACTACACATAAGGTTTTTGAGGAGAGATGGGCCGCGTTTGTGCGCAAATGGCAGACGGAGAAAACGAAAACATGGCTCCATAGGATGTACAGGAAGAGGACGCTTTGGGCTGCATCATATTTGTCTGGTGGGTTTTTCCTTGGTATGCGCAGTAATCAGAGGAGTGAGAGTCTGAACTCCAGCCTGCACCTTCATCTTGACTATGGTATGACGATCGTTGACATGATTGTACACTACGAGAATTGTATTGTTCGCCTCCGTGAGAATGAAGCTTATGATGACTACACGGCCTCACAGACTCTTCCAGTAACAGTGACTGAGTGTCAGGCCATTGAGTCGTATGCTGCGAAAGCATTCACGCAGGCAAACTTTTATATGTTGCAACAAGATATGAAGAAGGTACAGGAGCTTGAGGTAATTGATAGACTGACAGGGACCGATAGTCAGAGATTTGTGGTTGCGTGGAAGAATAACAGGGATCACAGATTTAATGTGGACTATACGCCAGGTAACTCGGCAGAAACTATAAAGTGCAGTTGTCGAAGTATGACTCGCAAAGGGCTTCCTTGCAAGCATATTATTCATGTTTTGAATGCACTGAACTTACCTGTGATACCCAAGTGTTGTGTCCTGCGAAGATTCTCAAAAAAAGCACGAGCTGGACTGCCCGTGAAGCGCACCAGCGATTTGTTTGCGTGGGGTTGGTCGAGTGGTGAGGACAGAGCTAGATATAGTGAGTTGACCATCAAATCTTCAGAAGCATGTCATGTCGCATGCAGTAATCCTTTCTTATTCGACAAGTTGATGGCAGCTCTGGCTGATATTATAGTGAATAAGGACATTCAGGGAAATGAAGATGATATTCAGCGAAGCTTCGTGAACAATAATCCATTTGAGCCTAACCGAGATCATATTCTGGTTCGTGATCCAGTAAAGGTTTCCATCAAGGGCGCACCTAAGCAGAACAGTAGAGGTCACGGTAAGGGTGGCCCAGATGTGACAAAAAATGAGAGGCCTAAAGCATTTGACGAGAAATCTGGACGAAAATATAGCATATGCAGCGGCTCAGGTCATAACAGGAGCACATGCAGCAAAAATAAAGAGTATGTCTATTATTTGCTTATGTCAGTTTTGTTGTTTCATTAACGGTGCATTGATTCTCATATTTTTTTGTATGCAGCAACTGGGCTTGAACACAGAAGGTGAGGACGGTGCATCTGTTTTACTACTTCCATTTGTACGTAATTGTACGTCTTTTTGTTTTGTTTATGTTAGTTCCGTTGATTCATCTACCGTACATTGATTCTCATAATTTTTTATTTATTCTATGCAGTAGCTGGGCTTGAAGACTCAAGTGAAGACGATGCAAGTGTTTTACCTCTTCCATTTATATGAAAAACATTTGTTAAATTTATGTTCGTGTTGAGTATTTTATATGTGTGAAACAAGATTATTGCCTACAGAAGACCGTTGTCATTTGAGACTTGTTATTTTCTGTCCACTACAATAAAATTACTGTGGTGACAATTGTTATGTTGAGACATCATTGTTGTTGATATAAATATTCACTATTCATTGTTTATATTATGAATTCTGCATGTATTTACTACAGTCCCGTCGGCTGTCAAATATATTAAAATAAGAGAAGTACTCTGCGAACTGTTGTTGAAAAAAATTTGAAAAAAATGCCCGCCAGTTTACACAGCGTGTCTTAGTAAGCCCGTCGTTATCAAGCCCAACGGGCGACTACAACAGGCGTTTCGGAGCACGTAGTGGAAACTAGGCCCAACAGGGCAGCATCGACGCGACACATCGACGGGGTAGTAATCAGAGGAGTTCAATGTGCCGACGGGAGCTGAGTATATAAACTGGTCGTCGTCGCCTTCGGCCGGCGAGGTGGGACTAAACTAGTTAGTTTCCCTGGCGCGACGTCTCAGCGGGGGTAACTGGGCTGGCCCACGGCGCGTCGAGCCGTCGAGAAGACCGCGCCGTCCATTGCCTTTTTGGGCCGGCCCACGTCGCGTGTGGCTGTGTCCACGTCGCCCCGCGGCCGACGCAAGTTTAGTCCCACCTCGCCGGCCGAAGGGGACGACGACCAGCTTATATACCCAGCTCCCGTCGGCACATTGAACTCCTCTGATTACTACCCGTCGATGTGCCGCGTGGATGCTGTCCTGTTGGGCCTGGTTTCCACGGCGTGCTCCGAAACGTCTTTCGTAATCGCCCGGTGGGCTTGATAACGACGGGCTTACTAAGACACGCTGTGGACGGGCAGGCAATTTTTTTATGTAAAATATTTTTTACGCTTTTCTAAACTAGACTAACACCCAGTGTGCTGTAAACCAAGTTTTTGCTAACAAAGTAACACGCAGTGTGCTGTCATAGTTTAGTGTACAAAAACTTAACGATGACACGATTACATGATTACATATAACTATTCGGCAACAAAAAAATCATGTAAACAAAAAAAAGACTGATTATATAAAATATTTTTTTATGTAAAATATTCTTTATGCTTTTCTAAACTAGACTAACACCCAGTGTGCTGTAAACCAAGTTTTTGCTAACAAAGTAACACGCAGTGTGCTGCAATAGTTTAGTGTACAAAAACTTAACGACGACACAATTACATGATTACATATAACTATTCGGCAACAAAAAAATCATGTAAACAAAAAAAAGACTGATTATATAATATTTATGAAACAAAATATCATGTGGACATAAAAAACATTTGGAAAAGTGCCGAGTCTATTACATATAACTATTCGGAAGCAGAGTCTATTACATAAAATTTATAAGCAAGTGCGCAAAGCGTTTGGAAAATATAGTCCTCCGGTACCACCCAATCACATGCAAAACTCCTCCGTGCCGCATCTATTTCTTCTTCTTTGATATCCGAATAACTTTGTTTTTCACTTCATCAAGCTTGTTTCTTTTCGAAAAGATAAGTTGCGCAATTATTAACTCTCTCGAATCATCAATTGAGCTCTGAAAAAAAATGGTGTTAGCACAATGTTCATTGTACATCGTAGACCAAACATGACTTGCGTACCTGTGAAAATAAGCCTGTCCATTTGTCACCATCCCAATACTGAAAGCATCGAAGGAGAAATATTCCACACGAATTCCTAGTGCATACAATTTACGAAGATTAAATATCTGTTGTACATACAAGACCGACATTCTGTCAGAGTAAGAACTCACCCATCATGTTGTTTTGGCATGTCATACGTTTTAATAGGCCAATTGGAAACATCCGGATAATTCACAATTCCGGTTGCATTTGCTTCTTGGATATCTTCTGCTAGTTGTTTTCTCTAAAGATATAATAAACATGATGGAAAGAATGTCATTCAGTGTACTAAAGAAAACGAATGTTACCAAATGCACATTTGAAAGTTAAACCTACCAGGTCCTCAACGAGTTCTCTAGACGGCGACGGGTCAGGGGACGGATTGCACCTGAGCGGTTTGACGGATTGCACCCAACTTTTGCCAGCGCGTGTGGGGCCCCACCCGGGCACCCCACGGCCAAAATGAACGAAATCCGACAACGAACGCACGTTGCGTCACGTCCGGGCAGTATTTTCTGGGTTTTCGGCCCGGAAAATCGTAGAAAATCCATACGGACTCGAAACGGGACAAATTTTTGCGTGCATGCCCTGCTAGGGCACAGTAGCACGTGGAAAAAAATTGGGCACGTTTGGCGGATGCGAAGCGGAGACGTGCGACCGAGGGTCCCCTCCGGCCATACCGAAACCACCCCCTTCCACAGCAAGTACCTGAGCGGTTTGACGGATTGCACCCAACTTTTGCCAGCGCATGTGGGGCCCCACCCGGGCACCCCACGGCCAAAATGAACGAAATCCGACAATGAACGCACGTTGCGTCACGTCCGGGCAGTATTTTCTGGGTTTTCGGCCCGGAAAATTGTAGAAAATCCATACGGACTCGAAACGGGACAAATTTTTGCGCGCGTGCCCTGCTAGGGCACAGTAGCACGTGGAAAAAAATTGGGCACATTTGGCAGATGCGAAGCGGAGACGTGCGACCGAGGGTCCCCTCCGCCCATACCGAAACCACCCCCTTCCACAGCAAGTACCTGAGCGGTTTGATGGATTGCATCCAACCTTTGCCAGCGTGCGTGGGGCCCCACCCGGGCACCCCACGGCAAAAATGAACGAAATCTGACAACGAACGCACGTTGCGTCACGTCCGGGCAGTATTTTCTGGGTTTTTGGCCCGGAAAATCGTACAAAATCCATACGGACTCGAAACGGGACAAATTTTTGTGTGCATGCCCTGCTAGGGCACATTAGCACGTGGAAAAAAATTGGGCATGTTTGGCGGATGCGAAGCGGAGACGTGCGACCGAGGGTCCCCTCCGGCCATACTGAAACCACCCCCTTCCACAGCAAGTACCTGAGCGGTTTGACGGATTGCACCCAACTTTTGCCAGCGCGTGTGGGGCCCCACCCGGGCACCCCACGGCCAAAATGAACGAAATCCGACAACGAACGCACGTTGCGTCACGTCCGGGCAGTATTTTCTGGGTTTTCGGCCTGGAAAATCGTAGAAAATCCATACGGACTCGAAACGGGACAAATTTTTGCGTGCGTGCCCTGCTAGGGCACAGTAGCACGTGGAAAAAAATAGGGCACGTTTGGCGGATCCAAAGCGGAGACGTGTGACCGAGGGTCCCATCCGGCCATACCAAAGCCACCCCCTTCCACAACAAGTACCTGACGGTTTGACGGATTGCACCCAACTTTTGCCAGCGCGTGTGGGGCCCCACCCGGGCACCCCACGGCCAAAATGAATGAAATGCGACAACGAACGCACGTTGCGTCACGTCCGGGCAGTATTTTCTGGGTTTTTGGCCTGGAAAATCGTAGAAAATCCATACGGACTCGAAACGGGACAAATTTTTGCGTGCATGCCCTGCTAGGGCACAGTAGCACGTGGAAAAAAATTGGGCACGTTTGGCGGATGCGAAGCGGAGACGTGCGACCGAGGGTCCCCTCCGGCCATACCGAAACCACCCCCTTCCACAGCAAGTACCTGAGCGGTTTGACGGATTGCACCCAACTTTTGCCAGCGCGTGTGGGGCCCCACCCGGGCACCCCACGGCCAAAATGAACGAAATCCGACAACGAACGCATGTTGCGTCACGTCCGGGCAGTATTTTCTGGGTTTTCCGCCCGGAAAATCGTAGAAAATCCATACGGACTCGAAACGGGACAAATTTTTACGCGCGTGCCCTGCTAGGGCACAGTAGCACATGGAAAAAAATTGGGCACGTTTGGCAGATGCGAAGCGGAGATGTGCGACCGAGGGTCCCCTCCGCCCATACCGAAACCACCCCCTTCCACAGCAAGTACCTGAGCGGTTTGACGGATTGCATCCAACTTTTGCCAGCGCGTGTGGGGCCCCACCCGGGCACCCCACGGCAAAAATGAATGAAATCTGACAACGAACGCACGTTGCGTCACGTCCGGGCAGTATTTTCTGGGTTTTCGGCCCGGAAAATCGTAGAAAATCCATACGGACTCGAAACGGGACAAATTTTTGCGTGCGTGCCCTGCTAGGGCACAGTAGCACGTGGAAAAAAATTGAACCTGTTTGGCTAAGTTAAAAAAGAGCCTATTTGATTAAGTTAATAAAATTGGGCACGTTTGGCTAAGTTAAAAAAATTGGTTAAGGTAAAAAATTTTGATACAGTTAAAAAAATGTGCCTATTTTATTTAGTTAAAAAAATGAGGCCCTGCACAAAAAAAACGCCGGCCGTCTCGCTAACCGACGCGCATGCGTGCATGGGGCCGTCCCACTAACAACGACGCCGCAATCAGCGCTCGGGCGACGTCGTTAGCCGACGTGCATGCAAATTTTCCTTCTACGTCAGCCCGTCTCGCCGCCGCCGCGATCTGCACGTGCTGCCAGCGTATGACGCCCGTCGCCCCATACTCCAAAACGGCGCCGGTGCGGCCGCGCCGGCCTGCCCTGACCTGACCCGTCGCCCTCTATACGCTGCCGGTGCCTCTCCCACCGTCGCCCCACCGTACAAACGTCGTCGGTGCGCCCACGCCGGCTTGCGTCCCCTGACCCGTCGCCGTCTAGAGAACTCGTTGAGGACCTGGTAGGTTTAACTTTCAAATGTGCATTTGGTAACATTCGTTTTCTTTAGTACACTGAATGACATTCTTTCCACCATGTTTATTATATCTTTAGACAAAACAACTAGCAGAAGATATCCAAGAAGCAAATGCAACTGGAATTGTGAATTATCCGGATGTTTCCAATTGGCCTATTAAAACGTATGACATGCCAAAACAACATGATGGGTGAATTCTTACTCTGACAGAATGTCGGTCTTGTATGTACAGTAGATATTTAATCTTCGTAAATTGTATGCACTAGGAATTCGTGTGGAATATTTCTCCTTCGATGCTTTCAGTATTGGGATGGTGACAAATGGACAGGCTTATTTTCACAGGTACGCAAGTCATGTTTGGACTACGATGTACAATGAACGTTGTGCTAACACCATTTTTTTTTCAGAGCTCAATTGATGATTCGAGAGAGTTAATGATTGCGCAACTTATCTTTTCGGAAAGAAACAAGCTTGATGAAGTGAAAAACAAAGTTATTCGGATATCAAAGAAGAAGAAATAGATGCGGCACGGAGAAGTTTTGCATGTGATTGGGTGGTACTGGAGGACTATATTTTCCAAACGCTTTGCGCACTTGCTTATAAATTTTATGTAATAGACTCTGCTTCCGAATAGAGTCCGTATGGATTTTCTACGATTTTCCAAGCCGAAAACCCAGAAAATACTGCCCGGACGTGACGCAACGTGCGTTCGTTGTCGTATTTCGTTCATTTTGGCCGTGGGGTGCCCGGGTGGGGCCCCACACGCGCTGGCAAAAGTTGGGTGCAATCCGTCAAACTGCTCAGGTACTTGCTGTGGAAGGGGGTGGTTTCGGTATGGCCGGAGGGGACCCTCGGTCGCACGTCTCCACTTTGCATCCGCCAAACGTGCCCATTTTTTTCCACGTGCTACTGTGCCCTAGCAGGGCACGCACGCAAAAATTTGTCCCGTTTCGAGTTCGTATAGATTTTCTACGATTTTCCAGGCCGAAAACCCAAAAAATACTGCCCGGACGTGACGCAACGTGCGTCCGTTGTCGGATTTCGTTCATTTTGGCCATGGGGTGCCCGGGTGGGGCCCCACACGCGCTGGCAAAAGTTGGATGCAATCCGTCAAACCGCTCAGGTACTTGCTGTGGAAGGGGGTGGTTTCGGTATGGCCGGAGGGGACCCTCGGTCGCACGTCTCCGCTTCGCATCCACCAAACGTGCCCAATTTTTTTCCACGTGCTACTGTGCCCTAGCAGGGTACGCACGCAAAAATTTGTCCCGTTTCGAGTCCGTATGGATTTTCCACGATTTTCTGGGCCGAAAACCCATAAAATACTGCCCGGACGTGACGCAACGTGTGTTCGTTGTCGGATTTCATTCATTTTGGCCGTGGGGTGCCCGGGTGGGGCCCCACACGTGCTGGCAAAAGTTGGATGCAATCCGTCAAACCGCTCAAGTATTTATGAATCTTTTTAATTTAACAAATTCTTGTATTCATATATAACAAATTCATATATGTTAACAAATTCTTGTATTCATATATGTTAATGAATTCTTGTATTTTATTTGTTATATCTCACCTTTTTAATTCTTGTATTTTATTCATATATGTGAAAAAAATAAAAAATAAATTCTTGTATTCATATATTTTAATTTTGTTATTCATATATAAAACAAAAAATATAACAAATTATTGTATTCATATATGTTAATGAATTTAAAAATATTCTCTGATTTATAAATGTTAATGAATTTAATAATATTTTAGAAAATGTTAATGAATTAAAATATCTCACCTTTTTAATTTTTTTGTTTTTTATTTGTTGTATTTTTTATTTCAAAATTTCAATTTTTTCATCCACCGGCTTTACTATATGGACATATTTAAACAAAATCTGAACATTTCTAAAACACTTTATAAACATTTAGATACACTTTTTATTTTTTATTTTATGTGTTTTCATGATTTTTTTTATTCTACAATTTTTCGATAATTGCATACCTTATTCTGTGCTATGTATATTCGATGCAAATTTTTTAAATATATTGTGAACATTTTTATGCATGGGTTGGAAAATTTTCAATTTTTCTCAAAATAAGCGTTCAATATTTAGCTAATTTTGTTAACAAACTTTGAAGACAAATTTAAAGAAGACTCGAACAAACTAGATTGAACATAGAGATATTTTACATAGTCCATTCAACAATACCGAAACCAAATGAGTTTTTTCAACCTAAGCTATACATAGTTCATACTTAGAATATTTAAAAAAAACTACTACTCCTCGTCGCTAGCCAACAGATCGACGACCTCCGTGCCGTCACCGCTGTCACCCCTGCCGTCGTTGTCATCGTCGTCGCTGACCTGGGCTAACCACTCCCAGTCGATGACTTCGTCGTCCGACGACTCCGACGCCTCCGCCTCCGCCTGCGGGACCACTGGCGGAATCGCCGCCGCCGCCTGGATCGCTGCCGCCTGCTCGGCGGCCTCCCTTGCAGCCGCCGCTGTAGCCGCCGACGCGCGCAGGGCGACGAGGTAACCCGGCGTATCGTCGGGATCGCCGTCCTCCTGAAGAACCAACTGCTCCGGCGGCAGTTCCACCTCCGGCGGGGCGGGGGGATCGGCGGGCGCCGGCGCAGGTGGTGGAGGAGCCCGACGGCCGTGCGCTGCTGGACGGGGGCGCGGGACAAGAAGGCGGCGACGGTCGCCGATGAGGTCAGGCGTGACGCCGGACTCCGCCAGCCGGTACGCGCCGATGACGGCGGCGTAGTCTTTGCCGTCCCAGAACGCATGACGGCCGGCGATGTTGTTGCGGCCGCCGGTCCGCTTCTCCTCCGCGGTGGCGCCGGGCCCGCGCGTCGTGTAGCCGTCCTTGTCGAGTTTCCAGTCGTGCGGAAGACGGCAACCCGGCGGCACGAGGATCCCGAATCGGTAAAGCTCCTCCGTCTCCGGCGTGCTCAGGCTCGACGGCCACGCGCTGGGTCCGTCGTCGCCGCCGGTGCCAGAGCTGCTGCCGCCGTGGAACGACATGTCGTCGGCGGCCTTTTGGGAGGTGGAGACGGGAGAGGAGCGGTGTTTGCGGCGACGGGCGGGGAGGAGCGGTGTTTGCGGCGACGGGCGGACGGGGGTGAGATTTATAGGGAGACGGCGGGGCAGCGGGCGGACGGGTGGTTGGGCTATCAATTCGACGGCAGTCGAGGGCGGCGGCGCGGCAGACGAGGGGACGGGGCGGCGGGGCGGCAGACGAGGGGACGGACGGGACGGGGCGGCGGGCCGCAGTTCACGCGCCACGACGCGCTTTCACCGGGCGACGCGCGGTTTGACCACCTACGCGCTTGACCACCGACGCGGTAAAAATAACGTACGTCGCCACAGGAAAAAAAAGCGTACACGTACGTACGTCGACGGGCCGCGCGGGTACGTCGCGGGGGCGGGACTGGGGGAGGGGCAGGGGCAATGACCATCCTACCATTTTTTAAGTTTTCAGACAAAGGGGTATAGAACGATATGGACCGTTGATGTTTCCAGGGATTATACTGAAGAAGAAGTGTTCTTTTTATTATCTAACAAGTGGTATACAGAGTCAAGTTCGTAGACTGAAAAGCGAGAGGATTAGGGTTGCACGTCTGTGCGCCACCGCCAGTCGCCGAGATCGACTGGTTTTTTCGCTGCAGCCTTTGCTTATCCGAGACCGACAGGAGTTCAAGAGGATTCGCTGGCGATCCGTCCGACCACAAGTCCCGCCATGTTGCCGTTGCTGTCAAATCGCAAGTCGCCGAGTTCCAGTGCTGCTCCACGTATTGCATCAGCTCCGAGGCAGCCGCTGTTCCGCTACTGGTGTTCCATCGCGGCCACCTCTTCCTGTCCACGTACGGGATCAAGTCCCGACCAGGTTACGTTGTTGCTGCCGTTGCTTCACATCAATTGATCCAAGCAGTACCATTACTTCTCACGTGAAGACAGGAAGACAAAAGTTAATTTATCTGCGATTTTGTTTTGTCTACTGCTCCACGTCCAAGCCTACGCTGCTACTAGTACATCAACCAAAGTTGCTTTTGCTCACAAAGGTTGCTGTTGCTACTACTCCACGTGGGATCACCAGGCTCAAGTCTTGAGGTGCAAACCTAATTTGATCTAATCTGCTACTTCCTCTGTAAATTAATATAAAAGCGTTTAGATTACTATTTTAGTATTCTAAACACTCTTATATTAGTTTACGGAGGGAGTACTAGTATTACTTTACGTGAGGCTAGTACTGCTAGTTTTGTTCTTCGTTCATCTACTACGTCCACTGTCTAATACTATCAGGTGCTATTTACTCTGATCTTTGCTCCGCAAATTAAATCCTGTCAGGAATTTTTCTTCGGCTTGTACTACTTGTGTTCATCGATTTACTACCCTTTTCGCTGTTGGATCATGACACAAAGTTTACCCTATGACAAGTCGAGATGTGAGCGTTGTTGGCACACGCCGATTATCAAGATGCACTCAGTATTTTTCTTCAAGGTGAAGTTTTGGGGATTATGGTCCGTCGGGATAATGGATGCAATACTGCTGCAGTTATTTGAAGAACACAATTCAGTTATCAAGAAAAAAAAGGGTATGAAGGAGGTAATTATCAAGCCTGTTGGTAGCCATCATATACTCTATTCTCTTCATTGTATTTTGCTGTTATGCATGTGAAGGTTTTATTTGATATTCATGTTCGTGACGAGAATCAGTTGAGGTGCAAGAAGGAGATTGATTTGTTTCTGCTAGATACTACAACATTTAGCACTGTTAAGTTTCAAGTGCAATTCAGTTGTCTTTGCTCTTTCAAGAGGGGTCTATTGCAGAGTTGAAACTCCGTTGTATGTTAAGATGGTTCCTTCATCCAACAGTTGTTCTACAAGGGCAGTTTATGACCATGTCATGGATTTTTCATTAACCACTACAAGTCGGCAGTTTTTGGGTGCACGCGATGTTGTCCGTACCATATGCTCTTGCATGAGTATTGTTTGCCGAGGTGTGTGGTTTCAGTTTTGAAGCACGTTCAAATTCCATGAGATGAGTTCTTCACAATGCGATGTGCATCAAGATGTTGCACTAGCTATGCGCTCGTTCAGGCACCACTGGAGATATGATGACTTATGTCATTTGATGATTGAGCAGTTTCAGTTTTTTGAGGTCAGTGGCACAGAGTCAGACTTTTATTGGGAGACCAAGTTTTGTTAGTCTGTTTTGTTGATAGCTGTGCTATTTTCTGGACGACCTACCGATTGATTTGCTTAATATGACTTCATGAGAAGTTTATTAGTCCTAAATGGACGTTTCCAGGCACAAGGTTTACTTGTGATGACTTTAATTGAGGAGTTGATGCTATCTATGATTATTGTAAGGGATTTCGTCTCAAGGTGGAGTGTTATTTTATTGTGTTCCGAATCCCATACAAGTGTTGTACTACAGATGGAGTCTTACCGGACTATGGCATGCCAACCGTGCTAGACGTAGCATGACTATAACTCTATTTCGTGTCCACCAAGAAGAGAGTTGTTTGCCACTTTATATAGTACCAGCTAGTCATAGAATAGATGAGAGAAAGATCTCCACCAGATTAGCACGTAGAGGGTTTGTCCTCTCATGTAATGTAATACTCCTCCCAATTATCGTGATACGCCGCTGTGCGTTCCATGGTTTTCTCCCGCAAGGGTTTTCACGTAAAAATCCGTGTCTCTGTCTTGTTTATTTCTCTTTATTATCTAACAATATCAAACTACTGAAGCAACAGTACAAGCGACGAAATGAAACGTCTCTGAACTTCAACGCTACTTGGAAACAAAATGTCTTTTATTCCAACAATTGGTTAAGTTAGAATTGCAAAACCTCTCACCAGCAGCCAACAAGATGGCACTCACCAACCGAACGCTAGCATAGTTGCAAATTTAACGATAGAGTACTCAAATGTGGTTCCTCTCCTTCAAAAATTATTACTCACCAGCAACATTGTTTGCCAGCGAAAAGAGTAAACTGCATTTTTGTTTGGTGCCTCGAGCTTTTCCAACTCAGAACAAGAACAATCAGCACTACAACCGTTCTCAGCCAACTTGCTAAAAGGGGGAGCTGATTTTACGAATGTCGTACACATTAGATACACATCACCAAACAAAATGGGGCAAGAAGCAGGGAGACTGGCTGTCAGTATTTAAAACTAGAGAAACAACTTATGGAAAATTGCCTGCATAGTTTGTCGAGCGGTCAGCCTTGGAACATTTAGGTTCTTCCATTCCGAACGGCAACGCACCAGTGGAATGAAGAAAGAGCAAAGTGCTACTCTATATAAGGGCCTTAACACCAAGTTGATGCATCTCACGCAACCGCCAAACTGCGTAGTAGGATTCTTCTTCTGGCAACTCATCGCTGTCCATGAGTTGCATTGCCCATTGATAGTAGACGGTTCGAATTGAATCCTGGCATAATTCAAGACAAAAACGGGTGCATCACTTCATCTATCAACAGAAACGGACTAGGCTGTCGCCACATATTAAGACTTAAGAGAAACTAATAAGAGCACTTCATATGCCTTGAACACTTTGAATTGTTTGAGTGCAGCCCGATCATGTGTGACTTGTGCTAATATAGACTTCCGAGCATCCACATATTAGAATAAATGAAAACTTAAGCCTACCACATACTCAACAAATTGCTTGCGCCTATAAAGCTAGCACTAGCTCGAAAATTGAAAGAAACGTCTATGAAATGAAGTACTAGTCAGGTCCAAGTTCAAGTTATGGAGACATCATGAAACTATTTCACCTAGACAACTCTAGTGACACGATTTGCTCTCTAGCCTTGTTAATAATAGTTAGTTGCACATACTCAGGCATTACAGGAGATATTCAACAAACTGCTAGCGACTATAACATCAAATTCTAATCAGGTCAAAGTTCAAGTTTTGGAGCTAACATGAAGCTATTTCACCTAGACAACTCTAGTTACATGGCATGATTTACTCTGTAAGCTTGACAATAATACTAGTTAAAAAGATTGTACACACTCAGGCATTCCAGGAGATGTTGCCTCTGTCATATACTTAAATGCAATAAAAGGTCGCTAACCACTAACTGAGAAAAAAAAATCCATGCACAAGTAAATTCAATCAAGCATGTTAGTTAGCATAATACGAATGCTAAAGGGCGGCGTCTTCTGAGTTAGCAATGGTGTTACCTTCTATGAGCTTACCACACATAAAAAATACATACAAACAAAGTGCACAGCTACATATGGCCCTAGTAAATAGCCTACCTGTCCTCCTTCTGTTACTTGTCCTTCTTTATCACGAATACAATGAATCTCCTGTGTTCGGAACTGAAATGGAGTTTGGAAACAAGGATACACTGTAAGCAGAACACATAACAAGAATGAAAAAAACAATGAATCAATATGCCACTAGGCACTAACCATCACGAGAATGATGGGTGCTGATCCCAACATCTTTGTTTCCCTTACGTCAGCATCAGATATGTGAAGAATCTGCAAAGGCAGTAGAAATTCAGAAGAAAAAAATGTTATTTTTATTTTACAAAGAGAGGAGCTATTTTGCAGTTTTTTCTTAATATATTCCAGCTTAGGAGCATCAAACTATAGTGTTGTGAAGAACATAGTTTGTACAAGTGAACTAAAATCTACAGAGGGGCTGACAACATTTACAAAGGAATCAAAGAAAAATATAGATAAACGTTGACCTACCTTGTGATCAAAAAACATGCCTTGTGATGCATATCCTTTCCTCTCTCCTTCGCATCGTTCAAGTATTTCCTTGGTGCAGTACTTTTTTAAAGTCTTCAGATCACCCTGAAATTATAACAAGTAACTTTGAGATAATAAAATCGCTATATATTTACCAATGTGCGCATTATTTCGTATGTAAATTAGACAACATGTAATGAATAGTTTGGCACCACTTTCTTCCATGCTTATACACATAATTAAAAAAACAGCTAACATGCTCCATCAATGGTTGGTGGAATCAAAATCTAAACAAGATTGCAAGCAGCAAAAAAGAGGCTTCCGTAGCATTCTCATCAACTCGTTTATGTGATTGGGGTGTGTGGAAAGATATAAATCAAAAGATTTTCCAGAGCAAGGCAAAGAGCACCAAGGGGGTTGCCATGCTCATCCAGGGGAAAACTGGGCATAAATCATTCATTTGTTCAAACATTTGTGAGATTATCGCCATGAGGTAAGACTTGTTCTGGTAAATGTTTGTGACTTTCTTTCCAAGCTATATGAATAACAGAGCACCTAATTCTTTTCTCAAGAAAATGATGAGAGATTGTTTTTCCTTGGCTAGATGAAGGTTACCTTTGAATATGCGGTAAGAACAGGCTTGATCATTTCTTGAACATCACCAATAAAATCGGATAATGAAAAGGATCTGTGGACAAAATGGTGGAATACAGTTCAGCAACATTCTGAAACTTCTCAAAGTAGAGTTGCATGTCTTACGGGTCACGTCGCCGAATTTCCCTGAAAGATGCTGCAGTAGCGGTCTCTTCAAAAATAGTTTCATTAATACTGCATGGAAGGAGCAAAGACAAATCAATCAGATAATCAATAGATGCATTAAATATTACAAATGAAGAGAAAAGATATCAAGTGCTTTGCAACAACAGGAATAGATAATCACATTAGGTTTCAAGCCCTATTTATGCTACAAGTGGAAGCACGGAGTTTAAAAAAAAAGAAATGGGATAAAACAAATAGCATACAGTCAAGGTTGAACAAATAAAAGTTTATAATGGAGTGCAATCATACTCTTGAATTTTCTGAACTACTGGATGGTCACTTGTCTCCCATCGTTCTCGGACATCCTCAGCTACCTGCATTTGTAAGTACACAACATAAAAGTGAATACACATGACCCACAGTTTTAATTAAAAAAAACTGTGGTTTTCTGATGGTACCTCTTGTCCCTTTGTTACGACAGGTTTGGTGTACTCGTTCACCTTTGTTACGACAGGTTTGGTGTACTCGTTCACCCTCTTATAGACTGGATGACCTCGCATCTTTACACAGAGAAAATGTTTTAGATGGAAGACCGGTGTGAAAAAATAAGGAGGCGGAGTCTCCACTTATGATACCTTATTCTTGATTGCTTCCCATTTTTCACCCACCACTGACTTCTTTGTTGGTACAATAACTATATCAGTTCTTGTACTCTTCTCTACAGCTGCAGAATAAGCTTGCCTAATATGGTTTTTCTTTTTTCTGCTAGAGCTAGAGCTTAGTTCATCTTTGACAATTTCATATCCCTGCTTAGCTAAAGTTGAGACTCTTGTGTCCTTCAATTTTGCAAATGCACCAGACACAACTGGTGAAGCTGATGAAAATGTTGACCTTAATTTATCAAACAACATATAGGCACTTGTGGCATCTTGGGACTTGTCATCTGAGTGTGAGGACGCCTCAGTTTTCCCGTGATTTGAAGTTCCATGTGAACCATCTCTGAAGCTTGAAGTTTCTTCCTTTCCTAGTCCAAAGCTTTCCTTCACCTGTAATGATTTCCACTAAATAAATAAAAACTTCTCTGATGGAAAGCAAGATCCATATTGGATTACTGATATTCACTTAACACTACCTCTTCTGTAGCAGCAGACATTTTTTCTTTAACATTTGCAGTAACCTGCAAGAGAACAAAACAAAATTCTGAACATTGAAAAGAGAAAGAAATGAAAACATGTTTTGCAAGATCAAATGATTGTCTTTGAAGGCAATTGTGGCTGACAAGGTGGCAATGGGGATTACCCAGGCGGGTATTGGACTCACATCCCTGTCCCCGCGACAGCCCTCCCATGCCCATTCCCGTCCCCATACCCGCATGCGGGGATGAAAATCTTCCCATCCCCATCACCGTCCGGTTTTTTATCCCCATGGGGAAACCCATACACGCAATCAACAACAACCTTCGCTAGTATTTCAATATAAAAAACAACATTTCAGCATAATAAACAATATGTTGTGGCTAGGTTAGGGATTTCTTAGGGCTTTTGGGGCCAAAGGGACGGGATGGGTGGAAATTTGGGTGGGTAAGGGCGGGAATTACCTTGGGTCTACTAATTTCAGAGCCCGCATATAAGGCCTTCACGGGTAAGGCGGGTAATATCCCATCCCTGTCTTGCGCGCTGGGTAAGGTATTTGACCCACCAGCTTCCCCGTGGGCATTAAAGCTAACACATCCCCGTCCACTAATAGAATAATTAACCACGGGGACGTGGGTAACAGTTAACCATTGCCAGATCCGCTTACCTTTTTGGATGTTGCCTCAGCTTCAGTCATAACATCTTCAACACTCTTGGAAATTGTCTCGGCTGTTTTCTGAGTTCTGCATAGGGCATTTTATAATATGTTCAAAGAAGCCTCTAAAATATATAGAACTTATTACATACAAAGGTTTCAATGAAGTGCTATATGTATACGACTTAAAATGAAAGAAGTGCAGTCTTTTTATCAACTTATACCTTACTTTGAGATCTTCCTTTACCACACCAAGTTTCTCACTGAACTCCTTCATAGATTTCTGGAATTCAGGATTACTGCAGTTGAAACATTGAAGTAATAAAGAAAAATGCAAAGAAAAGAGCAGTGTTGACAAGCATAATGGCTCATCATGGTTGTACATAACCAAAGGCGCAAGTACAGTAAGTACATACCATGCTAGCCACAAGTACAGTATGTGTTAAGCATGCTGCTAAAATAATTAAATTTTCCTTTTAATTTTGGTGGCGGTGAAGACCATAGAGAGTAAAGCATACCTCTTAGCCTCACCCTTCAGCTGCTTTGAGAACTCGTTGAACACACTTAGATTCCGATTATTCAGATGCCTATATCCAGTAACGGCTTGCACATTGGCAGTCGTTGCCTATACCACGTTAAAGAATAGATGGCAGTCAGTTAACCACATGCAATAATATAGAGCGATGAATACAGTATGAAATAGAGTGTGCAGGAAACAGAATCCAGAAACATTCTATATTGACTACATTTCATATTGGAGAACAAAGACACGGAACTATTTTCAGACTTCTACATCAGATTAATTACTTATTCCTTTGCTACCGCACCATAGAAAATACTCTGGTATGAAGCCTTAATCAAATGAGATTCCACACACAGGTACTATTTAACTATGCACATATGAATGTGACATGAACAACAAGAAACAAGGTTCCTCTGTTTCCCTTTTCGTTTTTGTTGAAACCATAAATAAATAATCGTAAGTCTTTTGCCTCCCTGACAACTTTAGTCCGTAGTGGTAACTATAACCCTTGATGATCCTATAGACACATCAGGCTATACTCCATCAGTTCTGAACTAACAATGCCAAGAATCGCAAGCTGGAGGTTGGAAGGACATGTGCTTCATCTAAAAGCAGCATCCTTGTTGATCATCCCAGCGTTCTCTATTCAGCGATCACATAAAGAATATTGCACACAGCTCAACACTACCTTCTGATGTGTACAACATCAACTGAAAGATCACAATCAATTAGAATGAATACTGGCAACAAATATGCACTAAAACCACAACCTCGATCTCATCCAAACACTCTCCCATATATTTCTCCAATACACTGAGGCTACAATTTTTGCCCCACTCCAGCACTCCCCCTCCCATGCCTCCACCACGGACATGCAATTAGAACGGAACAAACCGAGCATATTATGCGAAAAACCTTCGCTAGAACCCCAATCTACTTTCCCCTCGCTCAATCCAATGCCCCTAGGAGAATCGAACTCACCAATCGCAGCGCGGCCACCGACGAGGGCCGCCTCAGAGCACGCAGCAGCGTCGAGGTCGCCATCCCTGAAGCAATCAGCGGGTCACCGCGACGGAGTGGTAGGATCCCGGCGGCCTCTTGGAACGGCGGCGGCGGCGGCTCGCCGGAGGTGGAGGGGGCAGGGAGGGGGGATACGAGGAAGTGGGGCCAGAGGCTGGAGGCGGAGAGGCGCGCCGGGGAGGTGGAGGAGCGGCGCTGCTGGCTGCTGGCCCCGGCCGCCGCCAGTGGCGTAGCTAGCCCAACATGCCAGGGTGGTCCACCAATGCAAAATATTCACATAAATATATTTATTTATTATAAAAATATATTTTCTCTATGCTATATAGATTATGGGGAAATTCCAGGGTGGTCCATGGACCACCCTGTCCACCCCCTAGATACGCCACTGGCCGCCGCGGCTGCTAGGGTCTGGGGAGAGGCGGAAGAGAGAGGGAGAAGGTTTGAAGGAAGGAGAAAAGAAGTCGAGGCTGTGGACCGGATTGTAAATAATGAAAGTTGCGCGTTTCCTCGTAACGCCACGAGGTAAATTGCTCACCGGACGAGAGGGGGTTAATCGTACTAACGGATTGTTAATTAACACGTCGGATTGTATTGCTAGGGAGCAGGATGATATTTTCTTGGGGCAAAAGAAAGCCCTCGTCCACGGCTTTGAATTTACTCTCCTGATATTAGTTGTTTGCTCACGGGAAATAAAATAAGAATAAATGACCCCTCAAAAAAAGAATAAATGACTTGTTCCACAAGTATTTTTTTTTCATTTACAAACATTTATTAAAAGAGGACCCGGCCGAGCAAGTACAAGGGAGTACAAGGAAGAGATGATTACGACATATCACATCAAGAACAACACAAGATCTACAAGGATAGAATGATCATAGGTTGTTATCGCAGATCCCGCTCGCCCAATCAACATGAGGGAGAACTACAACTTTCATGTTCGACTGACCAAGCAAGGCAAGAGTGCTTTGAGCTTGGGTGTCTCATTGCCATCGGACAACACCCCTCAAAGAGGGGGGGGGGGGGGGTGTCGAAAGGCAGGTGGGCAATCAAGATATTGAATGAATCGTGCCATCACATAACAGAAAAAAAGTTGCGACAAAATTGACATGGTGGACACCCTCTGAAGCTTCTAGGAGTCAGTTGGCACTCTTCATTGTGATACTTTGGGAGTTAAAAAGAGTTTAGGTCATGCCACTAATTGAAAAAGATCACCAACAAAGCTTAAGTTGTGGAAAGAAAAGCTTATGAACAAAATTAGAAGACTAGTGCTCATCGATATGGTGCTGACCTTCTCGACAACTTACTTCCTGACTAGTTTGGTCCTCAACGCGTGGGCGGGCGAAAAGGTTGATAGATTCATGTGAGGATTCCTCGAGGCCGGAGATGAAGAAGCTCACGTGAAAAAATGCATGATCAACTCGAGGCGTATGTGTTCATCGAAAACTATGGGACAAGTTAAGATCAAAGATCTGTCATGCTTTGTAAGAGCTTCACGACTAAGGTGGCTCTAGTCTGAATGGAAGACTCAACCAGACCTTGGAGAGGTTCCCCGGTTCCTTGTGATCACACGAGCAGAGTCATGTTTGCTACCTGCACAAGTATCACGATCGGTGATGGTAACAAGGCCGAGTTCTGGCAAGATGATTAGGTGGATGGCCTCTCTCCGGCCTAGGTGGTGTGCTTGCTTTTCAATCTATCAAAGAAGAAACCCATTTTTCTATCAAGGATGCTATGGACAATGGCTTCTGGATGAGGGGTGACAGGGCGAAGGTGTCCCGATCTTTCGATGAGAAGATAACTATTGATTCAGTGGAGTCGACTTTGACGACTTGACTACAAGCGTGCAATGATGTTGCACCTTAGCAATTGCTAAACCAATCTCCTAAAGGTTACTAACGATGCTAGAAGCACGAATAGATTGATCATGAAGGTCAGAGTCTACTTCCATTTGTGACGGATGGCGGACAAACTGCATACGAGGGACTGGCCTACTGGACCCATGTGCAAATTCTGCAATCAACACCACGAGTTGCCGGTCCATCTACTGCTCCTTTGCCTGTTTGCCCCACATTTTGTTTTTTTTTCCCAAGTTCTTGCCATGAGGTGGCAACAATTGGAGCCTCGACCATGACCATAGGGGAGTGGCGGAGAGGACTGCGGCGGCTAACGCCCAAAGCCAAGAGAAAATATCATCTTGTCGATAGTGTGCTATGCTGCATGGCACCCCTAGAAAGAGTGAAACCTAAGAACCTTTGGTAGAAAACCATCCTTGGCGATTACGGTGGTAAAGTTGATTGTAGATGACTTACGCCTCTAGAAGGAGATGAGCGAGATATATACTACCTTGGAGGGCAGGGTCTGCCCTTCCTTATTTATGTTTTCTCCCTTCCTTTTATTTCTATCCCTAGCTATCCTTAGCCATCGTACATTTTTCTCCTACTATCGATGAAGGCTCTTGCCCGCTTTATAAATAAAGCAAACACCACCACAAAACAAATCTCTTTCAGAAAACTAGAAGTTCACAACAACGAATATAAAAGAAAGCACAAAAAGAAAAAGAGCTAGTTCCTACATGACGACGAAACAAAATAAAAGATACCGATTGAGGGTAACAACAACACAAGAAAGACACGTCTCAAAGAGAATAAGTAACCATAAAAAGGCGTGTAATAAGCTCCTTGTGCTTGATCGTCAAGGGCTCCATGGCCGTCCATGCTCACGGGCTTCCATGGCGGAAAAAAGAACCCCACATAATTTGAATATAGCACCAATGGCACCTGTGAGGTGAGTATGCTCCTCCTGGCTACATAAAAAAAAGATAAGATGATACTCCTTTCGTCTCAAAATAAGTGGGACTGGGAGAGAAAGGAAAATTGCTCCACACACGACAGAGTGTGGGCGACCTATGCATGATAAACAATCCAACGGACGTTGCTCGGCTGTGGAGGAGATCCCCAGCTGGAATTTATCGTCGTGCACTGGTCGTCCAATTTACGTCGTCCACATAGCACCGCTCAAGAGAAATATATCCATGTCAAGAAAAGCATGTACGCATTCACCAAAGACAACTATTTTACTTCTAAAACTTTGTCACTTTTGAGTTGGTATCCCGACTAAAAAATCACCCCTAAAAAGTTCTATAATTTTCATAGACAGAATATCCATCCACCATGGCATATAGAAATCAAATTTTATTTCGATCTAAAGCAGTAGCTAGAAACAAAAATAAGATAAATTTAGTGTTCATGGTAGTGTTATGGACCGTATTCCTAGCCCAGTGTGAATTTGGTACTGTTCAATCACAACAAATCTTGTATTCAACTTTTTAAATCTGAAATTTTGTGTCATAATATAACTTTACCCTCATGGTAGAACATTTTTTGCGGATTCTTTTTATAACTACAATGGTATGATTTTTTTGGGTCGTGAGTACTGGGAGCATCCCGGTGACAAGTACAGGCCTAACTGATCACCTACTGGACCGCCTGTTTTCGATGAAATTCCAACATTTCAAACATACTGAAATCTCATACTTACAGTACATTATACAGACCATAATCCATCACCATTTTGTGCTTATTATATCCCATAACAAGTTTGTTTAACAAGGAACGCATGGCATTGGGATGTCAGAATCTTTTGCACTGCGATTTCACAAAGACAACAATACTTGATCATACTTGTAGATGTTCATGCCGTAGATATAAGACAGGTTGCATGCTGTTCCCCTGTTGGCTCCATCAGAGATATTTGATTTTGCAGCCCTGAAATCAGAGATGTTCGATTTTGCAACTCTGAATTTCAGTACGAAGGATACTATCGGATCACTATGTCTCAAAAACACATCTCTGATTCAGTATAGAGAATAGGAGCCGCAGGCAGCACCACGAAAAGAGAAAATCAAGTACAGCAGCACCACGAAAAGAGAAAATCAAGTACAGCAGCACCAACTAAAAAACTAGCCACCTAGAGATTTTTCATTCCAAACTGGCAAAAAAAATCCAACACAGATGAACAGCTACAGGTAGGCAATATTACCTAACATGATAAAAGCACAATGTCTAACCAGTTTCAATAGATTCTCAGTGAAAAGGAGCAAAAGCACAATGCTGCAAAAATAGCTGACCAGTTTTAATAGATTCCCAGTGAAAGGAGACCTCAAACGACGGCAGATTAGCTTGTAAAAGCCGGTGTCATGGATCAAACATAGCTGGCACACACGCTCTCAGGATTAACATAGCAAACCTTTGGGCTTAGCGCCATGCTCACATGATAATGTTGATGCTAAGTGATCTAAGACAAGCAAACTTTTGCTAATTTCCAAGGTTTGACATCCAGAAATTACTTTACATCAACAGATTGGCAGCTCAATTTTTGCTGCCGAGATTATGTAACTTAAAAGTACCCACACACTAGCCCCTACTTAAGCATAAGCAATGATATGCCACTGAGATAATCATTGTAGTAATATAAGAAGTTTGAACAGCAAAAATTCTAATCTCATTAAACGCTCTTAATTTAGAGGTTTCATAAAGCACACTATGAATTTACAAAACATGCCACAAGGCCTAGTTCTCCATGCTGTTCATACAAGTTAGTCGACAGTTGATTCCCATACATATCGACATACAAAAAGTATGTCCGTGTCTATGGAATCAACTGTAACAAAATCACCTTTGAAGATTGAACTAGTGGACGGCTGAATCTACGAATTCTTTTGTTTTGTAAAAAAAAACCTGATAGGCTGTCTAGCTTCTAGACCCAATAGTTATCATCCAGCATCAAAATGATGCAAATACTTAAAATACTCACCTTGTAGCAGAATAATAATACAACTAAAACTCTTACAAGGCCATGTCAATGCTAAGTGGTCTAAAACATGCAATTTTTTTGCTAATTTCCAAGACCATGTAGCTTAAATAATCACCCACCAGGCCCCTACTTTGAGCATAGACATGCCATTGAAATAACCATTCTACCAATAGAACGTTTGAACAGCAGAAGGCCTAATCTCATTCAACATTCTTAATTTCGAGCTTTTATAAAGCACACTATGGGATTTACAAGAAATGGCACAAGGTTTGGTTCTCCATGTTCATACAACTTATTCAAGAAACTTGATTTCCCTAGATAACGACACACAAAAACTATGTTCGTTTCTACGAAACCAACTGTAAGAAAATCAGATTTGAAGGTTCAACTAGTGAATGCTTGAAGGTATCAACTATTTTGCTTTGTATAAGCTCCCTGATATGCTGATACATACACCATGAAATATGGTCCGCATACCAGCTTCTAGACCTGACAGTGTATCATCCTGCACCAAAATGATGCAGATGCTTCAAATACTTGCCTTGTAGCAGAATAAGAACACAACCAAACTCTTACGAAGGAAAACTTCATATATCTACATTCTAGGGAAACATTTTCAGTTAGCCATTACTAACTACTAAATCCCTTGCCTTTCAGGTTAATTCAATAAGACAACGGCTAATGACTTAGCATTCGATCTTTAACTTCTTCCACGCCGATACTCTATAGCGCGTCAACACCTATAAAGTGGCAAACACATATAAAGGGATAAACATTTCAAGATCAAAATAAGTGGTCAACAAGACCTTTATCAATTATATATCATCTTCATGATTACAATCTCTTGCTTTATTGTGTCACAGTAGAACCGTCATATAAGCCATGGGTCTTTGGACTGATTATTCAAACAGTTCACAAATGCTAAATTTCAGATACTGGCCATGGCATCAGATGTCTTAGATTCAAGTGCGCTACTACAAAACTTCGCTACCCATACCTCCATCTCCAATCAAAGCCCATCCGTTAAACAAACAACACATCTCAGTTTCATGGGAAAATAATCATGCAAAGTATATGAACTTCACCTTCACAAACATCAATTTCAAGCAAGTGAGCACATCTTGTCCATCCAGACGAATCTATGCTTCGTCCTCACCAATGTGCTCATGATAATGTTTCATGTACTTCGACATAGAATCGATGCCATCTCATATTGGCATCATTCCAGATCAACAAATAACTGAAACTAGCATATTCTAACCACCAGATACAGTAATGCCAACAAGAATGGCATCCCAGCTACGGTAATGGCAACAAGAATGACATCCCAGTTACAGTAATGCCAACAAGAATGGCATCCCAGCTACAGTAATGCCAGCATCTTTGTATACTTTCACACTAGCCAATGTAGCTATTGAAATGTTTAATCCAGACCAGTAGGATAGAGCACACCACACCAACACCTTATTGCGTGATCCAGGAAGATATATCAGTGATTATGCTTGGAGGCTAGTCATAAGCTACAACAATGCAAGCAAACCCTACATCTTCTTATACCCCTACCTAATTGCTCCAATCCCAACAAACTCCAATTCAAAACAAATTAACGCACACATAAGAGTTGCATCCTCTAGGAACGGTAGGAATCGAAAATGGGGACACCTTACGGCTCTGGATCACTCGAGCGCAACGGCAGCTCCGGCGGCCTTGAGCTTGGCGGCGAGCGCCTCGGCCTCCTCCTTGGGCAGGCCCGCGCGCACGACGACCGGCGCCTTCTCCACCAGCTCCTTGGCCTCCTTGAGCCCCAGGTCCGTCATCGCGCGCACCTCCTTGATGATCTTGATCTTGGCCGCCGCGTCGTACTTCTCGATCTTGACGTCGAACGCCGTCTTCACCGCCGCGGCCTCCTCGGCCCCCGCCGACCCGGAGGCCGCGTCCCCGGCCGTGCCAGGACCTAATCCGGCAGCTGGGTTGGAGGTGAGCGAGAGGCGTAGCTTGAGGCGCATGAGGGCCGAGTAGTCATCCAGCTCGGCCGAGGAGAGCGCCAGGAGCTCGTCCGCGATGCGCGACAGCTTCGGGTCCTCGCCGCCGGCGGTCGCCGCCGCCGTGGAGAGGCGGCGGAGGCGGGGGATCAGCGGTGCGAATTTAGAGGAGAAGAGTGGCATTTCGGTAAATTTCGGGAATCGCGGGGTGGGCGGTAGGGTTTTGCCTCTTCCACGAGAGCATTATAGATAGATCACGAAAACGTAAAGGAAAAGTTCGTCCATTCACAACGAAAGCGTATTTTTGTAAAGGATGTGAGAGGCGTTTTCACCCATTCGCAACCCCACTTGTCAGCGACCATCGAGCATCCGCTGGCCGCTGCTCTTCCCGGATAGCAGCTGACCATATGACCCCACCAACAGCAAGGAGACACTCTGCAGCGCCAACACCATTCTCTTCCGTCTCCTCGCTGGCCGCGGCGCGACGGGGCAAAAGCAAAGCCCTCGTCGAATCGGCGCCGCGGCGGGTAGAATCACGGGTCCCGATCACGCGAAACTCGATTCCTCGCCCCGCCTCCTCCTCCCCCTCCCATGGAGTCGTAGTCTGCTAGATTCTCCCGCCCGCTCCCTTTTGCTGCGGTTTTTTGGGACTTTTTTTGCGAGGTTTTCGGCGCTCCTTTTTTTTGGGTTGTTTCCTTCCGGGGGGCGCGCGGTCTCCGCGGGTCCGCGGCGGCCGGTCCGTGCAGTCGCCGTCCCGTCGCGTGCTCTGCAAAATTCCAGTAGGGTTTTGTGGCTTGGGTTTTTGATCTGGTGCGCCTGCATGCCTGCAGGTTTCTGAATTTCGAGGCTCGCTGAAGGGCGATCTGCGGCCGGCACCGTTTGGGGATCTCGCTGCGCGGCCGTCGCGAGGTGAGCTCACGCGCCCGTCCACGCCTCCTAGGGTTTTGATGCGCCCGTGCGATTTGGACATTGCTCAGATGGTTAGGCATTAGCACGCTGGATTTGAGGGGGGTTTATGAAGGGTTTAGGCGTAGGTCTGTTCGGTGAGAGGAAATTATAGTGGCCATTGTCGTTTTTCGGTTCGGGTGTTTTTTGGGGTTTCGGTATGCTCTGGAGTAAATAAATTCTGTGGTTTCGGTATGCCGGCTGTGTGCATGAATGGCCTATGCAATTTTGTTTTATGGTGCATGAATGACCTATCCAGAATTTTCAGTTTTGAGGACTGCAATTGACAGTTTTTCACACTTATGACTTATCACACAGATGCACAGTGTGAAACCTTTTGTTTCTACATGGAGCACTTCACCTGACTATAATTTTACCCACCAATCGTCTGGTAGCTATATGTCTCTGAAGAATATCTTTGTTTAGCATGTAAACTGCTATTCTATCAGAGTTCCTACTCCCTAAAATGCAAAAACATATGCATTCATGTCTTCTGACAGTTTGCATAATTTGGTAACTGCAACTTAAGAAGGAAGCAGTTTCACTTGATAAATTGAAATTTGTTTACATTTTTGTTTCGTGATGCTGGTAAAAATTCATGTTTAATGGTGTAGCTGATTTCATGAGACTGCAGGATTTTTCCAGCCACAATGACGACGTATCCTGTGCTGAATGACCAGCCAATTGATCAGTGGAACTTTGCAGAACTGAAGGATGAGCTCTCTAGGAGGAACTTACCTACCGATGGCTTGAAGGATGATCTTGTGAAAAGGCTCTTTGAGGAACTTCAGGGTGATATACTTGGTGGAGAAGGGCCAGTTGGTGGATCTCCTCCCGATGATGATCTCAAAGAGGACGAAACCCCTGGTTCGGCTGATGCATCTGTTTGCCAGGCTGCGGTGGAACAAAATGTTGATGAAGGTCCTTCTCAGGTTGCAACCCTGGAAGGATATCCTGTTGGTTCTGTTACAGAGGCTAGTGAGAAAGGTGCCGATGCTACTACAGAGGTTATTCAGGATGCTCTAGTTAGTACCGAAGAAGTTAGTCAGACAACTCTTGTTGCGGAGGTTAGTGAGAAAAGTGCCGATGCTACTACAGAAGTTAGTCAGAATGCTGTAGTTAGTACCGAAGAAGATAGTCAGACAACTCTTGTTGCAGAGGCTAGTGAGAAAAGTGCCGATGCTACTACAGAAGTTAGTCAGGATGCTGTAGTTAGTAACGAAGAAGTTAGTCAGACAACTCTTGTTGCTGCTACTGAAGTTAGTGATGCTCCTCTTGTTGATATGGCAAAAGCTGATGAAATTTCTCCAAGTGACGCAGTGGCAACCAACGGAGATCACCTAGAATCAGCTCCAAGTGGCAGTAATATAGTGAAGGAAGCATCTCCACAAGCTGATCGTCATAGTGAGATTATTGCAGAGAAGGCTCCAGAAGAAGGCACCATCAAGAAAGTGATTGCTAATTATCTACCATGTGATGTTGCCAGTACTGATGTCAAGTTAGATGCAACTTCTGCTAAAGACAAGTTAGATGCTGATATTGTAGAGCAAGATGCAGTATCATCACCTCCAGATGCTAGTGCGTCACATGTTGATCCATTGGATGTTGATGCTGTTGCAGCTGCACCAGGACAAAATGCTGAGACCCTGATTCCTGTGATAGATTTGAGTGATAATGCTTTGATGAATGGCAAGGACCTCGAAGATTCTGGGCGCACAAACAGTACCTGCAAACCAACCGTGGCAGGGACAAATGACCAGGTAACTGAGGTCAATCCTGTTCTAGGTTCTCAAATCAAGTGTGTTCCGATTCCGCATGACAATATATCAACTAATGTAAAAGGTGACCTGAATGCTGACAATTCTGATTTGGAAATAGAGGTTAAGAGGGATATGGTCAAACCACCATGCAACATTCCCTCCGTAGGTGATGATTTGCAGGCATTGGACGATGACAAAGAGTTGTCTAAGAACGGGACCCCATTGCAAGAAATAGAATCTAAATCCAATATGATCTTGGACAAGAAAGAGGACAGTCCTGATGGCGCTTTTCCTGAAAAACTAAATTTAGACAGGAGCTCGATAGAGGAGGATGTGATGGAAAGTAAGCATGTTGATACCATTATCAGATCTGATGATCTTGGAGGAAAGACTGCGGTTACCTCAGACCATGAAGAGGTAAAAGAGGTGATCCTCTTTAATACTGTTGCCAATGATTCATCTGTGGAGACAATGGATATTGTTCATGAAGAGAAGCTAGTAACTTCATCTGAAAAGAGGAAACTTGAAGGTTTGTCTTCACCCCCCTACGCATACAGTGTTGGATCATTTCTTGTATACCTTTCCTATATGAATATCTTGAGCGTTTTTGTTTTCTTCATTAAAGTATATCATTTTCTGTGGCATTTTTTTATGTATCAGTATGTGTGTGCATGTGTAAAGTTCATTGTCCGCATTGCGTAATCTTTGTCATTGTGGATTTTCTGTCTTTGGTAAATCTTGCATGAAACAGTTGTACCTCATATATTCTGCTCTTGTACGGTTTTGGGAAATAGGACAATTTTTTTTTGCAGTCCTTTAGTAAGATTTGTGGCCTTTGTTTTCACATTGTACATTCCTCAAATAAATTTGGTAACAATTTATCAATAGTTTAAATGGAGAAATCATGTCATGTTTTTGTTCTAACTCACTGTTAAATGCAGACCAAGAAGTTGTCGCGGATGAGCCCATCAAACGTCAGCGCCATGTGGATACTCTCAAAATTCCTAAGCAACAAACATCCAAACTAAGTAGCTCTGATTCTCCAAAGGTTGTGGTTCGGCCTGCTCTAAAACATTTTGTTGGCAGGTCTAATTCAACAGCAAGTGGAGGTTCTCACAAAGAGCGGATAGGTGAGGTTTCTCGGCTCTTTTAGTAAAGTAGATTCACTATTGCACTGTACATCATATCTAATTTTTCCCCTTCTGTATTCATTGTTCAGTGCCACTTCCTCAGAAGCCTGCAACAACTTCCTTGAGAGTTGACCGATTTGTGCGCCCATTTACTTTGAAAGCTGTGCAAGAGCTTCTTGGTAGAACTGGATCTGTTTGCAGCTTCTGGATGGATGATATCAAGACCCACTGCTATGTTACAGTATGTCGCTAACTTCATTGTCTTATTTTACCTGTGCGGAATATTGTTAGAGGTGCATTTCAGCATTTGTTTGCGCCTTCTATGACCTTTTCAGGCCTTCCCAAGTTTTGCCTTTCATGTGTTACAGCTAAAATTTGCTAAATGTTAACAACAATAGTTTGTGCTTTAGCCTGTCGTTGCTAACAAATATTCTGGTGCTTTTTTACGTGGCCCTGGTAGGGGTTAATTTTTGTTCTTGGTATTCCTCTGTATGAAGGATGCAAACCTGAGATGTTAGCATTGTCGTGCCTTATTATTGGTTCAAAGAATCTCGTGATGCATTATTTGATAACGTCATGGTGTTGACTTGCCTGCTTGTCCTATTTCTGATACACAGTACTCTTCAGTGGATGAAGCTATCGCTACCAGGAATGCTGTTTACAACCTCCAATGGCCCCTAAACAATGGCAGTTACTTAGCTGCCGAATTTGTTGATCCACTTGAGGTGAAGCTTAAAATCGAACACCCTCCCCCACTGCCACTGCCTACCAGCCTCGGCAAGGATACAACGCCAAATGCAGCAGCCATCCAACAAGCGGAGGCTAACCAAACCATGCTTCACCGTGGCGCTGGTGCCGCATGGGGTCTGTCACCTACTCCACAGCCTCATACAAAGTTGTATACCACATCTAACCCCAGGTCGGAAAGGGAGGTGCTTCCACCTTCTCCAAAGCAACCGGAAACAACTATCAAGACACTTGATGATCTCTTCAGGAGGACACAGGCCTCTCCGATGATCTACTACTTGCCCTTATCGGAGGAGGAGGTGGCAGCCAAGCTCGCAGCACGCCGCAGGCGAAATTGGAGACGGTAGGGGACTCAAACCTGCTGCTCGTGCCCGGTATGTTGGTGCCTTGCTCATCTCTTATTCAGGCACAACCGGCATGGCCAGCGGATTCTCTTCCCAATATCCGACCGTTGGTGTTGCAGCAGTTAACATGAAGGCTGTCGTTACTGCTTGTAATGGTTGGTGATATTTTGCGAAGCTTTGCACGGTCTTGGTCTTGGAACTCTTTTTTTTTTTTTGAAATTCTGGTCTTGGAACTCTTGATAACTGAGTAGTCGTATTGTAAATTGAGCTAGCTCTATTTTCGCTTGTCTGCCTAGCTGTTAACACGCACACGTGAATTTCCATCACCGACCCAGTCATCCTTTGGATCAGTTGGGCAATGTGCTGCGTGTATGTTCATAACCGTTGATGCTTACTATTCCTGCTGGTTGCTCTTGTTGCGGTATCAAGTTAGCATTTCTCATGTAATCGTGAGTTTCAGTCATGTATGGTTCTGAAATTTCTTTTTGAGGGAACTTGGTCTCTTTATTAACTACTCCCTCCGGAGGGAGTATAATGCTCAAATGTACAATGGCAGTGTCCCACGGCTGTAATAGCCACACATATCGACCACGATCGAGGGATATGACTACTGTAGCACTAGGTTTTTTTAGGGGGTATAAGCTAAATTGTATTGATCAAAAGTAGCATCGAGAGGAATACAAATTCGATCGTGGAGGGTGAACCAAACATGGCGCCCCTCTCCAAAGAATTCGCAAATTTAGCTAAACTATCTACATTTGTGTTCACAGCTCGCCCTTCAAAGTTGAATATATAGTTGTAGTTTGTTGCTTGGTGCTATATTTCCTTAATGATATGTCCATCTTTGAGTACTATGCAACAATGAAATTTTGAAGCAGCATCATTGGCGAGGCACAAGGGTTCACGACAGGTTATCGCTTCCGGCGCTGCAACCTTGTTAATTCCATGGATGGTAAGGGCCGAACAGCCAAGGAAAATGCCAGTTGCATCCCTGACATTGCTGCTGCAGAGCGCGCTATGCCATTGCGAGCTAGATTGGCGTTTGCATGGATCTTCGCATATCCTGGCGGAGGTGCCTTTGGTCTTTCAGCAGCAGCGACCCTAAGTGTAACTGGGTTTCTTACCACCTTTTGCAAGATTAACTTGAGGTCTGCTATGAACCAGTTGATGAAAAAGTGTGGCCGAAGGGTGTTGATAAACTTCCTCGTGGATAATCTGTCGTTTTGCCCACCAAATAGCCCATAGTGTCACCGAGAGCCTGACGAAGGATCCATTTGATAGTGTCTCAAACTCTCAATCATTGGAAACAACCATTGCCTCGCACTAGGCTCCGTTGTTTCATACAAGTGTTCCGCTAGCTCCCCATCGACGAGTGCCCAAACACACCTTGCCATTGTACATTCAAGAAGAGAATGCCTCAAAGAATACACAGCTCCACATAAATGCACATGTTCCGATGAGCTCTAACATCCTCCGTTGGCAGTGACTTCTTTGCTAGTCTCCAAAGAAACTTACGTATCTTCCCTGGGACTAGTGTTTTCCATAGCAACTTCCATGATGCCGCATCTCGGTCATTATTGGACGATCCAGAAGAACCATCTAGCCAAGCTTCTCTTCTTAACTTTGTTGCGTCTTGGTCATTACTATAGCACTAGGTAAGGGCTCGTCAACTGGCGGTCCTACGTGGGTTGCGGTCCACTAAGCACCCTTGTCGCTTTTTCGTAACCTGGAGCTATTCACGTCCAGAACCAGGAACAGTTCTGGGAATCTTCCCGAAAGTTTTTATCTTCTCTTTTTTTCCGCCTTTTCTCATTTTCTTGATTTTTGAGATTAATTCATGAACAATTTTTCAAAATACTTTTTCATATATGTGTTTTTATTAATTCAAAGATATTTTTAAAATTCGTGAATTGTCTTGAATTTGTGCACTTTCTAAATTTTGAGAATTGTTTTTGAATCCACAAATATTTTTCTGGATTCAATAAAGTTTTTCATATTTGTGAATTTTTTTCTTCTGAATTTGTGTTTTTCTTGAATTCAAGAACAAATTTTATATTCTTGAACATTATTATTCACAACTTTTTTGAATTCACGAGCAAAATTTTAAGTCGTGACTATTTTCTAATTCATAGACAATATTCTATTATGCAAACAATTTTTCCAATTCATGAACAAATTTTAAATCCACGAACATTTTTTTGTTTCATGAACTTCTTTAATAATTAGAAGTATAAACACAACTTATTTTGTTTTTTAGAGCAATCCACAAAAATAGAGAAAGCACAAATTAATATGTGAAAAAGAAATGAAAGAAAAAGATGTCCCTGTCGGACACCCAACACGTGACTCGTTGGGATTGAGAGGGTGCCGTGTTCCTAACCAGGCCCATGAACGGGTCGATGTCCTGCAATAGGGGTGTTGCGCTCCTATGACGACCTGCTCCTGGGCCTGGACAAGGATTTTAAGAATAATGTTCCTTATTTTTAAAAAAATTCTCATGAATTTTAAAATAAAAAGACAAAAAAGGTAAAGAAAATATGAAAGGAATAGAGAAAGAAAGAACTGAAAGATAACTTGTAAGTCGACAAAGAAAAGCAGAAAAAACATAAGTGGGAGAAAGTTCGTTTTCCAGCAACCCACACGTGAAATAGAATACTGTTTCCCACTTCCCTCATCGATCTCTCTCATACACACACATCTCTGGCATTTCTCTCTCTCATCCCCACCATCACGCCACAAGTCCATTCATGTCCAGCTCTCGCATGCATAAAAGATAGGAGAGAGAAGGACTACATGTATCAGCTATAGCTATAGAGAGGGAGGCGACTAGAGACGATGTTTAGGAGAAGCATGATGCGGGGATACTGAGATCAACAATATCCAAGATACTGATCAGCCAGGTAAAGCAAAATGTTTGGTGTGCGAAAGGTTATATCATTGACAGATAGAGTTTGAAAAGGTACTATAGTGCCTAGGGAAAGGAGCACATGCTCGATGCCGCTGTACCAGCACTGCCAAGTGAGCACTCCCACAACGCCACGTCGCGGCCACACGTCGCCTCCTGCTCATCGACCCACACGCCAACACCAGCATGAGCCGACCAGGGGTTGACAAAACACATGGAGTAGATACCTTGCTGTCACACGGGCTTTGGCCCCGACAGCAGCAAGGAGGAGGTGGTTTCCCAGTGCAGGGTAGGGTAGGATTCGCCACTCGTGTCGCTTGCGCGGAGCGAAACAGAGTCGGTTAATTTTAGCAAGTAAGGTTGACGAACGCCTTTTAGGTGATTTACCAACTTCATTACAAGTGAGTTTGCAACCTGCAAAAGGGATTGTCCTCTCACTCAAAAAGCAAATCTTTTATTTTTTATAGGGGAGCAAATCTGTTATTTTAGTTTTTTTTTGCGAAAAATCTGTTATTTTAGTGGCAAAAACTTCACGAGTCATGTTGGGCCAAGAAAAGTACTCATTCACGGGCCACGGTGGGTCAGCCCAATAATAGTCGTAACAGGAAAAGGCTCGTCCACTTCGCCGACTCTTTCTCTGTACACCCACGACGCAAGTTAGCTCTCTCCCCCTCTCCTCTCCACCCCGCATCCCCTTCCCCACGCACGCAAACGGCTTACCCCCGCCACGACCTCGCCGTCGCCTCGCCGCCACCGCGCACCGGGCAGCCAGGAATCCGCGACCGCCGCCCTTCGAATCGCCGCGATATGATGACCTCCCGGCGGGCCAGCGGCGGCAGCACCAGCAGCAGCTGCGCGCTCTGCGAGGGATCCAACCTCCCCTCCTGCTGCGCCGCGTGCGTCAACACGAGGTACGCCCCTCCGCCCCGCCCCGCCGCCCGTCCGTCCCCGATTCGATCGAAGCTCGCCCTCTCCCCTGCCTGACCCTCGCCCGCCCCCCGCCCCGGCGTCGGATTTTTTTTTGTCTGCGCAGGCTGTTCGAGTACCACGCGACGCTGCGCCTGAGGAGGAACCTCCGCGACACCCTCCAGTCCCGCATCGCCGCGCGCCTCGAGGCAAAGGTTGGTCCGTCGCTCTCGCTGTGCCCGACTCGCCAGTCCTCCAATTCAGTGCTAACTAGTTTGGGTTTCCATCTCTCAGTCTGGCAATTTCCATGTGTTTGTGCCTCGGGTCTGGAATCTATTGCCCGGCACATGCCTGAACCTAGAGTGATTTGTAGCTCACATTTAATCATTTTACAATTGGATACAATTGGTGCTGGAGAACTATACAGAAATATTATATGTTTCGAATGAAAAGTTGTACAGACAGAGTATAACTTTGGCCTGTTTCGCCTATTTCTGGCAGAGGAAAGCGGAGGAGCAGAGGATGTGGAAACTGAGCAAAGCTCACGACATCAAGGAGCTGAGGGATCGGCTCAGCGAGTTGAAGAGTCGAACTGCGTTAGGTTAATCTCTTTTACTCTTGCGGATTGTATCTTGTTACCAGTTGCCAGTTTGCGGTACTGAGTTGTGGTAATTAATGTGTTTGCAGAGAAGATGAAGATCAAGCAGGCATCAAGTGATCTCAAGGTGAAAAGTGGTACATTGAATGTGGCTTTTATCACGGTAAAATTGTTTCTTTCTCTGTGTTTCTCTTTGATGAAATGTGAAATTCACTACTCCGTCTGATCCATATTTGTTGTCGCTCAAGCGGATGTATCTAGACGTATTTCAGCGCTAGATACCTCCGTTTGAGCGACAAGTAATACGGATCTGAGGGAGTACTAAGAAATTACTGATCCTGAATATATCTTTTCCACCATCTTCAGCTAAAAACGAAGCAAACCGATTCATCAACGATGCACACCAATGCCATGAAAGCAGCACAGATGGGTCTTGTAAGTCCTAACATGCCTCTTCATTTCTTACTTATTATCCAATATCCATCATTTATGCGATTATGTCTGTCGGTTTTGGTATTCTCTGGAATTGAAATACACTTTTGTGGCAGATGGCAACAACCTCCGAACGTCTGAAACGTCAGTCCAAAGCTGTAAAGCAGCTTTGCAGGTTGTTCCCAATGAGGCGAGTAAGTATTATGGTCTTGTCTGTTTTAGTGGCTTTGTGTTTTCTTCCTATATATGTATATTTTGGGATTCCTAGTGAGAACTTCAGTTGCATTCAACTTTGCTCATATTTAGAGCATGTGACTGTAACTAATTTACTTCTACATATTTCACACACCAGCTTTATATGTTAATAATTTAATTGTTGCATATTCACCTACTAAATTTTTTCACATAAAAAATGATTAATTTGATATTAATGCTACCTGAATTACCATGCATAGACAAAGATTTATATACACAATTTTCAATTTGTAGGCTATTATAGATGGAGAAAAGAAGGATGGTCACAGTGATCCGTACGATGTTATATGTGGTATTCGTCTACCTCGTGGTCTCGATCCACATTCAGTTCCATCAGAGGAGTTATCAGCTTCCTTGGGGTTATACTTCTTTCCTCAAACTACCACTTATTAGTTGTTCTGATATTATGCTCTTGATTACCAGAATGATTAAATGAATGTCCATTCTTTTATGATTCATGGTCGTAAGTAAATTGCACCCTTCCTCATTCTGTCTAATCATGTAAATACCTTATATAAGATTGTTTGTTTCTAAAAAAAATCAGAGCGTAGAACATAGAGAAATGCATTTGATTTTCATTAGTTTATGCAAGTGAAAAATCAGGGCAAGGAGTTACATATGGAGTCTAACAGTCCTATTTGTGAGTTGTGACCAACAAGACTAACATGTTTTGTGTTATTGTAATATTATTTTATTGGGCTAGACAGATTGTTTGAGAACAGTTTGCATTTAGTACTGTGTGCATTTGGTTCTGAATGTTGGGTAACATAATTTTCTTTTTGTGACAGGTACATGTTGCAAGTCCTCAGCATTGCAATTCATATCCTATCCGCACCAGCCCTTCATGTAGCCGGTTTTGGGGTAAGATCCAACTATGTGCTCTTAATCTGTTGTCATAAGCTTACTCTTGAAGTTAGCATGCTAGTACATCTGAAGATACAATCATTCAATCCTGTCGGTCAAACAATATAAACTTCTAAGTAGTATGAATAACAACGGTCATTCTTGTCCTGTAAATGTAGTTATTTTGTCGTGAATATCTCTGTGGATATATAACTTGTATAAGCCGAGCGTAGAACCTTATACATAGTCAGCGCGATCCTTCATGTGTCATTTGTATGTATGCAAAGTATGTACATATTCTGTAAGTTCAGCCTGGTTAGATTTCTAATAGCATGAGTAGCAACATGAGCTTTCTATTGGTTATCCAGTAACTTTGTGCGGCTAATATATTATATATGTTTTGTATTAGGCTTCTTGTTCACGTGTATGGCAGCGGAGTAGCTACTGGAGCACACGACAATCCCAGAGGTACTCTGTCAAGAAAAAGGCGACATATCTCTGTCTCTTTAATAATATTTAAAATCTTTATTGACGTGAGACTGTTCTCTTTTTTTCCAGCAAGGTTTACCCACTTTTTGTGCCAAGGCAAAATAATTGTTCTGTTGGAGAGGAAAATTCATGGACAGAAAGTGGTTCGGGTAACTTTGGTGTTGATTCTGTGGACTCGGATCAGAAATCCCTTTTTGACTCCAAGAGAAGCAATAGCTTCAACTTCTCAGCCGCATCTTCTCACTCCATTGAGAGGCATCAAGACTTGCAAAGAGGGATATCTTTGCTAAAGACAAGTGTTTCTGCCATCACTGCCTACTACTATAACTCATTGGGCTTGGATGTGCCACCCAATCTTTCTACTTTTGACGCATTTGCAAAGATGCTCCATATGTTATCATCTTCAAAGACCCTTCGAGCTGCTCTTGAATCAAATATCGCCTCAAGGTACAATTCATACTGTTCTTAGAGAATGACAAGCATATATTCTGGCTCTTCCATAATCTGCGCAAATTTGCAAATTGTATCTATCTATTTTCCTTAAAACTGCCGAAAGTGTACAACTAAAGATGTTGTAGCACTATTTTGCAAATAATAAAAGGCCGTTTTAAGGGGGTGCATGAGTAAAAAAATGGTTAAATGATCCTTACAATTCTGCTTGCAGATCAGAAAAGCAGGCACAACAGCTAAACAGATCAATATGGAAGGCAAGCTCGGCCATCTCATCTAACAGCAGTATGTTGGACAGCACGCACACAGCTATCATGGTAAACTCCCACTTAGTTCTTTTTTGCTCGCATAGGATCTACTTTCAGTGCATCGCATTGCCTAATACAATCTCTGTTTTAACCAGCCGAGCTCTCTAGATAACCTCCTCCTGAACTCGAACACGAGTTTCTTGTACACCGGTAAGCCGCCGAAGCACGGCGGAGCACCCGACAGCATTGTGGACGGCTGGGACATGGTAGAGCGTGAGATCCTGCCGCCCCCGCCGTCCCAGATAGAAGACATCGCGCAGTGGGAAAGAGCGCACACCTACGCTCGCAGTGGTTCTAAAAAGAAATGACTTGCATAACCTAAGCTTTTAGAACACCGCAAGAAGCTTCAGCTAGATGGATAGATGGATGGATGTGGATGGATGTCTGATCATATGGTTTTGGTTTGTGTATGTATAGAAGAAAGCTAACCATGGCCTATGAGTTATGCAGAAGAGAAGGGCATTGTAGGGTAGAACTGATCAGCTCTGCCCCCCTGTACAGCACCTGTAATTTGTAAATATACCTGTATGGCTGTATACATAGCATTTACTGGCAATGAATAAATATAGTACCAGCTGAAATGCTGCTGCTCTTTCCTGTATCAGAAATTGAAGACTCTATGTTGCTGCACCTCTCTACAAAAGCATCTTCTGCAAAGTAAAGTACTGTAATTATTTGCTTGAGAGATGACTCGGAAGATTTGGAAGATGGATTGTTTGTGTTTTAGCAACATATAAGTGTCACTGACGAAAAAGATACTCCACTGGCAGTGTACAAATTTTTGAGACGAGAATTTATCAACGTGTCACCGTCGGGAGGCGTTCCCTCCCTTCCAGCTCCCACCACACAACCGCCCGCCGCTCCGAGCTCCGGCTCGTCCCCCTCCCCTAACCCCTGCGCCCCAGGTCGCCGGCGATGAGCAGCCTCCGAGCCACCTCCGCCCTCCTCCACACCTACTACTCTTCCGCCGCCGCCGGCCGAGGCGGCGCCAGGCGGCTCGGGTTCGCGCCGCGGCTCCGCGTGGGCTTCCGCGTCCCGTCCAAGGCGTCGTCCGCCTTCGTGCTCGACGAGGTCGCGAGGGCGGCCGGGGGCGTGCGGAGGAGGGCGGCCACGCGCGCGGCCAGCTGGGATTCCGAGAAGTCCCCGTACGAGACGCTCGGTACGACGAAGCTATGGCCTATGATGCTAGTGAGAGAAGCGCATGCATGGATTTGCAATTATGATTTAGCATATCTGTTTTTTGCTTTTTCATGAGTTGCTGATCAGTTCAGCTGCCAAATCCTTCAATACTGCCGGGCTTCGATTATTCAAAATTTGGGAATTTGTTGCTAGATTTGGTCGTTCGAGGAGCTTGCTGCTGTGGTGGTTCTGTAGTTCGGTCCAAAACTGTGTGTTTCTCATAGTAGTAGCACTATAATGTGTCCTTGTGAGATGGCTATAGTGGTCTTAGAATTTTCTGTGTGAAGCTAATGTGTGTTGTTGTGGTTTGTAGAGCTGGAAAGGGATGCCGACGAGGAGACCATAAAGGTCGCGTACAGGAGATTGGCCAAGTTCTATCACCCTGATGGTTTGCTTCTTTACCCTTTTATGTATCCGCACAATGTGGTCGTTCTATTAACTGCGTTCCACACATTAACTTTTGTAGGCAGTATTTCTGTACTTACAATTTCACACGATTCCGACGAATATGTTGTTTGTTACTCCCTACTAAAAGAAATATAAGAGTGTTTAGATCACTAAGTAATTCATCCGCCCTTACTATTCAGACTTGGTAACTACTCCCTCTGTCCCAAAATATAAGAACGTTTTTAACACTACACTAATGTCAAAAACGTTCTTATATTATGGGACGGAGGGAGTAGTAAGTGTCGTGTTATTAAGTAAAATGTGGGTTTACGCACAAAAAAGTAGGATGTGGGCATATGCTTGTTTTTGAATGAATTCTGTTTGCCATAGTGTAAGCTTTACACATAGGTGCACGTTGATGACTATTTATTAGTTTACAGTATTGACTCAGTAATTTAATTATATTGTTGTATGATGTGGATTCAGCCATAAAACATCAATTACACCGTGTATAGATCACGTTGATACTATAAATAGACTTCCAATTTTTTTTTTGAATATAAGGACTTCCAGATTTTGGTGGACCAACAGTCTGATTCCTCAACTCATAGCTATTGACTGGGAAATGTGTACGAAACTGCATAAACAGAAGTTGTGATAGGCCACAGCTAACAATGAACCATGGAGGAAATTCTTGCCGTCAGAATATACTGGGCACCGTTTTTTAAAATTCATGCTATTTTGCATGCATAACCAAATAATAAGCTAATTTATTCTATCTGATTATTTTGTTGTCTCAAAGTTTATGATGGTAAGGGAACCCTTGAGGAAGGAGAGACCGCTGAAGCCCGTTTCATCAAAATCCAAGCAGCATATGAGCTGTTGATCGATGACGAAAGGAGAAAGACATACGATAAAGAGCATTTTGTGAATCCAATGAAGGTCTGAATTTCTATGGTCAACTACTTATTGTGATGATTGGCAGGAAGTTGCATGTTTGTTAATTGATTTTTGCTAATTGTCTTAAATTCATGTAGGTCTACTAGTGTTAACCGCATAATGTGAATTACATAGAGCATTTTCTTCTTCTAAGACGATTCTAAAAAAAACCGAATTTATTAAAGCTAGCACTTCTTCATCTTTGTGAGCTAACTCCTTTACCCTTGGAGCGGGGATTATCATCCAATGTATTGTTCCTAAACTGGGCCAGTGATAATGGCATTCAGGAATAACTAATGGATGTCAATAAAAGTCTGTAACTGGAATCATGTACCATATTGAAATAATTAAACATCCTACTGTCTATTGTGTAACTAGGAGAACACAAAGAAGGATTCAAAATTCTTATATCACTATGATAATTTGAAATTGAGAGCACTGAGGTGAAAAGAAAAGAGGTATTCTTGAATGCTAAAAAATATGTTTTTCGTCAATCAGGCTTCTCAGGCATGGATGGAGTGGGTGATGAAAAAACGAAAAGCTTTCGATAAACGTGGAGACATGGCGGTAGCTGCTTGGGCCGAGCAACAACAACGAGAATTGACGCTTCGGGCGCGGCGTCTCTCTAGGTCGAAGGTAATTATAAGACAATTATCCTGCATGGTGTACTATGGTTTACTTAGAACCACTGGATCCAGGTTGACCCAGAGGAGGAAAGGAGATTACTCGCCAAGGAAAGGAAGGCTTCTATGGAGTTCTACAGCACAACTCTAAAAAGACATACCCTCGTATTACGGAAGAGGGACATCATGCGCAAGAGAGAAGAGGAAGACAAGATGAGTGAGATCAGTAGGCTTCTAGCTGCCGAGGGGCTTGAGTTAGATACAGACGAAGATGATGATGACACAACTTTCTTGAAGTAATTCTATCCAGTATTTACCCGCCAATTATATCCACCCCCCGTCCCAGAAGCCCTGGAAGGTTTCCTTGAAGTTGCTTCCATCGCACTGAAGTATATAAGGCAAGAAAATTCGGCCTTGTTGAGCATGATGAGTTGTATATTGATAACTGTTGGATCGGAAAATCCTATCTGCGCAGATGTAGGATTGTCCCATGGAGCAGAAAGAGGAGGAATGTGAAGTGATTCTTCAGTGCTGATTGCCGCAGGCCAGCAGTGTAATCGGCGAAGGCTGGATTCAAGACTTGCAAGAGCTACGACTATCAGGTGTGTATACTTGTTACATGCAAGATGTAATTATGTTAAGGTGGTATCCAGGCGCTGTTACCAGCTGCTTGTAACCGTGGCCCTGTGCTATACTACTGTAGAAGGCAGATGAAGCAGCCAGGTTTGTGTTTCAGCCTAGATTCTTCCCGTGGCCGGGCACTGTTTCATTACCTGTTATAGTACTACAATGCATGATTCGCTTGTCGTCCTTGTTAAAATCTGAAGGCTTCTGAATGATGATGAATACTACCAAGTGATTGCTAGTAACGTGAATATACACATTGTCGCATGCCTGTCTGATGGTGAAACCTCCTGCTGCTTCTTCCAATTCCTCTCAAATTTTCTGATTGATTTTATTTTGACACAAAAGAGAATATATTTATATCACGGAGCCACTACGACAAAGCAATGTCCTAAAAACATTACAGATGCACACGACCTAAAAAGAAGAAAAAGCGGACGATCCTGCTACAGTGATCAATTCTTTGTAACAGTAGCACAAAACACCATGAAGACAACACCTGAAGTCCAAATTCTTCACAAGACAACACCTGAAGTCCAAATTCTCCACAAGCGACACCTCCAGAAAAGAAACAGTGCACAAGCGCCGCCGCCGCCCGATCATAGGTCTTAGGTTTTCACCTTGGAGAAACTCCGCGCTCTAAAAAATAATGCCTTCAACAAGGTCAACACCTGAAGTCCAAATTCTCCACAAGCGAAGCCTCCAAGAAAGAAATAGTGCACAAGCGCCGTTGCCGCCCGATCATAGGTATTAGGTTTCCACCCTGAAAAAAATCCACGCTCTAAAAAACAATGCCTTCAACAAGGTCACTGCCAGGCTCATCCAATTAAGGCAGTACTTGGGTTTTCACCTTGAAAGCTAAGACTTTCTGCACTCCTCCTGTTTTGTCGGCCTCACTTACCGATGCCACTTCTACAAGTCACGAAACACCAAGAAAAGTCGTCATCGCCTGGAAGATTCGATCCACCATTACTAGGCCTCAAACCTTAGCCACCATGATCTTCTCCGCTACTGTCTTCACCATGGAAATTGACACACCGACATGTCCCATAATGTCAACAGACAACTAAGCTTCGTGTCACGCCCTCTCGAAGCCACACAGGCTGAAATAGGGGCGGGCACGACCAAATCCCATCCGATCCAGCAATCTACAGGCGTCAAGCACCCAAAGGAGATCTCCCACAGAGCCTTCCGGAACTCATCAACGACCAGATCAAAGAGGGCCGACATCAAGCAGAACACCGTCTTGGCGCAAGAAGAACCCTAGGTCTACCTCCATTGTTGAAGCAAAACCAGTAGGCTCCCACGCCGCCGGTCGGAACAGCGGAGGAGAACGCAACCGCGACGCCGCCTGCGGGAAAGCACTACTCGCCCATGCCTCGCTGCTCCGGCTCGCGCCAGGCCACAACAACTGACAACCATCGCCACGATCTTTAGGTGGCAGCCGAAAAGTAGCGGTGAGCCATAACCTAGGGTTTTCGAAAGATCCCCCAAATCTACACACCTCCGCCGCCAAATCGTCGCCACGAGGACCTCCTGTGATGAACCTGGGTTCGGGATCCCGTGATCCACCGCTCCTAGGCGCCGCCACAAGGAGCCTCCTCCGGATCCATCATCCCCGGTGGAGGGGGCGGAATCACCGCCATGTTCGGAGCCGCCGCTCCAGGATCCTTGCACCGCAGATCGGACGCCCCCCTTGCCGAAGCCACCCTCCACGTTGCGCCAACAAGCAATGCCACGCCGCCAGGAGAAGCACCCGAAGGAAGAGGGCGTGCAGCCGATCCGATCCGCCGCCATGCGCTGGCCCTCCCAACTACGCCATGGTCGGAGGCGCCAGGGCCCCGCTGTCCCCCTCACTGGCGGTGCACGGGAATTCCCGGCAGCCTCATCTGGGGATGACGAGGGGAGGGAGAGGATGGAGGAGGTGGTGGCGGGTGGTGGCTAGGGTTTCTCCCCCGGTAGCCCCACGGGAGGCGACGCGAGGGGGGATGAGAAGGAGATAGATAATTTTCTGATTGATTGGTTGGTTTATTTGTTAAGTACTCCCTCGGTAACTCAATATATATATATATATATATATATATATATATATATATATATAAGACAATTTTTGATAGTATGACAGGCAAATAATTTTGTTCGGAAATATTTCAGTTCTGCGAGATTTCCACGCGAATGCATTGGCTGTCATTGGTGAGGTGCATGGATCTTAAACTAGACTTGAAGCACATGAGACGAGACATGTAAAGCTGTGAGCTCGTTCGCTAAAACAGAGCAGTGACGCGAACACTCTCTTGTCCGCACTTGCTCTTGTCCCCGCCGCATGTCTCTCTGCTATTCAGACTTTGCTCTTACGTCCTTCCCGCTGCTTTATGGTGTACAGATGCTAATAAAAACATAATGTGACAAAACAATTAAAAAGAGGAGAGAGTATTATGATGCCCTAGGAAGAAAAGATGCTAAGAGCAACTCTAGCAGAACCGCTATATCCACCCGACCTACAAAATAACCGCCCATATACATTACCAGGACGGAAAAAACATCCCGAACAGATACCGTATATTCGGTCGGTCGCAACACCGCATTCTCTTTTATGCGGAGCTCTAAAAAAATCGCCCACAACCCTCAAATCTCCAGTTTTCCCCTTCTTTACGGTTTTCTCTATCCCACGCGCGACTTGGCGGGAGGGAAAACGCGCCCGCCGTTCCGCCCCGCCTTCTACCCAAATCTTCGATGACTTTTGCTTCCTACAGCCACCTCGCGCCATGGAGAGCTTCGTCTGTCCTCACCTGTGATACGTCTTCATTGTATCTACTTTTTCGAACATTTTTCTCTTGTTGGACTCTGATTTGCATGATTTGAACGAAACTAACCCGAATTAACGTTGCTTTTAGCAGAACTACCTTGATGTTATTTTTGTGGAGAAATAAAAGCTTTCAGAATTGGATGAAACTTTACGAGGATATTTATGGAATATATAAAAAATACTGGAGCAAAGAACTGCCGGAGGGGGCCACATGTAAGCCACAAGCTCAGGGGGCGCCCCACCCTCCAGTGCATGCCTTGTGAACTTGTGGGCCCCACGGGTCCTCTTCTAACCTAATTTTAAGCCTAAAAGTATTGTCTTCCCGAGAAAAAAAATCAAAAAGAAAGCTTTATCATGTTTTAAAATACAGAGCCGCCGCCACTTCCCGTTCTTCGTTTGAAGCCCTAATCTGGAGTCCGTTCGGGGCTCGAGAGTGAGGGATTCGTCGCCTTCGTCATCACCAACCTTTCTCCATCAACTATTTCATGATGCTCACCGCTGGGAGTAAGTAATTCCTTTGTAGGCTTGCTGGACAATGATGTAGATGGATGCGAGTCAATTTGTTAGGGCATGTTCCCTAATATCCACTATGTTCCGAGATTGATGTTGCTATGACTTTGCCATGCTTAATGCTTGTCACTAAGGCCCGAGTGCCATGATTTCCGATCTGAACACTTAGCTTTTCAGGATTATTTATATGAGATGTTGATCTTACCTGCAAGTTATATGCACATACTATTTTTTGAACCCCAGACTCCAAAATGACAATAATTGTGATACTCTTCAGGGATGACTGTAATTTGAGAAGTTTATGTATTTACTATTTGCTAATGCTTTGTTTTGGTTCTCCGTTAGACGGAGTGCCTTAATTACCCTTACTTTCCAATAGGACCCCGCTGCCATGGGAGGGTAGGACAAAAGTTGTCATGCAACTTCTTATTGCAAGCACGTATGACTATATATGGAATGCATGCCTACACATGATTGATGAATTGGAGCTATTGTATATCGCTCTAGGTTGTGACTGTTACATATTGAATTTCATCCAAATATCCATCTCTGCTCCACGGCCTACGCTTTAGTACTACTGTTGTTACTCAAGTTACTATTACTGCTGCTTCTACAAATCTGCTACCACTGCTACTACAGTACTACTGTTACTGTTACTCTACTATTACTACTATCATATTACCGTGTTACTAATAAAATTGCTACAGGGAATTAATTCTCAGGTGTGGTTGAATTGACAACTCAACTACTAAGGCTTATACATATTCTTTCACTTCCCTTGTGTTGAATCAATAAATTTGGGTGAAATACTACCCTCGAAGACCGTTCTGACCCCCTACACTTGTGGGTGATCAACCCGCATCTCCTGCACCAAGATTAGAGCTTGGGGCACCATTTATTGCCGCTGGCGGGCTGCAACCGCCATCGCCCTGGATCCTGCTGGGAGCTTTGATTGGTGCTTCGTTATAACTTGTTCCTCTCTTCGTGTCTCCTCGTGAATCAAGAATGATATCCCACCACATCAAAAGATAAAGGAGAGAGAATTTGCACTTCAGAATGCAAGATGAAAACTGCTTGAACTCTGAAAACAACACATGTGTTCAACATCATGTATCTTTAGGAGTATAGCTTGCCGAATCTTAACTTCGAGAAAGAATCTTGAAGAACACTTCAAGAATGAAAGAAAAATTTGACTACCACCATGACGAGCCTTGATACATCCATTTTGCATCATGCTTTTATATCGATATTTATTGCATTATGGGCTGTTATTACACATTATGTCACAATACTTATGCCTTTTCTCTCTTGTTTTACAAGGTTTACATGAAGAGGGAGAATGCCGGCAGCTGGAATCCTGAGCTAGAAAAATAGGAAATATTAGAGACCTATTCTGCACAACTCCAAAAGTCCTGAAACTCCAGAAAGTCAGTTTTGGAATATATTAAAAATATCGGGCGAAGAAAGCACTAGAGGGGGTGAAGGAAATATGCCCTAGAGGCAATAATAAAGTTGTTATTTATATTTCCTTATATCATGATAAATGTTTATTATTCATGCTAGAATTGTATTAACCGGAAACTTAGTACATGTGTGAATAGATAGACAAACAGAGTGTCACTAGTATGCCTCTACTTGACTAGCTCGTTAATCAAAGATGGTTAAGTTTCCTAGCCATGGACAAGAGTTGTCATTTGATGAACGTGATCACATCATTAGAGAATGATATGATTGACTTGACCCATCCGTTAGCTTAGCACTATGATCGTTTAGTTTATTGCTATTGCTTTCTCCATAACCTATACATGTTCCTATGACTATGAGATTATGCGATTCCCAAATACCGGAGGAACACTTAGTGTGCTATCAAACGTCACAACGTAACCGTGTGACTATAAAGATGCTCTACAGGTGTCTCCGATGGTGTTTGTTGAGTTGGCATAGATCGAGATTAGGATTTGTCACTCCGTGTATTGGAGAGGTATCTCTGGGCCCTCTCGGTAATGCACATCACTATAAGCCTTGCAAGCAATGTGACTAATGAGTTAATTACGGGATGATGTATTACAGAACGAGTAAAGAGACTTGCCGGTAACGAGATTGAACTAGGTATTGAGGTACCGATGATCGAATCTCGGGCAAGTAACATACCGATGACAAAGGGAACAATGTATGTTGTTATGCGGTTTGACCGATAAAGATCTTCGTAGAATATGTAGGAACCAATATGAGCATCTAGGTTCCGCTATTGGTTATTGACCGGAAGTGAGTCTCGGTCATGTCTACATAGTTATCAAACCCGTAGGGTCCGCACGCTTAACGTTCATGACGATCGGTATTATGAGTTTATGTGTTTTGATGTACCGAAGGTAGTTCGGAGTCCCGGATGTGATCACGGACATGACGAGGAGTCTCGAAATGGTCGAGACATAAAGATCGATATATTGGAAGGCTATGTTTGGACATCAGAATGGTTTCGGGTGAGTTCGGGCATTTACCGAAGTACCGGGGGGTTACCGGAACCCCCCGGGGAGTGTATGTGCCTTATTGGACCTTAGTGGGAGTGTGACGCCCCGAGACCGATGTGCCAGGTGTCTTCCAGTTATTCGCTGTTGTTGCCTTGTCATTTGCTTGCGTGTCATGCATTTCATATCATGTCATCATATGCATTGCATCATCATGTTTTTCAAAACTTGCATCTGTCCCGGTCTCCCAGTTCCTTCCGTTGTTCGTTCTGAGTCCAGACACACTTGCACGCGCCCGCGGCATGTCCGAAATAGTATTTTATAAGTGGCCGGAAAAGGTTCTCGGAATGGGATGAGAGTTGGCGTGTGATCTTGTTATGTTGTCAGTAGGCCGCCTGCCAAGTTTCATCGCATTCGGAGTCCGTTTGACGCCCAACGGATAACTATAGCGACATTATAGTCGGTCAAATCGTCGAACGTTTTCGGTCTCTGGAAACAGTCGCCGGGCCTCTATCTCTTCTCTTCTCTCAGCCTGAGGACTTCTGCACAGCCCACTGCCTACCGTCAGGCCCAACCTAGGCTCTCTCGTCAGTCCGCGGACCTCCTCGCGCGCGCGTCCGGAAAGCTGTCCCGGACCCGACCCGGACTGTCGTCACCGTTGTGTCCGGATCATCCCCAAACATCTACAAAACATCTCTGTTTTCTTGTTTGGGCTCCCTAGCCTATTTTTTCCTGACCGTCCGATTACGATCGGAGGGCCGGATTAGCCCCTAAACTCCCCCTCTTTCCTTATATATATATATACTCCCTAGTCTAAATCTAGACCAAACCCTAGAAACTAGGGATCTTGTCCCATCCTCCCCCGCCGCCAACCCACTATGGCTGTGTTTGTTTGGGCTTCAGTTTCAATAGATTCAGTTGTGGACTTGCTGTGCTGGGAAAACTGCTGTGCCACGGAAACAGCTATAGTAAAGGTTAGCTGTTTGGCAATGCAACTGTGGAAACGACTCTGAGCTGATGAAAAGCCTAAAATGCCCTTAGAGTACTGAGATCAGTGTAACTTGTTGATTTAGTGCCAATAGATTGTTTAAATGGTATCTTGACTGACATGGAATGATTTGTTCTATGGTAATGCATAAAATCTTTCATAAAAATATTTTTCTCACTTTCTTGCTCATATATACATAGAATAATAGTGAGTAAAAGAATTATGTTGTCACATCGCTACTCCATGCAAGTCACAATTGCCCGTACAATACAAAAGATAGTCCATATGACTAATAATCCGTACAAAAGAGAGCTAAAGGATTAGACTGTCCATATAATTCATAATCCGTACATACTAGGGCCAACTGGAGGAGGAGGGGCAGGAGCAACCGGAGGAGAAGGGGGAGGATGAGTCTTGCTGGAGCTAGATGCTTCTTTTATACTTTCAGCCGTTACACATATCGCATCACTAGCCTTCTTGTACATCTGAACAAATGGGTTCTTCTCATCTAGAGCAGAAAAATCATCTTTACAGGACTTGGTCTTGCGCTGCTTCTTTGGTTTTGCTTTGATGACTTCATCATCATCCTCTGCACTATCAGAGTCATCGTCAATAGTGACTTCCTCCTTGTCCAATGGTATCTCACCGGGGATAGCGGACTCGGCACCGGTGACATGACGGTCATCAAACATGAGGTCCATTTCAGCCAAGTTGGGTGGTCCTGCATTCCTATACTTTGCATGCTCTGGGTGTTTCTGGAAAATAGCAAAAGAGCAAAAGGTCAGATAAATGGATAATTAAGATAATATAAAACCCAATGTAAATACTATGAGTAACATGAACTTACCATTAGGTGAGTGTTCCACCAATCAGTATCAGCATCAATGGTTCCTAGCTTAGCATTCCATCCAAGTCCAGATGCGTCAATTTGCAATTGTTTCCATTGACAATACATAGTTTTGAGATTTTCCCATCTATTCTTGAATTGCATCCTCACATAACTTTTCTTAGTTATCTGCAACCAGCTCTCCCCCAAATTCTTATATCCTCTAGGACTCAAGAACGTCCCCAGACTATGGCCTGCTTCAACTTCCCTCGCACACAACTCGCAAAATATCCTATTATGGTATGCATCCCAAAGTGCCTTGTCTGTCTTGTCTCCCTTATCCGCCTTCCTAGCTGCCTTCTTCGCTGTCTTCTCCATCTAGTTCATTTTCACCATAATTTATACCAGCATACAAAATATCCAGCATGTATAGCAACCAAGCAACAAGGCTACGCTGATTTATCCTCTAGCACACGGAAGAACTGGTATAGCAAACAAGCATGTGCAGCAAGCAAACAAGCATGTCCAGCAAGCAAACTGAGCATCCGCATGTACATCAAGCAGAGCATCCATAGCAACAGAAAGCTTGAAATCTTTATTTACCCATCAATGTACAATAAGCATGCATCATGTATCAAGCCTCAAGCAAGCAGAGCATCCACATCAAGCATTATGCAGCATGTACAGCAAGCAGAGCATCCACATCAAGCATTATGCATCATATACAGCAAGCAGAGCATCCACAAAGAATAAAATTTTTCGCCAAGAAATGCTCACCACAGCCGATGACATGGGTGCACGAGGGAGTGGGCATCGGAGGCCGGCGGTGGATGAAGGCGAGTGGAGGCGATGGAGGGGACCGGCGAGTAGGGATGACGGCGAGTGGAGGCAGCGGCGGCTCCCGCGGCGGATGACGGCGAGTGGAGGCGGTGGATGACAGCGACGGCAGGGGCTCTTGCGACGGCGAAGAGTGGAGGGCCGGAGGCTCTTGCGGCGGCGGCTCTTGCGGTGGCGGCGGCGGAACCCTAGGCTCTTGCGGCGGTGGCGGCTCTTGCGGTGGCGTGCGTGTGTTAGTGATGAAGGAGACAAGACGGGGATCGACTGAAACAGGGCATCGGGGCATTCCTTTTGTAATTGGGCTGAATTAACAAGGGCATCGGTGGGAATTTCACTGCGGCAAAACAGTTTCCGGGTCGAAGCACGGCTCGGCTCGCTTCAACCAGTACCACGTAAAAACGACTGAAACAGTTTTGGACTGTGAGCCCAAAACAACTTCGTTTTAGCTGTTTGTTACGACTTCAGCTTATTTCTACCAGAAACTAGTCTCTAAAACCCAAACAAACACAGCCTATCTCCTCCGCCTTGGGATCCCCTCCCGATCCAAACCACCAACCGAAGCCGTCAATTTTCTCCATGTTTTCCAGATCGGACCAACCACTTGTCGCCTGCCCAATCCACCACTGCAGTCAGCCCGAGCGCTCGTGGATCGAGCGCTACCTCCAGCTGCAGCCGCGTGGAGCTCCTCTGTACCTGAGCTGCACCAGGCCCCGAGCCGCCTCGAGCTCCCACACCTCCACCTCGTCACTGCCTCGCCTCGCCGGAGCTGCCTTCCCCGCCTGTGAGCACCTTCACCAGACCGCCTCCGGCCAGGTCGCGCCGCCCCTGCCTCGCCTCCTTCCTTTCCCTGCTCTCTCCTGGTCTCTCAATCTTCTCGTTCTTCTCTGTCCCGCAGGTAGCCATGGCTCCAATTGTACCCTGCCGATCTGCTTCGCTGTCGCCGGGAATGGAGCCTCCACAGCGGGATCTGCCCGGATCCGTTCCTCTCCGGTCCTCCTCGTCGCCCTCACCTGCCGGAGTCGCTGCCGCCCTGTCGTTGACTTCGGGCGCAGCCGTCCCTATCTCATGCTCCTGCGCCTGCGCCTGACACAAGGAGGACGAGTGCCTCAACACCCTGCATCGCTAGCACGTTGGACCGGCCTGCGAGGTCCAACACTGCGCAAGGCCCAGCGCGCCAGCACCCCTCTGCGGCCTGCCTTGGCCTCTCCGGCGAACCGGGCCGAAGCCAAGGGGTGAGCTGCTCCCAGCGCCTCTCTGTTGGCCTAAGAACAAATTCGGCCCGATATATATTTTTCTGCTATGAACGAATTTTGCTATTTACAGAAAAACTGCACATTTACAGATTACCCCTTGCTGTTCATGCATTTAATAACTAATTAACCATGCATCGGATTAAAACAAACTTTATATAAAATATGCTTAGTTTTTCATCTAGTTTCATAATATGTCATTTTCATCTATGTTTAAAATGCTTAAAATGATGTTTGTTTAAATTTGCTCATATGACATGCTAAAATGATTTAATTGATAACTAAATAACCGTAGCTCCAAACCTAACAAACTTTATATGTAAATGGGTTAGAAAAATGCATAGTTTAACTTGGTGGCATCACTTTGCATGTTTAACAACTCTAAAATATGGTTTATGGCAGAACAATACCAAATCCTTAAATTGCACATGGGGATTTTTTCGGACTTGTTGTTTGTTGTTCCGGCCTCATTTAAACTTGCCTACATAGGTAGTTTTCTTATGCTTCTCCCTCTTGCCATGTTTAACAACATTTAATATTGTTGGGTACATAAACAAGATCGAACTAAATAAGTCACGTGGTGTTTCGTCAATATGCAACGGAGTTGCATATTGAGCTCCACTTAATTTGTAGGGTTGCTTGTGCACTTTGCCATGCCATGCTTCATTAAACCGGACATGCATCATGCCATGATTATGTGATGGTTGTTTACCATGATTGTTTGCTTCTTTCTGGTGTTGCTTCTTCGGGTTGGTTCCGATAACGTCGTGTTGTGAGGATTCGTTCGACTACGTCCGTTTATCTTCTTCATGGACTCGTTCTTCTTCCTTGCGGGATTTCAGGCAAGATGACCATACCCTCGAAATCACTTCTATCTTTGCTTGCTAGTTGCTTGCTCTTTTGCTATGCCTATGCTATGATACCTACCACTTGCTTTATCATGCCTCCCACATTGCTAAGCCAAGCCTCTAACCCACCTTGTCCTAGCAAACTGTTGTTTGGCCATGTTACCGCTTTGCTCAGCCCCTCTTATAGCGTTGTTAGTTGCAGGTGAAGATTGGAGCTGGTTCCATGTTTGGAACATGGTTATTTTGTTGGGATATCACAATATCTCTTATTTAATTATTGCATCTATATACTTGGTAAAGGGTGGAAGGCTCGGCCTTATGCCTGGTGTTTTGTTCCACTCATGCCGCCCTAGTTTCCGTCATATTGGTGTTATGTTCCCGGATTTTGCGTTCCTTACACGGTTGGGTTATAATGGGAACCCCTTGACAGTTCGCCTTGAATAAAACTCCTCCAGCAAGGCCCAACATTGGTTTTACCATTTGCCACCTAGCCTTTTCTTTCCCTTGGGTAGGCCTGCCCAAGGGTCATCTTTATTTAAACCCCCGGGCCAGTGCTCCTCTGAGTGTTGGTTCAACCTGTCAGCTGCCGGTGGCCACTAGGGGCAACTCTAGGCTGGCCTACCGGAACCTTGGACAATCCGGTGTGCCTTGAGAACGAGATATGTGCAGCTCCTATCGGGATTTGTTGGCACATTTGGATGGCTTTGCTGGTTTAGTTTTACCATTGTCGAAATGTCTTGTAACCAGGATTCCGAGCCTGATCGGGTCTTCCTGGGAGAAGGAATATCCTTCGTTGACCGTGAGAGCTTGTGATGGGCTAAGTTGGGACACCCCTGCAGGGATTTGAACTTTCGAAAGCCGTGCCCGTGGTTATGGGCAGATGGGAATTTGTTAATGTCCGGTTGTAGAAAACCTGAAACCTTAACTTATTTAAAATGCATCAACCGCGTGTGTTACCATGATGATCTCTTTCCGGCGGTGTCCGGGAAGTGAACACGGTGTTGGAGTTATGCTTGACGTAGGTTGTTCTAGGGTCACTTGATCATAGATTTCTCGAACATGCTTTTCCCTCTCTTCTCGCTCTCATTTGCGTATGTTAGCCACCATATATGCTAGTGCTTGCTGCAGCTCCACCTCACATACCTTTTCCCTACCTATAAGCTTAAAAAGTCTTGATCGCGAGGGTTTGAGATTACTGAGTCCCCGTGACTCACAGATACTTCCAAAACCAGTTTGCAGGTGCCGATGAAACCGTGCAGGTGACGCTACCGAGCTCAAGGAGGAGCTCGATGAAGACTGTGTTCGTTATGTTGTTCCGTTTTTCAGTTGTTCAGTAGTGGAGCCCAGTTGGGACGATCGGTGATCTGTGTAGCATTTGGGGTAGTCTTCTTTTATTTTGGTTCCGTAGTCGGACCTTGATTGTTTCTGGATGATGTAATGTTAAATTCATGTATTGTGTGAAGTGGCGACTGTAAGCCAATTATGTATCTCTTTCCCTTATTTATTACATGGGTTGTGTGAAGATTACCTCACTTACGACTTTGCTTTCAATGCGGTTATGCCTCTAAGTCGTGCTTCGACACGTGGGAGATATAGCCGCATCGAGGGCGTTACAGGGAGAGAGGAGGAGGCGGCCAAGGTGGAGGGCGCCCCCCAAGCCCAATCCAAATTGGGTGGGGGCCGCCCCCCTTCCTTCCCTCTCTCTCCCCTTCCTTCCTCTCCTACTCCAACTAGGGAAGGGGGAATCCTACTCCCACCGGGAGTAGGACTCCCCCCCTTGGGCGCGCCATGGGAGGGCCGGCCCTCCCCCTCCTCCACTCGTTTATATACGGGGGAGGGGGCACCCCATAGACACACAAGTTGATTGTTTAGCTGTGTGCAGTGCCCCCTTCATAGATTTCCACCTCGGTCATATCGTTGTAGAGCTTAGGCGAAGCCCTGCGTCGGTAACTTCATCATCACCATCATCACGCTGTCGTGCTGACGAAACTCTCCCTCGACCTCAGCTGGATCTAGAGTTCGTGGGACGTCACCGAGCTGAACGTGTGCAGATCGCGGAGGTGCCGTACCTTCGGTGCTAGGATCGGTCGGATCGTGAAGACGTACGACTACATCAACCGCATTGTCATAATGCTTCTGCTTACGGTCTACGAGGGTACGTGGACAACACTCTCCCCTCTCATTGCTATGCATCACCTAGATGGATCTTGCGTGTGCGTATGATTTTTTTTGAAATTACTGCGTTCCCCAATAGTGGTATCAGAGCCAGGTCTATGCGTAGATGTTATATACACGAGTAGAACACAAATGAGTTGTGGGCGTGAGTATATACATATTGCTTGACGTCACTAGTTGATTCTTGATTGAGAAGTATTGTTGGATGAAGCGTCTCAGACCGACATTACGCGTACGCTTACGCGGGACTGGTTCTACCGACGTGCTTCGCACACATGTGGCTAGTGGGTGTCTGTTTCTCCAACTTTAGTTGAATCGGATTCAATGAACAGGGTTCTTTCTGAAGATCAAAAAGCAACCACTCTACCGCGTTGTGGTTTTTGATGCGTAGGTAAGAACGGTTCTTGCTCAGCCCATAGCAGCCACGTAAAACTTGCAACAACAAAGTAGAGGACATCTAACTTGTTTTTGCAGGGCATGTTGTGATGTGATATGTTCAAGACATGATGCTAAATTTTATTGTATGAAATGATCATGTTTTATAATAGAGTTTCGACAACTAGCAGGAGCCATATGGTTGTCGCTTTATTGTATGAAATGCAATCGCCATGTAATTGCTTTACTTTATCACTAAGCGGTAGCGATAGTCGTAGAAGCAATAGTTGGCGAGACGACAACGATGCTACGATGGAGATCAAGGTGTCAAGCCGGTGACGATGGTGATCATGACGGTGCTTTGGAGATGGAGATCAAAGGCACAAGATGATGATGGCCATGTCATATCACTTATATTGATTGCATGTGATGTTTATCCTTTATGCATCTTACTTTGCTTAGTACGATGGTAGCATTATAAGATGATCTCTCACTAAATTTCAAGGTATAAGTGTTCTCCCTGAGTATGCACCGTTGCTACAGTTCGTCGTGCCGAGACACCACGTGATGATCGGGTGTGATAAGCTCTACATTCACATACAACGGGTGCAAGCCAGTTTTGCACATGCGGAATACTCGGGTTAAACTTGACGAGCCTAGCATATGCAGATATGGCCTCGGAACACTGAGACCGAAAGGTCGAGCGTGAATCATATAGTAGATATGATCAACATAATGATGTTCACCATTGAAAACTACTCCATCTCACGTGATGATCGGACATGGTTTAGTTGATATGGATCACGTGATCACTTAGATGATTAGGGGGATGTCTATCTAAGTGGGAGTTCTTAAGTAATATGATTAATTGAACTTTAATTTATCATGAACTTAGTACTTGATAGTATTTTGCATGTCTATGTTGTTGTAGATAGATGGCCTGTGCTGTTGTTCCGTTGAATTTTAATGCATTCCTAGAGAAAGCTAAGTTGAAAGATAATGGTAGCAACTACACGGACTGGGTCCGTAACTTGAGGATTATCCTCATTGCTGCATAGAAGAATTACGTCCTGGAAGCACCGCTAGGTGCCAAATCCCCTACAGGAGCAACTCCGGATGTTATGAACACCTGACAGAGCAAAGCTTATGACTACTCGATAGTTCAGTGTGCCATGCTTTACGGCTTAGAACCGGAACTTCAACGATGTTTTGAACGTCATGGAGTATATGAGATGTTCCAGGAGTTGAAGTTAATATTTCATAAGAATGCCCGGATTGAGAGACATGAAGTCTCCAATAAGTTCTACAGCTGCAAGATGGAGGAGAATAGTTCTGTCAGTGAGCATATACTCAAGATGTGTGGGTACTGCAATCACTTGACTCAACTGGTCACTGGAAACGAAACTTCCCCAAGTATTTGGCGGATAAGAAGGATGGCAAGGTGAACAAAGGTATATGTGATATACATGTTATTGATGTGTACCTTACTAATGCTCGCAGTAGAACCTGGGTATTTGATACTGGTTCTGTTGCTAATATTTGCAACTCGAAACAGGGGATACGGATTAAGCGAAGATTGGCTAAGGACGAGGTGACGATGCGCGTGAGAAATGGTTCCAAAGTCAATGTGATCGCCGTCGGCACGCTACCTCTACATCTACCTTCGGGATTAGTATTAGACCTGAATAATTGTTATTTGGTGCCAGCGTTAAACATGAACATTATATCTGGATCTTGTTTGATGTGAGACGATTATTCATTTAAATCTGAGAATAATGGTTGTTCTATTTATATGAGTAATATCTTTTATGGTCATGCACCCTTGATGAGTGGTCTATTTTTTTTTACTAAATCTCAATAATAGTGATACACATATTCATAGTATTGAAGCCAAAAGATATAAGTTTAATTATGATAGTGCAACTTATTTGTGGCACTGCCGTTTAGGTCACATGGGTGTAAAGCGCATGAAGAAACTCCATGCTGATGGACTTTTGGAATCACTTGATTATGAATCACTTGATGCTTGCAAACCATGCCTCATGCGAAAGATGACTAAGACTCCGTACTCCAGAACAATGGATCGAGCAACAGCCTTATTGGAAATAATACATACTGATGTATGCGGTCCGATGAGTGTTGATGCTCGTGGCGGGTATCATTATTTTCTAACCTTCACTGATGATTTGAGAAGATATGGGTATATCTACTTGATGAAACATAAGTCTGAAACATTTGAAAAGTTCAAAGAATTTCAGAGTGAAGTGGAAAATCATCGTAACAAGAAAATTAAGTTTCTATGATTTGATCGTGGAGGTGAATATTTGAGTTATGAGTTTGGTCTTCATTTGAAATGATGCAGAATAGTTTCGCAACTCACGCCACCTGGAACGCCACAGCGTAATGGTGTCTCTGAACGTCGTAACCGCACTTTATTAGATATGGTGCGATCTATGATGTCTCTTACTAATTTACCGCTATTGTTTTGGGGTTATGCCTTAGAGACGACTGCATTCATGTTAAATAGGGCACCATCGAAATCCATTGAGACGACACCTAATGAACCGTGGTTTGGCAAGAAACCCAAGTTGTCATTTCTTAAAGTTTGGGGCTGCGATGCTTATGTGAAAAAGCTTCAACCTAATAATCTCGAATCCAATCAGAGAAATGTGTCTTCATAGGATACCCAAAGGAGACTGTCGGGTACACCTTCTATCACATATCCGAAGGCAAGACATTCGTTGCTAAGAATGGATCCTTTCTAGAGAAGGAGTTTCTCTCGAAAGAAGTGAGTGGGAGGAAAGTATAACTTGATGAGGTAACTGTACCTACTCCCTTATTGGAAAGTAGTTCATCACAGAAATCAATTCCAGTGATTCCTACAGCAGTAAGTGAGGAAGCTAATGATGATGATCATGAAACTTCTGATCAAGTTACTACCGAACCTCGTAGGTCAACCAGAGTAAGATCCGCACCAGAGTGGTACGGTAATCCTGTTCTGGAGGTCATGTTACTTGACCATGATGAACCTACGAACTATGAGGAAGCGATGATGAGCCCAGATTCCGCAGAATGGCTTGAGGCCATGAAATCTGAGATGGGATCCATGTATGAGAACAAAGTGTGGACTTTGGTTGACTTGCCCGATGATCGGCAAGCCATAGAGAATAAATGGATCTTCAAGAAGAAGACTGACACTGACGATAATGTTACTATCTACAAATCTCGACTTGTTGCGAAAGGTTTTCGACAAGTTCAAGGAGTTGACTAGGATGAGACCTTCTCACCCGTAGCGACGCTTAAGTCCGTCCGAATCATGTTAGCAATTGCTGCATTTTATGATTATGAAATTTGGCAAATGGATGTCAAAACTGCATTCCTTAATGGATATCTTAAAGAAGAGTTGTATATGATGCAACCAGAAGGTTTTGTCGATCCAAAAGGTGCTAACAAAGTGTGCAAGCTCCAGCGATCCATTTATGGAATGGTGCAAGCTGATACGTCTCCAACGTATCTATAATTTTTGATTGTTCCATGCTATTATATATTCTGTTTTGGATGTTTAATGGGCTTTATTATACACTTTTATATTATTGTTGGGACTAACCTATTAACCCAAGGCCCAGTGCAAATTGCTGTTTTTGCCTATTTTAGTGTTTCGCAGAAAAGGAATATCGAACGGAGTCCAAACGGAATGAAACCTTCGGGAACATGATTTTTGGAACAAACATGATCCAGAGAACTTGGAGTGGATGTCAAGAAACAACCGAGGAGGCCACGAGGCAGGGGGGCGCGCCTACCCCCTTGGGCTCGCCCCCCCCTCGTAGGCCCCTCGTGGCTCAACCGACCTACTTCTTCCTCCTATATATACTCATATACCCTGAAAACATCCAGGAGCACCACGAAACCCTATTTCCACCGCCGCAACCTTCTGTACGCAAGAGATCCCATCTTGGGGCCTTTTCCAGAGCTCCGCCGGAGGGGGCATCTGAAGGAAATATGCCCTAGAGACAATAAGAAAGTTATTATTTATTTCCTTATATCATGATAAATGTTTATTATTCATGCTAGAATTGTATTAACCAGAAACATAATACATGTGTGAATACATAGACAAACCGAGTGTCACTAGTATGCCTCTACTTGACTTGCTCGTTGATCAAAGATGGTTAAGTTTCCTAACCATTGACATGGGTTGTCATTTGATTATCGTGATCACAAAATTAGGAGAATGATGTGATTGTCTTGACCCATTCCGTTAGCTTAGCACTCGATCGTTTAGTATGTTGCTATTGCTTTCTTCATGACTTATACATGTTCCTATGACTATGAGATTATGCAACTCCCGTTTACCGGAGGAACACCTTGTGTGCTACCAAATGTCACAACGTAACTGGGTGATTATAAAGGTTCTCTATAGGTGTCTCCGAAGGTACTTGTTGGGTTGGCTTATTTCGAGATTAGGATTTGTCACTCCGATTGTCGGAGAGGTATCTCTGGGCCCTCTCGGTAATGCACATCACTTAAGCCTTGCAAGCATTGCAACTAATGAGTTAGTTGCGGGATGATGTATTATGGAACGAGTACAGAGACTTGCCGGTAACGAGATTGAACTAGGTATTGAGATACCGACGATCGAATCTGGGGCAAGTAACATACTGATGACAAAGGGAACAACGTATGTTGTTATGCGGTCTGACCGATAAAGATCTTCGTAGAATATATGGGAGCCAATATGAACATCCAGGTTCCGCTATTGGTTATTGACCGGAGACATGTCTCGGTCATGTCTACATAGTTCTCGAACCCGTAGAGTCTGCACGCTTAACGTTTCGATGACAGTTATATTATGGTTTATATGTTTTGATGTACCGAAGGTTGTTCAGAGTCTCGGATGTGATCACGGACATGACGAGGAGTCTCGAAATGGTTGAGACATGAAGATTGATATATTGGAAGCCTATGCTTGGATATCGAAAGTGTTCCGGGTGAAATCGGGATTTTACCGGAGTACCGGAAGGTTACCGGAAACCCCCGGGGACTTAATGGGCCTTAGTGGGCCTTGGTGGAAAGAGAGGAGAGGCGGCCAGTGCATGGGCCGCGCCCCCTCCCCCCTAGTCCGAATAGGACAAGGAGAGGGGGGCAGCGCCCCCCCTTCCTTCTTCTCCTCCACCTCTTTCCCCTCTCTCTCCTAGTCCAACAAGGAAAACGGGGGGAGTCCTACTCCCAGTAGGAGTAGGACTCCTCCTGGCGCGCCCCTTCTCTAGGCCGGCCGCACCCCCCCCTTGGTCCTTTATATACGGGGCAAGGAGGCACCCCATAGACACAACAATTGATCATTTGGCGGTGCCCCCCTCCACTATAGTCCACCTCAATAATACTGTAGCGGTGCTTAGGCAAAACCCTGTGTCGATAGAACATCATCATCGTCACCACGCCGTCGTGCTAGCGAAACTCTCCCTCAACACTCAGCTGGATCGGAGTTCGAGGGACGTCATCGGGATGAACATGTGCTGAACTCAGAGGTGCCGTACGTTCGGTACTTGATCGGTCGGATCGTGAAGACATACGACTACATCAACCGCGTTGTGCTAACGCTTCCGCTTTCGGTCTACGAGGGTACGTGGACAACACTCTCCCCTCTCATTGCTATGCATCACCATGATCTTGCGTGTGTGTAGGATAATTTTGAAATTACTACGTTCCCCAACAGTGGTATTAGAGCCAGGTTTTATGCGTAGATGCCATATGCACGAGTAGAACACAAGTGAGTTGTGGGCGATATAAGTCATACTGCTTACCAGCATGTCATACTTTGGTTCGGCGGTATTGTTGGATGAAGCGGCCCAGACCGACATTACGCGTACGCTTACACGAGACTGGTTCTACCGACGTGCTTTGCACACAGGTGGCTGGCGGGTGTCAGTTTCTCCAACTTTAGTTGAACCGAGTGTGGCTACGCCCGGTCCTTGAGAAGGTTAAAACAACACCAACTTGACAAACTATCATTGTGGTTTTGATGCGTAGGTAAGAATGGTTCTTGCTAAGCCCGTAGCAGCCACGTAAAATTTGCAACAACAAAGTAGAGGACGTCTAACTTGTTTTTGCAGGGCATGTTGTGATGTGATATGGTCAAGACATGATGCTAAATTTTATTGTATGAGATGATCATGTTTTGTAACCGAGTTATCGGCAACTGGCAGGAGCCATATGGTTGTCGGTTTATTGTATGCAATACAATCGCCCTGTAATGCTTTACTTTATCACTAAACGGTAGCGATAGTCGTGGAAGCATAAGATTGGCGAGGCGACAATGATGCTACCATGGAGATCAAGGTGTCACGCCGGTGATGATGGTGATCATGACGGTGCTTCGGAGATGGAGATCACAAGCACAAGATGATGATGGCTATATCATATCACTTATATTGATTGCATGTGATGTTTATCTTTTATGCATCTTATCTTGCTTTGATTGACGGTAGCATTATAAGATGATCCCTCACTAAATTATCAAAGTATAAGTGTTCTCCCTGAGTATGCACCGTTGCGAAAGTTCTTCGTGCTGAGACACCACGTGATGATCACGTGTGATAGGCTCTACGTTCAAATACAACGGGTGCAAAACAGTTGCACACGCGGAATACTTAGGTTAAACTTGACGAGCCTAGCATATAACAGATATGACCTCGGAACACGGAGACCGAAAGGTCGAGAGTGAATCATATAGTAGATATGATCAACATAGTGATGTTCACCATTGAAACTACTCCATCTCACGTGATGATCGGACATGGTTTAGTTGATATGGATCACGTGATCACTTAGAGGATTAGAGGGATGTCTATCTAAGTGGGAGTTCTTAAATAATATGATTAATTGAACTTTATGGTCTGCTCAGAAGAATTACGTCCTGGAAGCACCGCTAGGTGTACCACCTGCACCAGCAACTGCAGACATTGTGAATGCCTGATAAACACATGTTTATGACTACTCGATAGTTCAATGTGCCATGCTTTATGGCTTAGAACCGGGACTTCAACGACGTTTTGAACGTCATGGAGCATATGAGATGTTCCAGGAGTTGAAGTTAATATTTCAAAAGAATGCCTGGATTGAGAGATATGAAGTCTCCAATAAGTTCTACAGCTGCAAGAAGGAGGAGAATAGTTCTGTCCGTGAGCATATACTCAAGATGTCTGGGTACTGCAATCACTTGATTCAACTGGGAGTTAATCTTCCAGATGATAGTGTCATTGACAGAATTCTCCAATCATTGCCACCAAGCTACAAGAGCTTCGTGATGAACTATAATATGCAAGGGATGGATAAGACAATTCCCGAGCTCTTCGCAATGCTAAAGGCAGCGGAGGTAGAAATCAAGAAGGAGCATCAAGTGTTGATGGTCAATAAGACCACCAGTTTCAAGAAAAAGGGCAAAGGGAAGAAGAAGGGGAACTTCAAGAAGAATAGCAAGCAAGTTGCTGCTCAGGAGAAGAAACCCAAGTCTGGACCTAAGCCTGAGACTGAGTGCTTCTACTGCAAGCAGACTGGTCACTGGAAACGGAATTGCCCCAAGTAATTGGTGGATAAGAAGGATGGCAAGGTGAACAAAGGTATATGTGATATACATGTTATTGATGTGTACCTTACTAATGCTCGCAGTAGCACCTGGGTATTTGATACTGGTTCTGTTGCTAATATTTGCAACTCAAAACAGGGGCTACGGATTAAGCGAAGATTGGCTAAGGACGAGGTGACGATGCGCGTGGGAAATGGTTCCAAAGTCGATGTAATCGCGGTCGGCACGCTACCTCTACATCTACCTTCGGGATTAGTATTAGACCTGAATAATTGTTATTTGGTGCCAGCGTTGAGCATGAACATTATATCTGGATCTTGTTTGATGAGAGACGGTTATTCATTTAATAGAGAATAATGGTTGTTCTATTTATATTAGTAATATCTTTTATGGTCATGCACCCTGTAAGTGCATCTAGTGCCACCCCTAGTTGGTTTTGGAGTATTGATGACAAACTTGGTTGAGGGACTAATGTGTTTGTGAGAATTGCAGGATAACACAGGTAGACCCTCATTGATTAGGTTTTCCTACCGGAGATGACCCCTAAAAATGTATGAAGACATTGAAGTCAAAGGTGGTGTCGGTGTCAAAACCGGCGGATCTCGGGTAGGGGGTCCCGAAATGCGCGTCTAGGCCGGATGGTAATGTTGGCGCAGCGGGCTCGAGCACTCGACGGCGATCACCAGAGACACGATCGGAGTGGAGGAAGAAGAGCACATAAGTTTTGCTGGCGCACGAACGCCCCCCGCACGTACGGGGTTTTCTATTTTTCTTCTCGAGCACGAACTCGATTGCCTCAGCGATTACACATGGGTGGAGTGGATCTTATACCCGCGAGGTCCGACATGCCGGGCCGCGCTCGAATGCACCCACCTGCCACTCGCCACACCCCGCATGCACCGGCTCGCGCGCTCCGACCGCGCACGCACGCGATCGCCGCAGCCATGCTGCGCGCCCGACGCAGTCCACTCCCCCTAAACCTCGCCAACTAACTCACGCGGCCACGCACACACACGCGCTGACCCACACACACACGCACACCTACACTTGGGCACGCACGCACGCACCCAAGCTCGCCCTGGCCCGAGTCCGACGCGGCCACCACACGCACGCACGCGCACCGCATGTCGGGCTCAACACGGCTTATTTCCCAACATTCTCCCCCTAAGCTGTGGCCTAGAGGAGGCCGTTGTCCTCGTCGCCGACGTCCGCCAGCAGCGCCTGCTCTGCCACCGCCGCCTTGCGCAGCTCTGGGCAATCGCGCTTGAAATGGCCCCGTTCGCCGCACTTGTAGCAGCGGCCATGCCTGTTGCCGCCATCCCGCGTCGCCACGCTGCGCGCGTCATCGTCCCGAGCTCCCCCTTGACGCCGCTCCCGTGCATGCCACTGCGCCGCCGTGTACAGAAGCTGCCCGTCCGCCCGCTCGCCGCTGCTCTGCCCGCGACGCCGCACCCGCTCGTCAAATGCGCACAGCCGCCCGAGCGCCTCGTCGTACGTCAACTCCTCCATGGCGCAGAACTGCTCGATGCCGACGACGACGGGGAAGAGGCGGTCCGGCACGGTGTCCAGGAGCTTCTTCACTAGCTCCATCTCGCCCAGCGTCTCCCCCTTACCCTCGAATCATGCCGCCATGCCCGCAAGCCATCCGGCGTACGTGTCCAAGGACTCGCCGTCCTCCATCTTGAGCCGATCCAGCTCGCCGCACAGCGTCGCCCTCCTCGCCGCGCGCACCCCCTCGGCGCCGATGAAGTGCACCTTCAGAGAGTCCCATACCTCTCTGGCGGTGGCTTTCGTCGCCACCGAGAGCAACACGTCCTCCGGCAGCCCCGACAGGAGCAGCGCCCTCGCCGTCTTGCACTTTTTGCCGTTCACCGCCGTGTCGCCCGCCGGCGCCGCTGCCTCCCACAGCGTGTGTGCATCAAGGATCGCCTGTGGCTTGATCGCCCACATGGTGTAGCCATCCGGCGCGAGCACCGGCATCCCCATAGACACCGATCTGCCCACGCTGCCTCCGCCGTGTGGAACCAGAGCCATCGACTCCGGCGATCTCCCTCACCTCGCTCCCTCACCTCGCTCTGATACCAAATGTTGGCGCAGCGGGCTCGAGCACTCGACGGCGATCACCAGAGACACAATCGGAGTGGAGAAAGAAGAGCACAGAAGTTTTGCCGGCGCACGAATGCCCCCCGCACGTACGGGGTTTTCTATTTTTCTTCTCGAGCACGAACTTGATTGCCTCAGCGATTACACAGGGGTGGAGTGGATCTTATACCCGCGAGGTCCGACATGCCGGGCCGCGCTTGAACGCACCCACCTGCCACTCGCCACGCCCCGCACGCACCGGCTCGCGCGCTCCGATCGCGCACGCACACGATCACCGCGGCCATGCTGCGCGCCCGACGCAGTCCACTCCCCCTAAACCTCGCCAGCTAACTCACGCGGCCACGTGCACACACGCGCTGACCCACACACACACGCACACCTACACTTGGGCACACACGCACGCACCCAAGCTCGCCCTGGCCCGAGTCCGACGCGACCACCGCATGCACGCACGCGCACCGCACGCCGGGCTCAGCACGGCTTATTCCCAACAGGTAACAGGATGCAGGGGACACAATGTTTTACCCAGGTTCGGGCCCTCTTGATGGAGGTAAAACCCTACGTCCTGCTTGATTAATATTGATGATATGGGTAGTACAAGAGTAGATCTACCACGAGATCAGAGAGGCTAAACCCTAGAAGCTAGCCTATGGTATGATTGTATGTTGTAGTTGTTGTGCTACAGACTAAAACCCTCTGGTTTATATAGACACCGGAGAGGGCTAGGGTTACACAAGGTCGGTTACAAAGGAGGAAATATCCATATTCGTATTGCCTAGCTTGCCTTCCACGCCAAGTAGAGTCCCGTCCGGACATGAGACGAAGTCTTCAAACTTGTATCTTCATAGTCTAACAGTCCGGCCAATGGATATAGTCCGGCTGTCCTGAGACCCCCTAATCCAGGACTCCCTCAGTAGCCCCTGAACCAGGCTTTCAATGACGATGAGTCCGACGTGCAGTGTTGTCTTCGGCATTGCAAGGCGGGTTCCTCCTCCGAATACACCACGGAAGAATTTTTAATATAAGGATAGTGTCCGGCCCTACAAAATAAGTTCCACATACCACCGTAGAGAGAATAATATTTCACAAATCCAATTTGCTGACGTATTTTGGCAACATGTCATTACATCACGACCCGGTGATTATTCAAACCGTTTCCTTTAACTAGCCCTGCACATAACGCGAGGCAGTTTTTCGACACGTCTTGTCAAAGCAGAGATCGTGTCCCCTTATTACGGGATTCTCATCAATATGGGTGTGGGTAACCCAACCGTGCCATTGATTACGGTGCTTGGGGGATAAGCGAGTTTTACCAGGATAGTGGGGACGCTTAGTTTCGTCTGCCCATATAAGGGGATAAGGATTTACCTTTTCATCCACGCCTTCTTCCTTCTTTGCTCATCCGTTTTCGCACACTCGAGCTCTAGCACCCAAGTCCGCACTTCCCACCTCGACCTTCCCCAACCATGTATGGAGCGGGAGGTAGGTGGATGGTCTCCTCCGTCACGGAGGGATGTATCAAGAAGCTGAGGAAAGCCGGATACTTGTCTGACGACATCGCGCACCAGCTCCCCGACGAGGGGCAGCTCACCCCCACCCGCAGGCCCCATGAGAGGGTGGTATTCCTCACCCATTTCCTCCACGGACTAGGCTTCTCTCTCCACCCATTTGTCCGGGGGCTCATGTTCTACTACGGCCTGGACTTCCACGATCTGGCCCCGAACTTCATCCTCAACATCTCGGCGTTCATCGTCGTGTGTGAGGCCTTCCTCTGCATCCAACCCCACTTCGGCTTGTGGCTGAAGACCTTCAATGTCAAGCCGAAGGTAGTGGGCGGCCGCCAGGCGGACTGCGGAGGCACCATGGTGGGCAAGATGCCCAACGTCCTATGGCTTGAGGGCTCCTTTGTGGAGACCATAAAGGGGTGGCAATCAGGGTGGTTCTACATCACCGAGCCGCGTGACCCTGCATGGGTCGCAGCCCCCGAGTTCCGATCCGGAATCCCTACGCGGCTCACCTCCTGGAAAGAGAAGGGCCTGCCGTGGGGTAAAAAAGGAGAGCTGACCGGACTCCAAACATGCCTCCAAAACCTGGTGAGCAAGAAGCTCAAACTTGTCAATGTAGTCCAGGTCATGCTCATCCGCCGGATTCTCCCGTGCCAATAATGGGCTTTCAGCTTGTGGGAGTTCAATCCGGCCTAGCACCAAACTCTAAGCAGGCTTTTTGACACCACATACGAAGATGCCTGGAAGGTGCTGTTCAAAGGCGCCGAGGCTCCCGCATCCGCTACTGAGGATCGCGGATTCAGCGCGCAGCATCAAGCCAATGCAGTAAGCTATTTTTACCTTCTACAGGATATTTGTCTTTCATAGTTTGACTCTATGCGGGATCTAAGCTCCCATGCCTTTGACAGGACTGGTAGAGGACGGCCGAACATATCAACTGTCCGGCTCCTTTCCCCGAAGACCCAGCGGACGCCTGCTTGGCAGAACTGCTGGTTCCGACACCTTACATGGTGCCGGAGAAGAAGGCCAAGAAGAAGGCCACGGGAACCCGGAAGAGTTCCCGGCGCCTGGTGGAGTCGGACTCATCGTCCGATGACTCCGAGGCGCACTCCTCCCACGAAGACGAGGAGGAGGAAAGAGAGGTTTCTTCCCCAGCGGGGGGAGAAAAGAAAATGAAGGCCGCCCCAACCGGGGAGGCTGAAGGGTCCAAGAAGGGGAGAACTCTCCTTCCGGACTACTCTACCACCGTCGCCGACGGCGAAGACGAGTGGCTGCCCAGGGCCAAGCCCCTGGGGAAGTCGTAAGTATTTGGATACCAGAGTAAGTCATAATATTCCTTTGCCACACTGCTTTCCCTAACACCGAACATGATTATGCAGGCCGCCACGAGCCAGTATCGATGTATCATCGGACGGCTCCGTGGGCTCGTCGGATATGGATAGCGATCCAGTTCGGACCGCCACCTCCCCTCATCCTGCGGACGACGCCGAGGTGCTGTTTCACGAAGCACCGGGTCGAGGGGAGACAGTCCCGGAGGTGCCTCAAGGCGGCCTCCCAGACTCTGGGAGCAGAGGGGACAAAGCCCCTGAGGGCTCCGAGCTCGGCCCTCAGCCGGACACCACGCTGGAACCTCCAGTGGTTCCAGACTCGGGCAGGCGACCTCCTTCTAAGAGGGGCAAGACGCCTGCACCGGCGACCTCTGTCCATCCAGAGGCGCCGGACAATCTGCTGGAAGCGCTTCGCAACGCTTCCATCGACAAGGAGCACCGCACTATTATGAGTGCGGTGATCCAGAAGGTTCAGTCTGCTAAGAGCGGATTGACTGAAGCCTGTGCCAGCCTTCTAACAGGCTTTGAGGTAAGTGTTTAAAGTATAGGAAAAATATTACCGCATAGACAGTAGCCCCTGATGCTCTGTTCGGTGTTCGCAAAGAAAAGCTGAACAGAGGATCAAACAATATCGCAGGAGTCTAATATGAGTATGTCAATATGCATATGTAGGCTTCGCTGCTTGCGTCCGCCGCACTGACTGCAGAGGTCGCTGTACTGAAGCAGGACCTTAAAGGGTCCCAGGACGAGCTCGGCCTTACCAAGAGGCAGCTCGAGGAGAACAAAGGTAAGTAGTACCTAGTCTGTGGTTATGTATTTCAAGAGTGCGATTGCAAAATGACAGGTTTATCATGAATTTGCCAGGGGCCGTGACCGAAGTGGCGACCCTAAATCAAGCGCTGTCCAAGGCCGAAGATAAAACGGCCAAGGAGCGCACCGAGCGAGAGAAGCACGAGGCTCGGGTGGGCGAGGTGCAGCAAGAGCTCCAGGCTCTCGTGGCGAAGCACGAGGCGCTGGAGCTTGACTCGAAGACGCGAGGGTCTGAGCTTGCCGCGACCCTCGAGAGCGCGAAAAGTGCCAAGGCCGAAGCCCAAAAGGCCCTCCAGAAGATCGACACAATGAAGAAGATGGCGACGGGTAAGGCTTTCTATATGCAAAGCAAGCATGTAAAAGTAAATTATTGATTACTTACCCGAATCCGGAGCTCTCCAGGAGCATTCGCAGATTTGCCCCGCAGTGTGTCCAATGCCGCACAATTTTACCAGGCCGAGGATGGAAGCTCAATGGAGAAGATGTTCTGGTCTCAGTATACTGAGGCTGAACACCCGATGCCAATGAGCGACCAGCTGAAGCAGATGGTTGAGCTACATAAGGCGGCCGAACAGGCCATGAAAGGTTTTATAGTCCGGCTGTGGCCTGGCGACGCCCTTCCGAACAGCTTCTTCGGCCTGGTGAGGCGGCTTGTGGATGCCTTCCCGCGGCTGGAGGTCGTCAAGCGATCCGTCTGCATTGAAGGTGCACGCCGGGCTTTCGCCCGTGTGAAATTGCAGTGGACCAAGCTAGATGTCGTGAAGCTGATCAAGGAAGGGCCACCGGAGGGCAAGGAGCACCGCCACCCCAAGATGTACTACGAGGGTGTTCTGCCGGGTGCCCGTCTTATAGCGGACGAGTGCTCAAAAGATGTAATATTTGAGTGAGACTTGCTCGTTTTTATCCTGGACTTATGAAAACTTGTTTCATATGCGCTATGCAACGCTTGTTTGAATTTAAAATATTGCCTTATGTTTGGCCATTTATCCAATCTCAGAGATGGCTAGTCCTCGGCTTCTGCCCCCATGCCACAAGTGCTGGGGTGTTCGGGATAAACCTGAGCACTCTTGTTCCCATGTTTGGGTCCTTCGAGGGAGGTGCTCAGCACAGCGAACAACGCAACCAGACTAATAATGCTTTATCACTCTCACTTAGCCATAGAATTCTATAATTTTAAATTTCGGCGAAGCCCCTGGTATTCGGAAGGCCGAATTCGGGGTGCGATACACGCCTTTAAGCCGGACAGGGACGACCCCTCACCCTAAGCGGCATAAGTCTTTAGGGACTCGAAAACCTCGCCGAACAGCGACCAGTCTCTCGCCTTATCATGACAGTCAGTTTTAGCTTTCTCTACTGAGGTGCTAAGCCCGGCAGAACCGGGGCACAATCGCAGTAGTTCTCCTAGCGCTACCTTAGCCGATAGAGCGGAACGTAAGGTACCAAAACATAGGAGCCGGGCAAACCCAACATTTAACCAAAGACATGATTCGGAGCTGATGCATATAATGCTATAAGTTTGGGGTGCCGCACTTGTGAAAGTGTTCGGACTTTTCACACCATATTGTGGGGTACGTAAGCCCCTGGTGTATTGGCCGTACCAAAGTGTACGGTTGCAAGGCGTCGTTAATGAACACACACACACACACACACACACACACACACACACACACACACACACACATATATATATATAACAAGAATGCAATAATAGTCGTAATGTCATGCATTGTTTATTAAAGAAATTGCGTTAAAGCGGAATGATACAGATAGTGCGATAAGCAAAGAGTAGGACTATGTCCCTTCCAAGGGCAAGTTGAGGAATGATATTAAATCGAATATTTCGCTCGTTACTGTAATCCACCTGGTAATTCCGTGGTGTGACGTAACTGTCTGCCTCCTTGGTTGCTGCATCATGTGTTCAACAATAGTGCTGCCGGACAGTGTTTCCAGAGATTAAGGTCCTGAAAAAAAGAGAAGAATAACCAAACGGGGAGCCCCTAGTGCGGTTTAAGCCGCGTCTTGGGGCATGCCGCAGTTGTGCCCCCCTCCCCATCTGTGCCCATGGTATTTTTAATGCGTAATTATGTACGCGTGGCACGAGTTTTGCCGTATGGCTGGGACTGGGGTGGGGGCCGCATTGCTACGCGAGCTCAGATCGCGCCAGACGGTCTATTTGCCGATTGCTCCGAGCGCGCTTGACGGTGTCCGGGTTTTGAAATGCTGAACTGGTTGATTGCCTTGAGAGGCTGCTTTGCGCTTCTGCTGCGAGGGCCACGGTGTGCTCCTCTATTCGGAGAGAGAGCTCTGTGTTTCCATTTATAGTAATAACTCCGCGAGGTCCTGGCATCTTGAGCTTGAGGTATGCATAATGCGGTACCGCATTGAATCTAGCAAATGCGGTTCGCCCGAGCAGTGCATGATAACCACTTCGAAACGGGACTATATCGAAGATTAACTCTTCGCTTCGGAAGTTATCCGGGGATTCGAAGACCACTTCCAGTGTAATTGAGCCTGTGCAATGGGCCTCTACACCTAGAATGACGCCTTTAAAGGTCGTTTTTGTGGGTTTGATCCTTGAGGGGTCTATACCAATTTTACGCACTGTGTCCTGATAAAGCAGGTTCAGGCTGCTGCCACCATCCATAAGGACTCGAGTGAGGTGAAATCCGTCAATGATTGGGTCTAGGACCAGTGCGGCAAATCCGCCATGACGGATACTAGTGGGGTGGTCCCTGCGATCGAAAGTGATCGGATAGGACCATGGGTTGAACTTTGGGGCGACTGGCTCCAACGCATATACGTCTCTGAGCGCATGCTTCCGCTCCCTCTTGGGGATGTGGGTTGCGTATATCATGTTCACTGTCCGCACTTGTGGGGGAAACCTCTTTTGTCCTCCGGTGTGTGGCTGCCGGGGCTCCTCCTTGTCATAGCTATGGGGCCCCTTGTCCTTGTTTTCGGCAATTAACTTGCCCGCCTGCTTGAATACCCAACAGTCCCTGTTGGTGTGGTTGGCTGGCTTGTCGGGGGTGCCGTGTATCTGAGACGAGCGATCGAGTATGCGGTGCAAACTGGACGGGCCCGCCGTACTTTGTTTGAATGGCTTCTTCCGCTGACCGGGTTTAGAGCCTTTGAATCCGGCATTGACTGCCGTATCCTCAGTATTATCGCTATTAATGTGGCGCTTATGTTTGTTGCGACGTGACCTACTATTGCCATCCTTGGTATCCGAGGTACCATGGTTCTTTGATATGTTATTACTGCAAGCCAGCCAGCTGTCTTCTCCTGCGCAGAAGCGGGTCATGAGCGTCGTGAGGGCTGCCATAGATTTCGGCTTTTCCTGACCAAGGTGCCGGGCTAGCCACTCGTCCCGGATGTTGTGTTTGAAAGCCGCTAATGCCTCTACATCCAGATAGTCGACGATTTGATTTTTCTTTGTAAGGAGCCGAGTCCTGAATTTTCTGGCCGACTCTTCTGGCTGCTGAATTATGTGGCTCAAGTCATCGGCATCTGGCGGTCACACATAAGTGCCCTGAAAGTTGTCAAGGAATGCGGCTTCCAGATCTTCCCAACAGCTAATGGAATCTGCTGGCAAGCTGTTAAGCCAATGCCGCGCTGGTCCTTTGAGCTTTAGTGGGAGGTATTTGATGGCGTGTAAGTCGGGCCATGTGGATGTGGAGGAGGAAATCCTCGATCCATACCGCAGGATCTGTAGTGTCGTCGTATGATTCAATATTTACAGGTTTGAAACCTTCTGGGATTTGATGATCCATTACTTCGTCTGTCAAGCATAAAGGGTGTGCAGCGCCTCTATATTGGGCTATATCGCGACGCAGCTCGAATGGGTCCTGCCCGCTGTGTTCGGCCTGGCCGGATTTACTTTTACTGTATCCGGCGTGGCGTTTATCGTCTCGCATAGTGGCGCACCCTCGTGATCCGTAGATCGATCTTGCATGCTTTGCTTTGTCCTCCAATACTTCTCGCAGGTCTGGCGTTTTTCCCCATGCTTTTTTATTTGAATGGCATCGGGGTGCGGGCTAAGCTTTTGGCTGGAATGCCTCTCTATCATGGCCACGAGGTGGTCGATCAGCCGCATCATACACTTCTTCCTCCAATCGGGGTAGCAACCTGCACTTTGGGTAACTCTTGGAGGGGCGCACGAGTTTATATTCCTCAGCGGCGAGGACTTCAGTCCATCTCTCAGCTAGCAGATCTTGATCAGCTTGAAGCTGCTGCTTCTTTTTCTTTAGGCTATTTGCCGTGGCCATAAGCCGGCGCTTGAATCGCTCTTGTTCAATGGGATCCTCCGGCACAGCGAATTCATCATCGCCGAGGCTTGCCTCGTCTTCGGAGGGGGGCATGTAATTATCATCCTCCTCTTCTCCGTCTGCCGCTCTCTCAGGAGGGCTGGCTCTTCCATCCTCCTGCTCTAAATCTTGCTGGAGGGGATTGTTGTTGTCTTCGGCACTATCCGGAGTGTTATTATCTCCTGTGCCGGTATCGCCACTTTTGCTTTGGCAGGACTTAGAGCGGTGCCGCTGACGTTGGCGCTTGGGTTGCTTCTTGGAGGGGTCATCCTCTGCTATCTCATCGCCATTGCCTTCTTTGGGTGTATCCACCATGTATATATCGTATGATGAGGTGGCTTTCCAGTGCCCTATAGGTGCTGGTTCCTGTTCGTCTCCTACATCGTCGTCCATACCGTCGATGTCTTCGGAGTCGAAGTCGAGCATGTCGGTAAATCATCGACAGCGGCTACGAAGTGGGTGGTGGGTGGGCATCAAATTTCTTCGTCGTCCGCTTCCCAATCCTGTTGGCCATAGTCCGGCCAGGGCTCTTATGACAAAGAGAGAGACCTTAGTGAGTTCAGAATGTTGCTGAAGGGCGAGTGCTGAAAGATATCCGTGGCGATGAATTCCATGATCGGTGCCCAATCAGATTCGATTGGCAGGGGCGCGGAAGGTTCGGAGTCCGGAGAAGAGTCCAGCACCTTGGAGTCACGGGCTTCGCAGAGGATGAGGCTGGTGTTCGGCTCGATCGCTGTTGAGACCGCATCCCCCGAGGCGGTGCCTAGCCACCCGTCCTCAATCGGCGCAGTTGGCTCCGAGCTAAGGGTCGAAGCTGATGCGGGCGCGGCCTCCGGGGCACTGTTCGGTGGCAGAGCTAGGTCATACCCATCGTGACAGTGCGGGGCGCTCGGCTGTGGCTCGAATCCGTTGAAGATCAAGTCTCCGCGGATGTCAGCCATGTAGTTCAAACTTCCAAATCTGACCCGATGACCAGGGGCGTAGCTTTCAATCTGCTCCAGATGGCCAAGCGAATTAGCCCACAGTGCAAAGCCGCCGAACACGAAGATCTGTCTGGGGAGAAAGGTCTCACACTGGACCGCATCGTTGTTAATGATCGGAGGAGCCATCGGGCCTAAAAGTGACGACATAGAGGAACTCTCAATGAAAGCACCAATGTCGGTGTCAAAATCGGTGGATCTCGGGTAGGGGGTCCCGAACTGTGCGTTTAGGCCGAATGGTAACAGGATGCAGGGGACACAATGTTTTACCCAGGTTCGGGCCCTCTTGATGGAGGTAAAACCCTACGTCCTGCTTGATTAATATTGATGATATGGGTAGTACAAGAGTAGATCTACCACGAGATCAGAGAGGCTAAATGTCGGTGTCAAAACCGGAAGATCTCGGGTAGGGGGTCCCGAACTATGCGTCTAGGCGGATGGTAACAGGAGGCAGGGGACACGATGTTTTACCCAGGTTCGGGCCCTCTTGATGGAGGTAAAACCCTACGTCCTGCTTGATTAATATTGATGATATGGGTATTACAAGAGTAGATGTACCACGAGATCAAGGAGGCTAAACCCTAGAAGCTAGCCTATGGTATGATTGTATGTATATATGTATGATCTATCGACTAGCCTGGCCCTGGTTTATATAATGCACCAGAGGCCTAGGTTAACAAGAGTCCTAGCCGAATACGCCGATGGGGAGAAGTCCTTGTCTTGATCGCCAAGTCTTGTGGAATCTTCCTTGTATGCGGTAGCTGTCCGAACTGGCCCATGAGTATACGGCCACGGGGGTCCTCGGCCCAATCTATCAGATCGGGAGGTGACGTGTTGAGTACCCCCTAGTCCAGGACACCGTCAGTAGCCCCCTGAACCGGTCTTCAAGTTAGCGACGCTCCTCGATTCTTCCGAACTGTTCTTCATCTTCGGTCGTCGGTCTTGAAAACTGGTTCAACAAATCTTCTTTATCTTCGATCTTGAGGATCACCGAAATGCATTCGACGAGTTTACACGTCGGGTATCCGAGGAGCCCCTTTAAGTTTCCGGCCTTTATCAATGCCTTGTTATTTTTATGCCACACCTCGGGTTTGAAGTTGTTCCCGGGCGGTAGCGTCCTCTTGCGTCCGAATTCCAACACTGGACTGCATTCGAGGTATCTTTTGCAGCCGAGCACCAACGCCGGACCGCTTCCCAGCTCTAACACCGGAATGTATCCGAGCTCCAACGCCGGACTATGTATCCGAGCTCCAACGCCGGACTGTATCCGAGCTCCAACGTCGGACTGTATCCGAGGTGTCGTAAATCACCTTGGTTCAAAGAAGTTTGAAGGAGTTTAGCCGAGCTTAATGCCGGAAATGCCCTCTATGGAGCCAGCCACTAGCGCCCGAGCTTTATGCCGGACTGCTTCCGAGGTGGTGCACCACCCCAAATGTGGGCCGATTTTTGTCAATATTTTTGATTGGTGCAATTTCTTCTATGCCGAGATATATAGCCAGTAGCCCTCAAGGTGGGTATCGGTCTAAAACCCGAGATGCACATGAAGGATGACATAAGACCGCTGATCCCAGTAGCCGCTGAGACTCAGGTTGATTTGCAAAATCGGCCTGAGGATCAAGTCCAAGCTCGGCAGAATACTTCGGGACACTAAAAACGGCGTGCTCAGTCCTCGAGACTCAGGTTGGGTGCGGCCGACCAACCTGAGGATCAAAATCTCCTCGGAAACTATATTGCACATAAAATTTTCTGCATTGGACAAGCAATGCAGTAGCCCCCGAGACACTGGTCGGGTGGCAACACCAGATCAGGGGATCAATGTGCCCCTTTAATATTTGTAAATAATAAGCCCGGAGCCCAGTAGCCCCCGAGCCTTAATGCGGACACGGGTGGCCGAATTAAGGATCAATATCCATAGTAAAATCACAAATTATGTGTAATGACTCTATGTATCCAAGTACTTTACGTCATTAATGCTCGGATCCGCATTGTACAAAACTTTGTTGACCGACCATCGGCTTCCACCTCCTCGGCCAGTAGCCGAGGAGTGTTTGTCCTACTTTATAAAGCCTTTATGAGGGCAAAGATTTACAACAAACAAGGCCATCTGACCATACGGTTTTATAAACAAAGGTACGCAGAGATATATGTTATATTACTGTTTAACAGAAGAAATGTCTTCCAAAAAAATAGTCCTGCTATCGGTTCCTTTCTTTGGGTCGCCATGCTAAGCATGATCATTAAACCTCAGCTCTAATGTAAGAGCAAAATATCGAGGATTTAGTTTGGGAGGCCAGTTAATAGCCCCCAGTAGTGTTCGGCGACAGTCGGGGTCAAGCCGTAAACACTTCGACCAATGTTATGAATGGCCCGTCATTTAACATAGTCATCGGATCGCTGACCAGTTTACGCTTATTGTGACTGTCAGTTTTCGGCTTTCTCCACTGAGGTGCTTAACCATGTGAGCTGGAAGCACAATCGCAGTGGTTCTCCCTTTGCACGTCTAGCCAAACAAAACGGAACGTAGGAAGCAAGTGCAGGAGCCGGGTAACCAAACTATTGACCGAAGACACAATTCGAAACCGATGCATATATAGCAATATCTGAGAATGTTTTTGCCGAATCCCTAAAGGTGTCCGGCGTTGCACTGCGAGACTAATGCTGGAAAAGCACAAATAGTTTATAAGTGCCAAAAAGCTTGGAAAACCAAGAAACGTCAGTAAAAACATGACGTCCGAACAAGATCAGGTGTTCGGTGCCAATCCGAAAATTGGTCTTAGAAAAAAGAAGTGCTTCTGTCGTGCTTTAACATGATACGTCCTATCTCAAGACTTCGAGCGGGTCAGCCTATGGCTTCAACCTCCTATCCCGAGGGTGGAGTACTTCTCATCAGGCCAGTTTAGCAAACTCAACTCTAGCGGCTTTGAGAGAGAAATTAGGCTCCCCGGCTAGTGACCGCACACTCATGTCAAAAAAAGGAGTGAGAAATAATAATAATAAAACTTTGCAACGACTAAGAAGAAGAACACTTATTATAAAATGGCTCAAATAAACTTAAGAGCCCCCAAGTGACTTGGGTAGAAGAATGATTGCATGTACCGAAGTACTTATATCATATCTATGTTCAACCGAACTTTAAACGCGTCTTAACCGACCGTCGGCTTCTCCCTCTTCGGTCAAGGACCGAAAAGTGTTATGTACTCCATCGGTCGAGAATATCGACGGTGTTTCCAATAACCAGGCAATCAGGCCATAAGGCTGTAACAGACAAAGCGCGCTCAGGGAACTTATGCCATATTACTGCGAAGTGTAAGAAGCATCTTCGAAGAAAATAGTGCCCCCACCGATACCTTTCTTCGGTGCTCATTGTTATTATGAGACTTGTGCAATAGATTTTTTGTACTCATGAGTTCCGTTGTGTGCCGACCATCATTGAAAACTATAAGAGCGCTAGCTTTCGGCTTCACCTAGTCTGAGGTCCGGCTCGGGTGACCCGATCATGACAATCGCAGAGGTGCTCCCTTTACTCCCTAGCCGAACAATCGGGAACGTAGGGGTAAACACAGGAGCGAGGCAACCCAGCTTGCAAATCGCTTAAGTCAATATGGTGCATATTGTGGCGTAATACATGAACAAGGAACGAAGCCGTACAAGTATAATCATATGCAAGAGGAAAAGCTTCATGAAGGAAGCCCCCAAATGAATTGGGTATTTGAATTTATGCGTCACAAACAAAGTTTGGACAAGGAAATTTTTTACAAGCAACTTTTTTCCAAAAAAGTATAATGCTTGGTCGAACCGAACACAAGTTAGAAATTAAAGCTTTGAGCATGAAAGCGACTTAGCTGGTTAATGTGTTCGGTATTGATGACGCGGTCCGAGCTTGATGCGGGGCAAGGTTCCATCCCCCAAGCTGGTCCCGAGGTGGCGGAGCGGAGAGCTCGACATGCCGAAGTGGTGACATAGCACGGTCAATGCAGACCGGCAGAGTGACGCCGAAGTCCCCGGATCATTTTCCTGTGCACAAAAAATAGTGCAAACCGGAGATAATAGTAATAATGATAATTAAAAAAACGTTGCATAATAAATAATTTATGCAAAGTGAGTAATAAAAGAAATATGGCCTGGCGCCGAAGTCAATGTCGATGCAGGGCGTCGGCGTGATGCGGTAAAGGCGTGGCAAATCCTAAATTCGCAGGTCGGTCCGAGCTCCGGATGCGGCGTTCGCCGGACTATGTACGGAAACTGACCGAACCACCATGCGACTGTCGTTAATGCGGCCACCATTTGATAGACCTGTGTACATATGATGGACAAACCAGAGTAATAATTCCTTGGGAAAAATGAACCCAAACAAGCAAAAAATACTGGGATTGATAGCACCTAGTTTATTTGTCGTAGCCATCCGAAGAAAGGTGATTCCCAAAATTGGGACTCGATCCGCACACCCATTGCCTGATGGGCGATAAAACAATGGCATGGCAATGCTGGTAAAGGTTGGCTCGCCGAGGCAAAGCCCCTGGCCCAGCTAACGTGGCAGAGCTGGTCGGCTAGTGACTCTGAAGTGTCCGGAGTAGGTTGATGAAGAGATGGCGAAGCCCCCGGTCCAGCCGAGATGTCGAAGCGCCGATGTCAGCCGATGAGTCAGAGTAGGTCGGCGTGATGGACACCAGCTTGAAGAAGTAATAGTGCGGCCCTGTCGATGCAGGTCGTGACGTGGTCGATGCCGGCTTGATGAAGCGACCGTCCGGTGATGTCGGTATGCCTGCTCCGTGTAATCCGTGAGACGGAGATGTTGGTGATGATTTATCCTTCGCGATGCCTGACTCTTGTTCGGCTTGCCGAGATGATGATCCGAAGAGGTTGAGCTCGGCTCAACAAAGTGACGCCGTGTCTAGCGCAGGTCGGCAGCCATGGAGTAATATTGCCGGACTGGTTTGACACCAGCATGATGTTGAAGATCATGTTCAAAAGATCTTAAAGTTAGTGGGATGTGTTCGAAAACAAAACACAATACCCCATACAAAACTTCCTTCAAAAGGGATGTCCGAAATCCCGTTCATAAAAAATATGAACTCGGGTCGGATTCGTTTTCGCGCAGAAAACAGATCCGAAAAGTGATGCACTAATCGGAAGGTTTCCGGAGTTTGGACGGTCAGATCGAGCTGAAATTTTGAGAGGTGGTAGATATAGGAATTCCGCAGCCGATCAACGGTTGGATCGTTCAAAGGATGTCCAAGCTAGAAGCTGGACACCACGCCCTAAACTCATTCAGATTCCCGTCCAGATTTGACAGGGCTCCGGTATATCGTGGATTGCCGAAGATTCCTCCATCGGAACTCGACGAAATTTTCCACGGTTGTTATAGAATAAATTCCGCACGATTCCACCAAAGCGATCGTCAAAGCAATACTCGAGGAGGTGGTGGCGGAAGATACGAGTTCGCTGTCCAAAAAAAAACAGCACGGTCGCTTGAGGGCAATGTTGACGTTGAGCCCCCGAGCTCCATAGATGATTCCTCCGTGATCTTGATAGAGATCGGAGTTGATGTTTGATGAAGGCCTCGTCCGATCATGGTGATCCGAACACGGGGCACAATTCTTGGTCGAACCAAGGTGACCAGTCGAGCTGGTGATGAAGATGCCGAAGTCGCAGTTGATCTGCAGGCGAGCCATCGATCCTTTTGTCGATCACACAGCGGAATTCTCAATGAAAGCACCAATGTCGGTGTCAAAACCGGCAGATCTCGGGTAGGGGGTCCCGAACTATGCGTCTAGGCGGATGGTAACAGGAGGCAGGGGACACGATGTTTTACCCAGGTTCGGGCCCTCTTGATGGAGGTAAAACCCTACGTCCTGCTTGATTAATATTGATGATATGGGTATTACAAGAGTAGATCTACCACGAGATCAAGGAGGCTAAACCCTAGAAGCTAGCCTATGGTATGATTGTATGTATATATGTATGATCTATCGACTAGCCTGGCCCTGGTTTATATAATGCACCAGAGGCCTAGGTTAACAGGAGTCCTAGCCGAATACGCTGGTGGGGAGAAGTCCTTGTCTTGATCACCAAGTCTTGTGGAATCTTCCTCGTATGCGGCAGCTGTCCGAACTGGCCCATGAGTATACGGCCACGGGGGTACTCGGCCCAATTTATCAGATCGGGAGATGACGTGTTGAGTACCCCCTAGTCCAGGACACTGTCACTAAACCCTAGAAGGTAGCCTATGGTATGATTGTATGTTGTAGTTGTTGTCCTACGGACTAAAACCCTCCGGTTTATATAGACACCGGAGAGGGCTAGGGTTACACAAGGTCGGTTACAAAGGAGGAAAATATCCATATCCATATTGCCTAGCTTGCCTTCCACGCCAAGTAGAGTCCCGTCCGAACACGAGACGAAGTCTTCAAACTTGTATCTTCATAGTCTCACAGTCCGACCAATGGATATAGTCCGGCTGTCCGGAGACCCCCTAAACCAAGACATTCACATTGAAGACTATGACAAGAGAAGACATCGCGTGAAGACTATGGAGCGCGAAGACTTAGTTGTTTCATCGTTCTTTTTCTTCTTTGTTGAGTCATAGGAACCACTGTACTGTTAAGTGGGGTCCAAGTGAACCAGTCAGAATGACTGAAGTGATGCTTAACCAAAATCCTATGTCTTCGAGCGAAGACAATGAGAGCAAATCTTATCCAGAGCTGGATAAGTCAGCTTTGCTTGTAGCTCAAGTAAAGTTGCCGCGTGTGTTTAAAATCTGACCGTTGGAACACGTGTTAGTTCCTTAGTGACCCAGGGTCATTTCGGACAAATCAGGTCAGGTTGCCTAGTGGCTATAAATAGCCCACCCCCTACACCATAAATTGGTTGGCTGCTCAGAGTTAGTGCACGGCTTTTGTCGTTTGAGAGCAACCCACCTCGAAGCCTTTGAGAGAGAAATCCTTGCGAGGACAAAGACCTAAACACCCAGAGCCAAAGAGTGTTAGGCATCACTGAAGTCTTCCGTGTGATTTGAAGACTTATTACACTTGAGGACTGTGAATCCTCCAGCCAGTTAGGCGTCGCGTTCTGAGCATCCAAGAGTCATTGTGGATCGTCGGTGAACGAAGTCTGTGAAGGTTTGGAAGTCTACCTTGAAGACTTACCAGAGTAATTGGGCGAGGACTAGGTGTCCTTAGCTCAAGGGGAATAAGGTGAAGATGCGGTCTTTTGAGTTGAATCTCAGCCTCCCTAACCAGACGTACAGTTGTCACAACAACTGGAACTGGTCCAACAAATCATTGTCTTCAACGAGCCACTGGTTCTATCCTTCCCATCTCTTATTTGAAGATTGGTCCTTGAGGGAGTCCTGGATTAGGGGGTGTCCGGATAGCCGGACTATAACCTTTGGCCGGACTGTTGGACTATGAAGATACAAGTTTGAAGACTTCGTCTCGTGTCCGGATGGGACTCTACTTGGCGTGGAAGGCAAGCTAGGCAATACGGATATGGATATTTCCTCCTTTGTAACCGACCTTGTGTAACCCTAACCCTCTCCGGTGTCTTTATAAACCGGAGGGTTTTAGTCCATAGGACAACAACTACAACATACAATCATACCATAGGCTAGCTTCTAGGGTTTAGCCTCTCTGATCTCGTGGTAGATCTACTCTTGTACTACCCATATCATCAATATTAATCAAGCAGGACGTAGGGTTTTACCGCCATCAAGAGGGCCCGAATCTGGGTAAAACATTGTGTCCCCTGCATCCTGTTACCATCCGGCCTAGACGCACAGTTCGGAACCCCCTACCCGAGATCCTCCGGTTTTGACACCGACATTGGTGCTTTCATTGAGAGTTCCGCTGTGCCGTCGCCGTCAGGAAGGATGCCTCATCCCGTCTTTAAAGACGGCACTGTTGCTAAGGGAGCTCTGACTATCGGCCAAACTCTCTAGGTGGTTTTCTTGTGACCGCCTGTTCGGCCGCTGCGCCGACGATGACTTCTCGGGTCATCAAAAAAATCTTCACATCAACTCGGAACTCGCCAAGCAGTTAGATCCAATGGAGCTCTCTTCCCTAAACGTGCTCTTGGATCGCATCACCGCCCTGGGAGTCGCTACAGACTACGATCAGATTGGGCCTAAACCCGATTTGAGAGAAATCAAATCTCCCCAGGTCACTCATCACGTTGCAGTGGTGGAGGAACAATGCAGCGACCCTTCATCTATCTTAAGGACTAGCTATGTCCGGATTCCCGATCCCTCCAAGCCGGATACCTGTGGAGGGGAGGACGTCACTCAAGACCTGAACCTAGAGTCAGGCAGCATGCTAGATTCAGTGGAAAACATCCAAGAATCCAAACTTCCGAGTTCGGAAACTCCTTGGCCCCTGAGTCTCAGATTGGGTGAGGTTTTGGATTCAATCCCACCCACCCACCCAAACATAAGCGATCTATCCCAAATTAGGCAAGAGCCTGAAGAAATAGTACATCATTACTGGGCCAGATTCCTCCTGGTCATGAACAGGATAAAGGACTGCTGCGAGGAAGACGCAATTTCATTCTTCTGTAATAATTGCACGGACAAGGGAATCCTCAACGCCATAAGTCACCGTGAAATTACATGCTTTGCCAACTTGGAGTCCATAGTACGAAAGTACTGTGCGATGGAAAGTGCCTGGAAAACCGAAATAAAATTTTGGGACAATCCGGCCCTGAATACAAACCTAGTCCGAAATAAAAGGGTGCATTATCGCTAGACACCCGGGTTAAACACAAAAAAGCAAAAACCCTCTACAGGGCATGGAACAGTACTGGAGGGATGGCTCAATGGACCCTGTAAAATTCACAGTGCAGAGGGCGCCACACCAACTCATAGCCTTAGAGCATGTTGGATACTCCGACAGGTGGCCAAAAGTGGCGAAGATCTTCTAACCCCAGAAGCCACAGAGCACCTGTCAAGGGATACCAGTATGGTATTAACAGTCTTCGAGACTTTCGCATCAAATAATATGCGAAAACGAACACTCCGCAGCCTTGCCGAAGTCTACCATGTGGCAACAATAAACCCATGGAGTGACACGGCTATTACTTTTAATGCCAGTGACGAACCTAAATTCCAAACAGCCCGAGCACCAGCCGCATTGGTCCTCAGTCCAATAGTGGATGGCTTTCGACTCACCAAGGTACTCATGGACGGCGGCAGCGGATTGAAACTCATTTATGAGGAAACCCTTCGAAAAATGGAAATAGACTGGAACCGCATTGAGCAAAGCAGCACAACCTTTAGAGGAATAATCCCCAGTCGGGAAGCGCGTTGTACAGGAAAAATCACACTAGATGTGGTGTTCGGCATGCCGGATAATTACAGGTCCGAAGAGGTCGCGTTCCAAGTGGCCCCGTTCAGTAGCGGATACCACGCTCTATTAGGGCGGGAGGCATTTGCAATCTTCCAAGCTATACCCCATTACGGGTACATGAAGCTCAAAATGCCCAGGCCCAACGGAATCATCACTCTTGCTAGTGATCCGGACATAGCACTCTGCGCGGAAAATAAGACAGCCGCACTAGCCCTTGAGGCACTATCCGAAGCCCTAGCGGCCGAGGAACTAACTGTGCTGCGCTCCATGGTGAATAGGGACGACGTGATACTCGATAAAAGATCCAAGTCCACCTCCTTTAAACCGGCGGACGAAATAGTCAAATTCCAAGTCCATCCAACGGACCCTACAAAAACAGCTTCCATCGGGGCACAATTAAACCCTGATGTAGACGCCGCACTACGAGAGTTCCTACGCAAGAACTGGGACATTTTTGCCTGGCACCCTTCAGACATGCCAGGAATCCCACGCAGGCTGGCTGAGCACAGCTTAAATATCCTAAAAGGATTCAAGCCAGTCAAGCAGGCTCTTCGGTGTTTCTCCGAACCTAAGAGACAAGCCATGGGAGAGGAACTAGCCAAGCTATTGGAGGCCGGATTCATCAGAGACATAAAACATCCAGAATGGCTAGCAAACCTGGTGATGGTACCAAAGAAGGACAAATCCTGGCGCTTGTGCGTCGATTTTAAAGACCTCAACAAGGCTTGCCCAAAGGATCCCTTCCCCCTCCCCCGCATCGACCAAATTATCAACGCTACTGCAGGACACGATTCATTGTGTTTCCTCGATGCATACTCCGGCTACCATCAAATTAAGATGGCAGAGCCGGACCAAGCCGCAACGGCGTTCATCACACCATACGACCCGTTCTGCTTCAACACAATGCCCTTCGGGCTCAAAAACACCGGCGCAACATATCAGCGCATGATCCAGACATGTCTGGCAAACCAGATCGGCAAAACAGTGGAGGCATATGTAGATGACGTGGTCGTCAAAACCAAGCATGTAGAATCTCTAGTAGACGATTTGAGGCTCACATTCGATAACCTCTGAACATACGACATCAAGCTCAACCCAAAAAAATGCGTTTTCGGCGTACCGGCCGGAAAGCTCTTGGGCTTCATTGTATCCGGTAGAGGAACTGAAGCAAATCCAGCCAAGATACGAGCTCTGTCACAATTGGACATCCCAAAGGACCTAAAACAAATACAAAAATTGATCGGATGCGTGGCGGCTCTAAGCCGCTTTATCTCCCGCTTGGGAGAAAAGGCATTACCCCTTTATCGCCTCCTCCGGCGCACCGAACACTTCGAGTGGATGGATGCTGCCACGGCCGGACTCGATGAAATAAAAGCCATATTGGCAACAAACCCAGTCCTGGCCACGCCAAACATTGGCGAACCAATGCTATTATACATTGCGACAACTCATCAAGTTGTAAGCGCAGTGCTCGTCGTCAAATGAGAGACGGACGGACACAAATTCCCCTTCAAAAGCCGGTTTACTATGTGTCCACTGTCCTTACTCCATGCAAGTCACGGTACCCGCATTATCAAAAGATAGCATACGCGGTATCTATGGCATCCCGGAAGCTGCGACACTACTTTCAAGAGTGTTTGATAATGGTAGCCTCGGAAGTACCACTTAACGATATTATAAACAACCGTGACGCGACGGGCCGGATTGCCAAATGGGCCATTGAGCTCCTCCCGTTCGACATAACTTACAAGCCACGGCGAGCTATTAAGTCGCAAGTTCTGGCCGACTTCATCACCGAATGGACGAAAGCCGAACTCCCTAAAGAGTACGACACATATTCCAACTGGATCATGCACTTTGACGGCTCCAAAATGTTGGCTGGACTGGGGCTGGCATCGTTTTGGCGTCCCCAACAGGAGATACAGTTCAATACGTACTCCAGATAATGTATATGGACTCCAACAACGCAGCCGAATATGAGGCCCTTTTACATGGTCTCCGGATGGCAGTATCCATGGGCATTCAATGCCTAGAGGTGCGCGGGGATTCGAACCTCGCGATATCCCAAATAAATGGAGACTTTGACGCCAAGGATCCGAAAATGGTAGCTTATCGCAACGCCGTCCTAAAAATGTCAGCTCAGTTCGAGGGGCTCAAATTTCACCATATAGCCCGGGAAGACAATCAGGCAGCAGATGTCCTGGCACGCATCAGCGCAAAATGCGACGCCGTCCCCCCAACATCTTCTTGGAGAGGCTGTTAAAACCATCCGTAGTATGGGAAGGGGAACCCATAAATAACAGCCCGGACCCAACCGCACTGCCCGACACCGAACATTCTGACACAATTGGAGGCTCTGCCAATGAAATAACATCTTTAGCCCACGTCATAATGGCGAGCATCGCCCCATGGGCAGAACCATTCCTAGCCTACCTAACTAGGCAGGAACTTCCTGAGGACCAAAACGAGGCACGCTGCATAGTGCGGCGATCTAAAGCCTATAAAGTCCATGAGGGAGAGCTTTATAAGAAAAGCACCACCGGAGTCCTTCGAAGGTGCATCTCCGAAGAGGAAGGGCGGAATCTTCTGGCGGAAATTCATGCCGGACTCGGCGGTCACCACGCTGCAGCCCGGGCCCTTGTAAGTAAGGCCTTTCGTACAGGCTTTTATTGGCCGACGTTCTGGGCAGACGCTCAAGACTTAGTCCAATGTTGTGCTGGTTGCCATCTTTTTGCAAACCAAAGCCATATGCCACCCACCGCCCTCCATACTATCCCCATCACCTGGCCCTTCGCGGTCTGGGGGCTTGACATGGTTGGACCCCTCAAAGGAGGAACCCACAAGCAAAAATACTTACTGGTCATGGTGGATAAGTTCACCAAATGGATAGAAGCCAAGCCTATTAAGACGGCCGAATCCGGAACGGTGATAGACTTCATATCCGGGGTCATACACCGTTACGGTGTCCCCCACAGCATCATCACTGATAACGGCACGAACTTTACGGCCGACGAAGTAAAACTCTGGTGCAAAAACATGGGCATCAAGCTCGATTATGCTTCAGTCTATCACCCACAAACTAACGGTCAGGTATAGCGAGCAAATGGTCTTATCATGAGCGGCATCAAACCCAGATTAGTGCGGTCCCTCAAGGAATCTAACACGCATTGGGTAGAGGAGCTCAACTCCGTACTCTGGGGGCTGTGGACCACGCCGAATCACACTACCGGATACACACCATTCTTTATGATATACGGCGCAGAGGCGGTTCTGCCCTGCGACATAATTCATGACTCGCCTCGAGTGCACATGTACGAAGAAAGAGAAGCCGAGCTCTATCGGCAGGATAGTTTGGACGCCTTGGAGGAGGAGCGTGACGTGGCAAAAGCCCGTTCCGCATTCTATCAATAGCAGGCTCGAAGATACCAAAGCAGAGAAGTACGGGCCAAAACCTACAATGTTGGCGAGTTAGTTCTACGCCTGCCGGTTAAGAAAAAGGACAAACTCAAGCCCAAATGGGAAGGTCCCTTCATCATTGACCAAGTCCTGACTGGTGGAGTGTACTGTCTGCGGGATGCATCGGATAATCGACTCGAGCCGAACCCATGGAACGCAGCCCGACTCCGAAGATTCTATGCCTAATGCCGGACTCTGTGTTCGTCTCCTTCCTCTGTCCATTTTTTATACATTGTCTGTCTTATATTTTTCTCCTTCTCCCTCTCTTTTCTCTCACAGCCTTTAGGGGCCCATTCGTGCCTTGTTTGCACGCAACTGACGCGCTATCCGCGCTCATTATACCTGGGGGCTTCTTTAACATAAGCTTATTCATACGGGCTTTATGCCCAACACATGTGTCATCCTTCCGCATGTACCCTTTATCCACCATTATATGCATCGATATGACTTAAGTTTTGGCCAAGCTGGGTTGCCTGGCTATTGTATTTATGCCCTATGTTCCCACTAATTCGGCTAGGGCATAAGGGGAGCACCTCAGCAATTGTTACCGCCGAGTCAGCCGGATGTGTACCTCAGACTGGGTGAAGCCGAAAGCTAGCGTTCTTAAGGGAATATTCAGTCGGTGAACTAAAGATGATTTTTCACTTATTTACTTATCCGCCCCCAGATGTTTTTTCTGCGTCCCTTCTCGCAGTCTGGACATGCACTTTAGGGCATGCCTCCCATGGAAAGGAACCCCTAACGGAACTATTCTCCCTGGAAGATGTTTCTTACTAACCATGTAATATAACATAACTAGTTGGGCACTTGTCTGTTCAAGCACTAATGACCCCTATGCCTGGTCTCCATGCATGCCCTGGTTCTTACATAACTAAGAGGGTATTCGGATACACTCCGGATCGTCGGTTCCCGAGGTCGAAGCGAAAAGGTCCGCCACGACAAATGATCTACAATCCGGCTAGAAGGCATTATACATGTCACTTTGAATTACATAGTCAATTTGACTGGTTGAGTTCCTCTTCAATACCATCCAATAGGCTGTCTAGTCTACAGTCCTGTTGGGAATACTTTGCGGCCAATTCTACTTGGCCGTACACTAAGCTCACAGGGATCTCCTTCCATCGGGCCTCACAGGCCCGACCTCGGCCATGTGGTTTGGGTCAGCCTTCGTGTACCGCATCTTCACCATGGCCCAGGCTTCCCTGGCGCCCTGACGGCAGGCTGATATCTTCCATAATCGGAAGCGCCGCCGCGCTCCCTTCAGCTTCTCTGCAAGCTCTCCAAGGCCTTCGGGCATGGAGACGGATGGCCACAAGGCCTGGGCGATGCCTTGCATCACCTGCCAAACTCGTTCGTGCAGTTGTGAGAGCTCGGGAAGAAGGTCACCCGTAGAACCGGGCATTTCCTTCGCAGGACGACCTATTAGCATACCTATAGACATAACTCTGTCAGCCAACTTCCTCGCCGAACTCTTTTTCAAAGTTCGTTCAAGCACTTACTAAATATGCCGCGTCGAAGCCGCCGATTCTCCTTAACGGAGTCCGACAATTGGGCACGAACATCCTTCAGTTCCACGCCCAGCTTGGTGTTGGCATCTAGGAGATCATTCTTCTCCTGCCTCACCCTCGTAAGCACACTCTCACCGGCCTTTAGCTGGCGTAGGAGCTGTTGTTTATCCGGATTTACTCCAGCGTCATCTGCAATTTTACCGTCAGATTTGCATATATGCCGCACTTTATATGATACTTATCATTTGAAGGATATATTACCAGAGGGGGTCTCTTTGGGCTCCCCTTCTGCGGCTAGTGCGGCCTGAAGTTGGGCTTTACACCCTTCCAGCTCCTGGGACAGTTGGGTATTCTTTTCTGTAAGAACCTGCATAACAAATCATCCTTAAATCAGTTATTCTAACTGTTTCAAGTCTCAGGGGCTACTGATATATATAATCACCAAATTTTCTTACCCGTATGTCTTTTACATACTGCTCTGTGGCTCTGGCTGGACCATTTTGAGCGGCATGGAGGTACGCATCTCCCGAGTTGAAGGCATCCAGTGCCTCTTGGGAGAAACAAGCGTCACGAAGAACAGTCCGGCGAAGCCTGTGGTTCATGGCACTTTCCACCTCGGAATTGGTGGCGGACAGTCTATCCGCATCCTCTGTCGGAGGAGCGCCCGGTGCATGCCTCGTATTTGTTCCCGCCTCCGAATCCTGCCTTGGAGCCTGGCTGGTGGAGGCGCGATTAGTAGCCTCCCCGGATATAGTCCAGCGAGCACTCTTCTTCCTAAAAAGAAGGCATGGGCATTAGTATGCCTCTGAGAATAATATCTGGGAATCAAGACGGCGCACCGTACCGCTGCGCCGATGTCTCAATCCGGACTGCGTGTCTTTTCAGCCTGCCTGGCCCCTTGTTGGCTAGTCGCTGCAGGCTCGGCCTTCCGCCTCGAGGACCTCCCCTACAAAACACGGTTGTTATACGGTAATCAAAAACATGCAAGGACGGATCGCTTTTCAAAATACTGGGACTTCGGTCTTAGTTACCTGTGAGGCTGGAAGTAGCCCAGGGTAATTGGCCGTAATGGCCACCAGGGCATTGTCATTGCTCAATTGGTAAAATACCCCATTAATCAGCTTCACAAATATGTCCGGATCCTCTTGGGAGGCCGGGTCAAGGGACCATTCCGGGTCCTTGGGTTGTGGAGGAGGGTTGTTTATCTCCCTTACAGCCTGGCGCAGCTTCTGCATTGAAATCGCTAGACTGAATACTTAACTATGGGAATATGAAACGGGTGGGCGAGAAAAAGTGTCCGCTTACCCAGCTCGGAGGATTGTACATAGAAAATCCGCCCTGCGGATTGACGCGGAGGAATTCCTCCTCTTCCCCCCTTGTACAAAGTGGATAAGATCTTTATTAGATCGACAACCGATTTTGGCCCTTTACGGCCGTAGCGGGTAGCGTCATCCTCCCCGTTGAAATCTGTAACACCCTCGATGCAGCTATATCTCCTATGTGTCGAAGCACGACTTAGAGGCATAACCGCATTGAAAGCAATGTCGCAAGTGAGGTAATCTTCACACAACCCATGTAATACATAAGGGAAAGGGATACATAGTTGGCTTACAATCGCCACTTCACACAAATACATGAATAAAACATTACAACATCCAAATACAATCAAGCTCCGACTATGGAAACAAAATAAAAGAAGAACCCCAAATGCGACAAGGTCCCCGATCGACCCCAACTGGGCTCCACTACTGATCAACTAGAACGAAACAACACAAAGGACAAGATCTTCATCGAGCCCCTCCTTGAGCTTGGTAGCGTCACCTGCACGGTTTCATTGGCACATGCAAACTGGTTTTGGAAGTATCTGTGAGTCACGGGGACTCAGCAATCTCACACCCTTGCGATCAAGACTATTTAAGCTTATAGGTAGGGTAAAAGGTATGAGGTGGAGCTACAGCAAGCGACTAGCATATATGGTGGCTAACATACGCAAATGAGAGTGAGAAGAGAAGGCAAAGCACGTTCGAGAATCTATGATCAAGAAGTGATCCTAGAACAACCTATGTCAAGCATAACTCCAACACCGTGTTCACTTCCCGGACACCGCCGGAAAGAGACCATCACGGTAACACACGCGGTTGATGTATTTTAATTAAGGTCAACTTCAGGTTTTCTACAACCGGACATTAACAAATTCCCATCTGCCCATAACTGTGGGCACGACTTTTGAAAGTTCAAATCCCTGCAGGGGTGTCCCAACTTAGCCCATCACAAGCTCTCACGGTCAACGAAGGATATTTCTTCTAGCGGGAAGACCCGATCAGACTCGGAATCCCGGTTACAAGACATCCTCGACAATGGTAAAACAAGTCCAGCAAGACCACCCGATGCGCCGACATCCCGATAGGAGCAGCACATATCTCGTTCTCAGGGCACACCGGATAAGCTAAGCGTACGGGAGCCAACATAACCCAAGTTGCCAAGGGACGGCCCCGCACGGTGCTCTGGGTTGGACCAACACTTAGACAAGCACTGGCCCAGGGGTTAAAAATAAAGATGACCCTCGGGATGCGCGACTCCCAAGGGAAAAAGGCTAGGTGGCGAATGGTAAAACCAAGGTTGGGCCTTGCTGGAGGAGTTTTATTCAAGGTGAACTGTCAAGGGGTTCCCATTATAACCCAACCGCGTAAGGAACGCAAAATCCGGAAACATAACACCGATATGACGGAAACTAGGGCGGCAAGAGTGGAACAAAACACCAGGCATAAGGCCGAGCCTTCCACCCTTTACTAAGTATATAGATGCATTAATTAAATAAGATATATTGTGATATCCCAACAAGTAAACATGTTCCAACAAGGAACAACATCTCCATGTTCCAACAAGGAACAAACTTCAATCTTCACCTGCAACTAACAACGCTATAAGAGGGGCTGAGCAAAGCGGTAACATAGCCAAACAACGGTTTGCTAGGACAAGGTGGGTTAGAGGCTTGGTTTAACAATATGGGAGGCATGATAAGCAAGTGGTAGGTATCGCAGCATAGGCATAGCAAAAGAGCGAGCAACTAGCAAGCAAATATAGAAGTGATTTCGAGGGTATGGTCATCTTGCCTGAAATCCCACAAGGAAGAAGAACGAGTCCATGAAGAAGACAAACGGATGTAGTCGAACGGGTCCTCACAAACGCGACGTAATTGGAAACAACCCGAAGAAGCAACACCGGAAAGGAACACACAACATAGTAAACAACCAACACATAAGCATGGTATGATATGCGGGATGCAGTATGTAATGCATATGCAAGATTTGACAAGGAATGATTGAACCTGGCCTCAACATGGAAATCCAAGAGTTCCACTGGAAAGGTGGGGTGATTTCGGTTGAAATCGATATAAAGATCACCGGAATCGGATGCACGGTTTGGAAATGGCAAGCGAAACAAATATGGCTCCGGTCTGCGATAAACAACAAGTAGCCATCTAAATGCATCAAGATAAATATGCTACAACACTCAAACGTGACAACAAAATACATGGCAGGGATCCACTCATGATGCTTGACAAAAGATGTACACTGATGTATGGCTAATTCATCCATTAACAGGTTCAAACAAGCATGGCAAAAGTGCAAATGATAACAGGTTTCAGACTTAGTGAAATTAACACAAGTCTGGAATTTAACATCAGGAAGCATACTTTAGAGCATAAAAAACTACATGCTACAGGAACTTAACATGGCAAGGCAAGGCATGGCATGAAGCTACTCAAAGCACTTAACAAAAGTCCCTTAGTGACCTTGAGCCAAAAGGGATCATAGGATACAATTGCAAGCATGTGAACATGTCAAAAACATAATCAGATTACAGACTTAGTGAAAAACTGGAGCATGCAAAACAGATAACGAGTAGGCATGTTTACGAGATCGATGCACTCACTACAGAGCATGGCATGACAAACTAAGCATACACCCATCAAGGAGACATGGCATAGGAGGTAGGCATGGCAAGAACAACAACATAGCATGCACGGATCAATAGCAATATCCTCGGAAAAATCGCTAAACAAGTTAACAATCTGCCAGGAACACGATATAGCAAAAGTAGAGCTCGATTGACTCAAGCTAGGGTGCTACATAAATGCCAACAAAGACATGGATGGATAGATCACCACAATGTTAACAAAACATCCTTACTGATCATCCTCAAAATAGGCACAGATCACTAGGAAACAACATGAACATATGGCATGACGATAAAATCAGGACAAGGACTTAGTGAAATTCTAAGTCCCTGAAATCAGCATTACCGATTACGCTACTTTGCAAGCTTGTGCTAGTCACCACACATATCACAAAAATACATGGAAAGTACCTCTGTAAAGATGGCATGGCATATAACAAAACTCATGTAGAACTCAGGAGCATAGCATGCACACATTAATCATGTCAAAAAAGACAAATAGCTATTTGATGCAGCAGATCTGGCAATTAACTCATATAGCCCTCTTCCAACAACATTTCGGGCATCAAGATGAGCTCAAATGATAATGATGCAATGATATGAAATGATGTACTCTCTGAGATGAACATTTTGATATGCTACATGCATGAATCGGAGCTACGGATGCAGAGTTATAGCATGATGAAATATGCAAAAAATAACGGGAAGAGAGGGAAAAAGTCAACCCTCAAGAACAGATCTAGGGTTTGCTTGGCGCGGATCCCGAGGTTCGCCTGGATCTTCCCCGGAAAACTTGAACTCGCCGGAGTACTCGACGGTGAGGAGGACGGGGTCGCCGGGAAGGTCGAGGCGGCGGAGGGGCGCCGGGGTGAGGCCGGACTGCGGCGGCGGGCGCGGAGGAGGTCGCCGGCGCCGGAGCTTGCGGCGGCGCTAGGGCGGCGAGGCGGTGGTCCGGCGGGCGGCGCCGCGGTGGTGGTGGCCGGAGGAGCTGCTCCACGGCGGAGCGATGATGAGGTGGCCGGGTGGCGCGTGCCTCGGGAGGCCGCGGGCAGGCGCGCGATCGCGCTCGGGCCGGGCGGGCCGGCCTTGGGCCCTCAGGACCGCGGCGGCGCAGGCGAGGAAAGAGAAGGCGGCGGAGACAGGTGGCAAAGCGGGATTGGTTAGCGGCGGCGGCGACGTGACGTGGCGGCATCGGATAGGGCGGAGCGAGGTGGCGGCGGCGGCTAGACATGTCCGGCCGGTGGAAGAAGTGTCCGGCGGCGCGGAGGGAGTGGATCTAGGGTTTCGTCTGCGTGAGAATTTCGGAGGAGATCACAGATTTATAGGTAGAGGGAGCTAGGAGGCTCCAAATTGAGCACGGTTTTCGGCCACGCGATCGTGATTGAACGACCGAGAGGATGGAGGAGGTTTAGCTGGGCTTTGGGACAAATTGGAAGGGTGTTGGGATGCAACACACACGAGGCCTTTACGGTCCCTCGGTTAACCGTTGGAGTATCAAACGAAGTCCAAATGATACGAAACTTGACAGGCGGTCTATCAGTAGTAAACCAAGGCTGCATGACAAGTCTCGGTCCAATCCGAAAACGTTTAACACTCGCACATGAAAAGAGGTAGAAAGGGACACCGGAGGAGGTAGGAGCGCCGGATTGCAAAACGGACAACGGGGAAAATGCTCCGATGCCTGAGACGAACATGAATGCAAATGCAATGCACATGATGACATGATATGCAATGCATGACACGCAAGCAATGACAACACAACAACAGCGAATAACTGGAGGACACCTGGCACATCGGTCTCGGGGCGTTACAAAATCCCACATGGGGTGGCCTCTATACTAAAGCGGCTGCACCCCCCGCATAATACATGTGGCCATGACCTCGATCATGGTCAATCCGGATCGAGCTAACAAACTTATCTGGCTCATCAGGTAAAGAATGTCCCTGTCATCTTCCTCCCGGGGCTCCGTGGACGCCAGCTCCGGCACTTCTTCAAAGGGGCGTTGTCAAACTCAGGGAGGCCGATTCGAATAGGGTCCGGGAGGGGGACATCTTCTATATAAAACCATTCTGAAGGCCAGTCTTCGGACGTATTCTTTGGGGTTCTGGATAGATATCCGGTCCCGGCAATACGCCACACTTCGGCTCCGCCCACTTGATATATTGACCCCTCCTAAGAATGGGGCACGAGGCAGAATAGCTTTTTCCATAGCGCGAAATGAGCCTCACAGCCCAAAAACAGCTCACAAAGGGCTATGAAGCCCGCGATATGCAATATGGAGGCAGGCGTAAGGTTGTGCAACTGGAGGCCATAGAACTCCAGGAGCCCCCGGAGAAATGGATGAATTGGAAATCCGAGCCCTCTTACCAAATGAGGGACAAGGCATACCCGCTCTCCCTTGGAGGGATTGGGAAGGCTCTCCGCTTGCTCTCCGCCATTATAGGTGGCGAGCCCGGCTCGAACCGGGACCATGTATGCTAGGGGAAGAAATCCCTTGGCCTGAAGCATCACTAATTTGTCGTGCGGGATGGAACATCTCTCCCAATCTCCGAGCTTGGGGCTAGGGGGCGAGAGTAGGAGCTGCGTCGACCGGCCATGTTGGAATGGATCGCTGTCGGATGCGCTCCAATGAAGGCTCACCAAGGGAGGATGGTGTGATTTGGATCTGAATCCTCGCCTCTTTAATATACAGCTCATTCGCACAGCTAGGAGGGTAAAAGTAAAAACGCCCTGGCTCTTTACATTCGCTCGACACGTGGAAAGTGGCCATTATTGGGCGTGGAAGCCAAGGAGCGCAACATTCACAAGAAGCCGAACACTATTTAAACAGGTACACGGAATTTGGAGAGGAACCCGCCTAGCAATGCCGAAGACAATCTGCACGCCAAACTCATCGTCATTGAAGCCTGGTTCAGGGGCTACTGAGGGAGTCCTGGATTAGGGGGTGTCCGGATAGCCGGACTATAACCTTTGGCCGGACTGTTGGACTATGAAGATACAAGTTTGAAGACTTCGTCTCGTGTCCGGATGGGACTCTACTTGGCGTGGAAGGCAAGCTAGGCAATACGGATATGTATATTTCCTCCTTTGTAACCGACCTTGTGTAACGCTAACCCTCTCCGGTGTCTATATAAACCGGAGGGTTTTAGTCCATAGGACAACAACTACAACATACAATCATACCATAGGCTAGCTTCTAGGGTTTAGCCTCTCTGATCTCATGGTAGATCTACTCTTGTACTACCCATATCATCAATATTAATCAAGCAGGACGTAGGGTTTTACCTCCATCAAGAGGGCCCGAACCTGGGTAAAACATTGTGTCCCCTGCATCCTGTTACCATCCGGCCTAGACGCATAGTTCGGGACCCCCTACTTGAGATCCACCGGTTTTGACACCGATAGTCCTTGTGAAGTCATTGCCTGTTTGCATTATTTATTTGTCTTCACTGTGTGACTGCTTGTTCTGATTGGCTTCATACTATCTTCCATCCTGATCTATACTGCCTAGCTGCTAATAGTCTTTGTGCTTTCATTTCATTGAATACTTGACTATGGCTTGCTTAGTGTAGTCTACCTTCCACTGCATGGTAATAGGTTTATTTCTATCGTTTGTCTTCAAAACTTCCATGTTTTGAAGACTTTCATAAACATCGCCTATTCACCCCCATCTAGTCGATCAATAGCACTTTCAGTTGGTATCAGAGCAGGGTACTCCCTTGTTCTATGTGATTCGGTTTAACCACCCGGAGTTTTAGCTATGTCGACTGCAGGGATAATCAAAGTCTCTGCTGCGTGCCCAGTCTTCGATGGAACTGAATATCCCTACTGGAAGAATAAGATGCGCATGCATCTGGAAGCCATTAATGTCGACCTCTGGTATGTCGTCAAGAATGGCGTCCCCAAGGCTGGTGAATGTGTCACCGCTGCTGATGTCAAGAAGTTCGTTCAACTGGATTCCACTGCCAAGAACATCATCTGTGGTCATCTGACCAAAGGACAGTATGGCCGCGTGAGTGCTCTGGAAACATCCAAGCTAGTCTGGGACTAGCTCTCCAAGGTCAACGAAGGCATCTCAACCTAGAGAGATCAAAGAATCAGTGTCCTTCGCAACCTCTTCAACCGCTTTAAGAGAAACTACAATGAGAATGTTCAGCTCACGTTTGATCGACTCACTGACATCACCAATGAGCTTCAAGCTCTCGGCGCTACTGAGATCACCAAGCATGAAGTCGTCAAGACACTCCTGAGATCACTTGACAGCTCATTTGACACCCTAGCCCTGATGATTCAAGAACGCCCTGACTTCAAGACACTCGATCCGTCTGACATACTTGAAAGGCTCAACACACATGAGTTTCAGCTTTCTGAGAAAAGAGACATCTATGGTCCCAACTATGGGCGAACTTGTGCTTTGAAGGCAAAAGCTATTTCCTCATCTGAAGAAGAATCTGATTGCAGTTCTGATGACCCTGAAGACATTGGAAAGGAGCTTGCTATGCTTGTGAAGAAGTTCCAGAAATTCACCAAGAAGAAAGGCTTCAGAAAGTCCTCACGATCCAGCTCAAGGAATGATGAAGCTTCTGCTCATGACTACAAGAAGAGAACATGCCACAAGTGCAAGAAACCTGGTCACTACATCTCTGAGTGTCCACAGTGGGACAATGAGAACAACAAGAAGAAGAAGAGTAAGGAATATGATTCCGATGACAAGAAGAAGAAGAAATACTCAAAGTCTTCTTCCAAGTCTTCATAAAAGTCTTCATCACACAAGAAGAGCTCATTTGGCAAGACTCGTGCGTTTGTTGGCAAGGAAATGGATTCAGAGGAGGAGTCTGCTTCTAAGGAGGCGGAGGTGGAGTCTGAGGAGGAGTCCGATTCTGGCATTGCAAGTCTGGCTACAGCCTACGTTGCCAAGTCCATCTTCAACACTGAAGACAATGACTTCATCACCAACGATGGTGCTAATGACAAGGACAACTCCGCTCCCACCTACTGCTTCGTGGCATGCGGTGCCAAGGTAAACTCACGCACTACTCACTATCAAACATCCAGTGAAGATGACTCTGATTGTGGTTCCAAACCCAACTACAAAACACTTGCTAAAATTGCAACTGAACAACAGAAAGCTATGGAACATATTCAAAAACTATTAGACAAAAGCGATGACCTGTTAGACGCTGAAATGACTCGATCTTAGTCCTTAATTGAAGACATAAAAATCTTCATGTTAAGTATGAGGAACTTGAAAGTCGTCATGAAACGCTCTCAACAACTCATGAAAAGCTTTCCTATGATTATCTTCAAAGGAAGCAAGATCTTGAGAAATTGAGAGCAGCTCATGAAGATCTTCAAAAGGAAAATGAGTCACTTCGTGCCAAACAGATCAGTTCCGCTCAGGAAGGATTTGAACCACCATGTCTTAAATGCATTGAGCATGACAACGCTCTTTCTGTTGCTGGATGTTCTACTGCTGCTACTGCTGCAATATCTTCAACTGTTGATGTGGTAACTAACCCCTCTGCTAAGGATGCCACTGCTATTGCTGATGGAAATGCTAGGTTGAAGACATTGCTTGAAACATGGATGTACAAAAGTCTCAAAGGGCATCAGACACTACGTGATGTCCTCAAAAGGTAGATCCTGAACCGAAACCCTAGGAAAGAGGATGTTGGGTTCGAAAGGAAAATGAATGCTGATGGCTCTTACTGGAAACCTAAGCAGTACCCCAAAACCACATGGGTTGCTGCAAAGGAACCTTCAGTGGATCCATCCACCCTATCTGGCTTCACTTGTGCTAATCCCATTGTTATTGATGAATCCTTTGAGGCAAACTATAAACTGTTTAAGAATCAGAATGGTGAAGTGTTTGCCAGGTATATTGATACTAACTGCAGGAATGGGCCACCTATGAAGAAAGTCTGGGTGCCGAAAAAGTGTCTGGAAAATCTTCCTGTGTATGTCGTCATGACACCACAAGTGAAGAAGACAAACCCCAGACCACGGGCTTCATATGGTCCAAAGGCTTCATACAGACAGAGGACTCACCTGAGTCGCACTAACGCAAATGTTTTGCAGGGAAACCATACTCAGGCCTATGAATATGAGCGCGTTTCAGCAAACTGCCATGCTCATAAGACCAAGAACTACTCTGCTTATTCTTATGAGTACTATTGTCCACCTGCAAGACTATTTGCTAGGGCTCCAAAGCCAAAGTTCTCAGATGCTGCACTTAGACTCATTGCTTCGAAGCCACCCTTGAAGATGTGGGTGGCTAAGAAAGCTTAACTCTCTTTTGCAGGGATGGGTCTCCAGCCGAAAATCAAATACGTCTCAAGCTATTGCTGGGGACCTTAAACATCTTGTATGGCGCAAGATCAAATGCCCAAATGGTCTTATTATGTATTTTGTTCCTAAGTCGCTTTCTACTTGCCATATCAGTCCTAACCTCGATCTAATCTTTCATAATCCACTTGCTCGTCAAATGTTTATGCTTCACAATTCTCTTCGTGAAGCCTATCCCCCTAACTGCACTGTAGGGGTATGACACCAGCTGCTTCAGAATGGATTATTGACAGTGGATGTACTAATCACATGACTGGCAAGCGAAGTCTTCTCATGGACTCAACCTTACGTCCATCTGACAAGAGTCACATCACATTTGCTGATACTGGTAAAAGCAAAGTATTGGGTCTAGGTAGAGTTGCAATCTCAAGGGATCAGCACATGGATAAAGTGATGCTTGTTGAATCCCTTGGTTTCAACTTAATGTCTGTCTCAATGCTTTGCAATTTGAATATGATTGTGATGTTTTGAAAATATCATTGCCTTGTTCTAATGGAATCTGACAAGTCTCTAGTATTTGAAGGGTATCGGAAAGATGATTTGTACATGGTAGATTTCTCAGCAGGACCACAACTTGCCTTATGTCTTCTTGCAAAAGCTTCAGAATGCTGGCTCTGGCATCGGAGGCTAGGGCATGCTGGCATGAGGAACTTGCATACTCTTGCAAAGAAGAAACACGTCATAGGCATCGAGGGCGTCAAGTTCAAGAAGGATCACTTATGCGTTGCCTGCGAAGCTGGAAAGATGATGAGGGCCAAGCATCCCTCTAAGACAATCATGACAACGACTCAACCCTTCGAACTGCTACACATGGACCTCTTTGGTCCCACCCACTATTCAACTCTTACTACTACTGCTTGTCTCTATGGCTTCGTCATTGTTGATGATTATTCAAGATATACATGGGTGCATATAATTCTCTACAAGACTGAAGTGCAGGATGTCTTCAGACGCTTCGCCAATCGAGCCATGAACAACTATGGCGTCAAGATCAAGCACATCAGAAGTGACAATGGCACTGAATTCAAGAACACCAGCCTTGACACTTATCTTGATACTTTGGGCATCACTCATGAGTTTTCAGCTTCGTACATGCCGCAGCAGAATGGCATCGTGGAACGCAAGAACAGAACACTCATTGAGATGGCCCGGACGATGCTCGAGGAATACAAGACTCCAAGAAAGTTCTGTCCTGAAGCCATTGATACTGCATGCCATGTTATCAACCGTGTTTATCTTCACAAGCTTCTGAACAGAACATCGTATGAGCTCCTCACTGGTAAGAAGCCAAATGTTAGTTACTTCAGAGTATTTGGTGCCAGGTGCTGGATCAAGGATCCACATCATACTTCAAAATTTGCACCGAAAGAACATGAATGTTTTATGCTTGGATACGGAAAGGATTCACACTCCTACAGAGTCTTCAACCTCTTTCACTATAAAGTGGTTGAAACTGTGGATGGGCGGTTCGATGAGACTAACGGCTCGCAAAGAGAGCACCTGCCAAATGTTCTAGATGAAGTTCCATCCAGTGAATCCATCAAGCTTATGGGAACTGGAGAAATCATACCGTCTGAAGCACAGCCCGAAGAGGAACTCATCATCACTGCACCTGATCAACCTGAAGACAATACTCAGCCTGAAGACAATCCTTCTAACGACGACAATGATCAGCAAGAGCAAAATCTTCGTCCTGTTCATCCTTGTGTTGCAAATGAAGTACAAATTGAGATAATAATTGATAACATCAATGCACCTGGTCCACTCACTCGTTCAAGGGCAACACAACTAGCAAATTTCCATGGGCACTTCGCATTCGTCTCAATATCTGAAGCCAAGAAAGTTGATGAAGCCTTCATGGAACCTGAATGGATTCAAGCTATGCAAGAAGAGCTTCAACAGTTTGAGCTGAATAATGTATGGGAACTGGTCAAGCGTCCTGATCCTCGTAAGCACAATATTATAGGCACTAAGTGGATATATCGCAACAAGCAAGATGAGCATGGTCAAGTTGTCAGAAACAAGGCTCGTCTCGTTGCTCAAGGATACACTCAAGTTGAAGGAATTGACTTCGATGAAACATTTGCTCCTATGGCTAGGCTTGAAGCTATACGCATACTTCTGGCCTATGCAAATCATCATAAAATTCTTCTGTATCAAATGGATGTGAAGAGTGCCTTTCTCAATGGCAAGATTGAAGAAGAAGTGTATGTTGCACAACCGCCTGGCTTTGAAGATCCAAAACATCTTGACATGGTTTAAAAGCTCAACAAGGCACTGTATGGCCTCAAACAAGCCCCTCGTGCTTGGTATGACACACTCAAGGACTTCCTGAAGAGCAAAGGCTTCAAACCTGGTTCCCTAGATCCCACACTCTTCACGAAGACATATGATGGTGAACTGTTTGTGTGCCAAATATATGTGGATGACATTATCTTTGGCTGCACTAATAAGAAATACAGTGATGAGTTTGGATACATGATGCAAGAGCAATATCAGATGTCCATGATGGGTGAGCTGAAGTTCTTCCTTGGTCTTCAAATACGACAGCAACGCAACGACATCTTCATATCTCAAGAGAAATACCTCAAGGATTGCGTGAAGAAGTTTGGAATGCAAGACTGCAAAGGTTACACGACGCCAATGCCTACCAAGAGTCATCTAGATTCTGACGCTAATGGTAAAGAGTTCGATCAAAAGGTATCAGGTATACCGCTCCATGATTGGTTCTTTGCTTTATTTATGTGCATCTAGGCCAGATATCATCCTTAGTGTTTGCATGTGTGCCCGATTCCAAGCAGCACCAAAGGAATCGCATCACTTAGCTATGAAGCGAATTCTTCGATATTTGGCTCACACCCCAACACTAGGATTATGGTATCCAAGGGCTCAGAGTTTGATCTAGTTGGATTCTCGGATGCTGATTATGCTGGTGACAAGGTGGATTGCAAGTCTACATCAGGCACATGTCACTTTCTGGGACGATCACTTGTGTGTTGGTCTTCAAAGAACCAGAACTGTGTATCTCTCTCCACTGCTGAATCTGAATACATTGCTGCTGGATCTTGCTGCGCTCAGCTTCTATGGATGAAGCAAACACTCAAAGACTATGCAATTCATCTGAAGCAAGTGCCACTCTACTGCGACAATGAAAGCGCCATCAAGATCGCCAACAACCCAGTTCAGCACTCGAAGACAAAGCACATTCAGATCTGTCATCAGTTTCTCAGAGATCATGTCATGAAGGAAGATATTGATATCATTCACGTCAGCACTGAAGAGCAACTGGCAGATATCTTCACAAAGCCCTTGGATGAGAAAAGGTTTTGCAAGTTGCGGTGTGAGCTAAATATCTTGGAATCCTCAAATGTCCTGTGATCATGCACACATCCTAACACTTATGCATGTTGATGACTTAGATGTGCAAACACACGAAAAAACGTATATCTTCAACAAATGAAGACTTACACTCTAAGTGTGAATACATAACGCGGAATTTGACTTCGGAGTGCCATGATAATTGTGCGCCGTGTCTGGGTCTAATATTTCCTATACGGTGGGTAACGCCACCACCAAACTTTTGTTTGGAATACTTTTTGTTGGCATTACATTTGCAAAGTCTTCGCATTTTGTTTGTCTTCATTATTAACATGGCTTCATGTTTATCTTCAATGTACTGATTTGGTTTCTGTCCTCTACAACATTCACTTATAGCTATGTCTTCTAGTTGAATCTTTTGAACTAAGTGAATGTGATCAGACCCTGACCTTTCTATGCTCCCGTCTTAAGTCTATCTATCCAAATCATATGCATTCTATTGAAACTGTCGAATGTCTTCTCTGCGTCCTTGTCAGCAGAAGACACAGAGACAAACATTAATCTGTTTCTCAATGCTCAATCCTTTTTACCTGAAACCCGGAGAAGTGGGATCGATCACCAGACAATCCAGGCGTGCGTGGGAACATGGAACAACCTCCAATGTGTTGCATGATCGCCACGTGTCCTTCAGATGTGAACCGCCAGGGGCACCTGTGTAATAACACTGTGTCGTCCCTGTCCCTATAAATACACGCCTCACCCCAATCATTATCTTTTCTTCCACTCTCGCACAAACCCTAGCGCCACCGCTAGCCCTCGATGATGCCGGCAATGAAGCGCTTAGCTGCCGCGACCTCACCGACGCCGTCCTCACGCCGGCCGCGGACATCGTCTTCTCTGCCGTCACCGTAGGTGTCCTCCGTCGCCAAGTTAGGGCACGGAAGATCGAACTGCTCGGCCTCCTCTCCCACTCCATCTAGCAGTTCCTCGTGTGGTAAATAAAACCTCTTTTTACAGTGTTGTTGATCCGATAGATTCATCCTTTTCAACCACAAGTGGTTTCTGTTCCTACAAGTTGGATCTATCTCTTTCTTCATCTCATAGCATGCCTAGTATGTTCACTTATGCTTCACAAAGTAGTTAGATTCCTCACTTGTACTTATTCGTGGATTCGTACAAATATGGAACCAACTCTCTACATATGAGTGAATGTCTTCGCACTATGAGGTCAATGTCTTCTAAACTAATTTATCTTCAAAATCTCCTGAGAATGCATATTACCTCTTCCCCTTCCCTCGCATCTTTAATGCTGTCACAGGTACATGTCCGTGGGAGAATCCCTTGGTTCTCATAGTCTGCATTCATTTGCAGAGTTCTTACAGCGTCACATAAATTCTCCTGAAGTCAGTTCCTATCTGACCAGTAGACGGAAGACTTCGACAAAGTTGAAGCCTTTCAGTCTAAACTTCATGACAACAGAAAAGTCTGCAAGGAAGGGTGGCAGATAGCGCCGTGGAAACACCTCAAGAGATTTGCCTCCGGACCTCTATGAGCTATACAAGACAGATCCAGAGGAGGACTACAATCAGCAAAAAACCCGAATCCAATGGATTCGAAGATATTGGGCAGAACAATGGTACAAGTATAGGTTTGTGACCCAGGAATATGCTGAGAAGAATGCCATCAAGCAACCCTGGGGAGACACCTTGTACAAAAACCTTCCACCCAGGTCCAGAGCTGAAGCCATTGAACAAGGCTTCTATCCTTGCATGGTCTGTGGACCACAGCCTACAGATGCAGACCCATCTTCATTGCTATGGTGTCGTGATGATAATCTGTTCAAACGCAACTTCCAGTTTGCCAAGAACTCGGCCAAAGAAAACAAGAAGTCACGGGGATTAGACTTCAATCCAGGCCCCTCTGCTCCTTGTGCCGATGGCACACGCGAAGCTGAAACCAATCTTGTTGGGCCCTTCTACAACCTAGAAGGTCTCATCACTCATATTATGGTTCAAGGGACAACCGTGGATGAACCTGTAGACGACGCTGATTCTGACGAAGCGCCTGCACCACCAAAGCCAAATAAGCTGAAGAAACCTAAAGCTTCGAAGCCTTCCCCTGCACCAAAGGTCTCACGGGCGAAGCCCCTGGCCACTGCACCTCCTGAAGTCAGTGTGCAGTCTGAAGATCTCTCACGCATCTCCAAGTATGCCCAGTTGAAAAAGTCCATGCAACCCACTGGTCAAGCACTGACCCCTACTGCTATTTTGAGAAACAAGAATGATGCCTTTGATCTGCCCAGCGATGACGATCTTGGTGATGACGCTCTTGAGCAGTTGATAAAGAGCAAGCAAGAGGCGGAAATCTTCAATGATCTTCCCCTCTTTGATGTGGAAATCTTATACAAGTTTATTGACGAATGGTTTGATAGTGCAGACGTCAGTTTTGATGATCTTCAGCTTCCAATTAGCCTCAGCGTCTCCTTCCATGGAGCCATTGCTCCTGAGCTGGCTCTTGCTCAGAAAATTGTTGAGCTGAAGCATAAGATCGATTATGAAAAGGCTCAGTTCAAGAAGCACATGGCCAAGCTCAATGTTGAAGACATTCAAAACTTCAAGGTCATGATGCATGAGCTCAAGGAGGCATTCCACAAGAAACGAGAAGAAGCAAAAGGTTCTCGTGAGCGCATCAAGAATCTTGCTGCCAAATGTGTTCAAGGCTACAATGAAGCTGAAAAGCGCAAGGCTTTGGGGCGACCAGGCATCGACCCCAGGATGGCTGCCAAGAAGAAGAAGAAGCCAACTATGGCCGAACCAGAAGCATCAAGGTAGGAAGAACCTCGCATTGTCTTCCCAGCCAGTATGACAGGCTCGAAGCCTAAGGTCCCCACAGTGGTTTTAGAATTCAAGAAAACTTGAGCAGCTGAAGCCGAAGCCAGAAACCGCAAGACCAAAGCCACCACTGATGATGCTGCCCCAACCAAGAAAAGGAAAACAAAGAAGAGAGACCGCGCTGCTTCCACAGAGCCCCTTCTTGTCAAGCCAATTTCTGTTGCTCATCCTGCATCTGAACATCGTGAACATCGTCTGGTAGTTCATGAGCCTGCTTCCACAGAGGCTCCTGAAGCTGAAGAGAATCCAGTTGTTGACCCCACCACAGCTAAAGACATTGGTCCTCATGACAATGTTGAAGATGATGAAGTCCTTCCTCAGATCGAGCAAAATTTGGTATCATCGCCTGTTCTCACGAACAGCGAACTCATCAGCATTGGTCGTCCATTGACGCCAATTGCTCAGGATGACTCATGGGCTGATTACCCACAAGAATCCCCTCGTGCTGAAGAAACACCAGTCACTCCCCACCACAGGTCACCGCTCCGGTGATTGACAGTGAAGACTTTGAGGCCCAACCAACTCCATCTCCATAGGCGTCGCCAGCATTTCGCAGGCTTCGCAGAGGACCTAGGCCACATGTCACATTGTCAAGTGTTCCCGAAGGAGAAGAGCGCCAATCCGTCTCACGTGAAGTCTTTCCTGAAGCCTCTCCTACAGTGAACATTCCTGAATCTGAAGCCAAAGCGGCCGAAGATATTTCAGCTGCATCAGCCGATGAAGAAGAAGAACCACCTGATGAAGAAAGAGTTGCTACACCCCCGTCCAACCCTGAAGTTGTTCTTAAGGAGAACGTGTCCGATCCTCCAGCTCCTGAAGTGGAGGTTACCAATACTGAGGCGGCCACCAACATCAACACTGAACCCAATGACGTTGTTATGGCTGAAGCTAATGTGGCGCCTGAAGCTAATATGGTGCCAGAAGTGAATGCACATGAAGCCAATGCAGCACCTGAAGCAAATCCGCTGCCTGAAGCCAATGCCTCTGCTCCTGTACCTCCTTGAAGGCCACACACCATCGAGCAAGCATATGATTGTGGACAGCTTGTTACCGTCCACTGGCCAATCCTGGTTCCTCCGTCTGCTCCCGGACCTCAGTTTGCCTATCATGTGGAGCACAAGCCTCAGGTCCAGAAGCCAAAGCCAAGGCTGCCACGGTTTCCAGGTACTGCAACTTCACGAGGATCATTTAATCTAAATGGATTCAAGGCACACAACACATTCTTCAACAGTGCTAAGAATCCCTACACAAGGCCAAGAATCTCTTCGGACCGATTCTGGAGTTATCAGCAGCGAAGCTATTATTCATGCATCTTGTACAATCAGGGACGCATCTTCCCTCACATGCATCTTGATTATGAAGCCATTGCTGGACTGCCATGCCTTGAAGAAGCCCTTGACTGCTTCCGTGATGCGGGTCTGCTTAATTTTGTGACTGACAAGGAACACTGGAATGAAGAACTTCTGCTTCAATTCTATGCTACACTCCACATTCGTGGATACAACAGGGATCCGAAGACTTGGATCCTTGAGTGGATGACAGGAGATGTTCATCATGAAGCTAAAGCTCAAGACATCATTGAGCTCACAGCCCTGCCCACTCCTGGTGAATACTATGAACCAGGTTGTCAATAATACTAGAATGCTTTGAAAAGCATTTTCTAGAAGCCAGAACCCAACATGAGTCAAATGCTGAGCATGATGAAGCCTTTGCCACGCGACACTGAATACCCAACCGAATTCTTTGTTGAAGACCTAGAGTATCTGCCCCACACCATTTATCATATCATCAGAAAGACTCTATGGCCTGTCAAAGGACATTCATCTGCAGTGAAGCTTGAAGGAGAAGTGAAGACTTTGGTTTTCTATATCTTCAATGGCATCAGCTTCAATGCTCAAGACTTCTTCATTAGGCAGTTGGCTGCATCTGGCTCCGACATTTTTGATCTGAAGTTCTATGCTCCATGGGTAATGTGTCTTATCAAGCTTCACTCTGCCTTCAACTATCAGCCGTCTGTGTGCAATCATCTTGTATTCTTGCCAGAGGTTGATCTGTCTATTGAAGCTATTTACCCAGAGCCTGCTAAGGATCCAATTTACCTTCACAACATTGATCGTCAAAGCTTCACCCTACCCATTGAAGGAGTTCAGGCAGTCTCTCGTGTTTATCCCTTGGCTGGTAACACACATGCTCCTCGCGCCCAAACTAACGCCACTGGGAGCACCATTGCCCAAAGGCCTCGAAAGCGATCTCGTGTTCTCAACGACCGAGAGCTTCTCGTCGCGCTACATTAGAAACAGGATAAGCATCATGACTGGCTTAAGCGTCAGATGCAAAGCCTCTTGGTGGACGTCAATCGCATTCGCAATCTTGCCACCAACAATGCCTTTGTCACACATGAAACCCGTCGGAGGTCTTGGAAGAGTTTGACCTTGCTCACTGCTAAATAAGATCTTCAAGATGATGGCTTCACAGAAAGATTCAAGTTTGACTCCACTCCTCCAAGGAATGCTCACTTGCATCGGACTCCCTCCCTTGAAGACTCTGACTATTCTTCCTCAGCTGCCACGGTGAATGCCAGAGTTATCAATGATCAAGATGATGCCACTTCACCACCTCCACCCTCAGCGCGTCTCGACACTGCACCAAGTTCTTCTGCACCACCGGACCTCAACGACGACCCTGCTGCTTCGCCTGCACCTCATGGGAACGAGTAGAAGCTCTATGTCTTCAAACCTTTTTGGTCATTACTGAAAAAAGGGGGAGAAGCATATGAGTTGATAGTCTTCAAGCGGGTCCATATGGGTGGTTGCTTTACTTTTTGCTACTTTTGCCAAGTGCTTACAACTCTCGCTTTTGAAACATTTGGTTCGTTTTGAGTTGTAATACTTAAACTTGATGGTCGTCTGCTACCTTTTTCGACACTATGTGATGCGATGATAAATTCCGCATGTGCAACGATAAATTCCGCACGAAGTCATTTTGCAGACGTCCATTTTTCATCATGCATGTCATTATCTTCATTATATCAATTCATGCATGATGAACTGTCTTCATAAGTAGAAGAGGAGCTCCGCAAGTACAACCTGCCATGTGCACTTGCATTCAAAAGCAAAATACTTATATGCACATCTTCAGGGGGAGCCTTTCTGCTACTTACGAAGACAATACTTAAATCCTTTACAATTTCACATATTTCTATCCCCGTTGAAAACTTCAACCAGTTTGTCATCAATCACCAAAAAGGGGGAGAGTGTAAGTGCATCTAGTGCCACCCCTAGTTGGTTTTGGAGTATTGATGTCGGGTGGTTGGTACGACATATGCAAACGGGTGGCTTATCATTGTGGGAGCCAATAAAACATCGCCGGTGCCTGGAAACGGGATAAGGCGAAGACATGCACACCGGCGGATCTTACCCAGCTTCAGGGCTCTCCGTGGAGATAACACCCCTACAACTGCTCTGCGGGGTCTCCGCATGGTCACTAGATCGACAAGTAGCTACAAGAGGCTCCTTGAGCTGTTCGGTGAGAGGGAGAAGAGAGGCAAGGCTAGCTCGCTTCCCCTCGCGATGTGGTGTCTAAAAACTACCGAAAGAGCTCTCCCTGCATGGGTGCCCTAGGGGTTTATATAGGCCTACCCGCCAGGGGTACAATGGTAATCCGGCTGGGCGTGGGCCCCAGCCGTCTGTGTCTATGCTCGCCAGCTTCTTCACCGACCGGTGGGGTCCGTCGACTGGTGGACCCTGCCGGCTGCCGGCCTTCTGGTCGACAAGCCGGTCCCACCGCTCGGGGGTCTTGTCGGAGGCTGGTTACTGTTGCGTCGCCTCTTCTGATGAGGGCTTTGTCGTGGTAAGCATGGCTACAGTGCTGCCGCCTGGCAGCTTACCGCTGTAGCCTTACCCCGTCTTATCTCCTTAATGGGGCACATCCTTCGGGGGAGTGAACTAGCCGGCAATGGGGAGTCGGCCATACCCCAGGCCGACTGGGGGAGGCCTGGCCGCCTTTAGTCATCTCCATGACTGAGGGGGCCCGCCACCCACGGGTCGTACTGACAGCTCACCGTGGGTGACGTCATGGTCAACATGGCAACAGTGCCGCGTCGGACGGGTGATGGCCGCCCCGTACGACGCACTGTGGCCATGCGTGTCCCGGGATTCGGGGGTGGCAGGCTTCACTGTTGCCACGCCCTGTCTCATCACCGTTATGTGGGTGCAGACTCTGAGGGCACGATCTTGGCCGCCTGTTGGGGGGGGAGGCTTCTTGGAGCCGGCCCTCTCATGGTTTTCTTCACGAGGATTTTAGGGCTGGGCCGCCTTTGTGCAGCCGGCCTAAGAGGTAGCCAGCTGGGGGAAGGCGGCCCCACGTCTTGGATGCTTGAAGGCTCAATCGGCCTATAATTTTTTTGAAGTGCCAGGGGGAGCCGGCTAGGCTACCCATGGTCATTTACTCCGACAGTAGTCCTCGAAGCTGGTTGGGCTCCAAGGCAGAAAAAAGACGAGAAGCTCAATCAACTTCCTATCTTGAGGAGCCGGAAACTGGGAGCCGTCTTTGATTAGGTGAGCCGTATTTTGGAGGTTTCGGAGCTTGAAGGCGGGAACCAGGCAGCGCGCGAGCCAGGCTACGAGCTGACCGCTTGTCGCCTGCGCGCCACGTGGCACCCTACGACTGGAAGGGCCTGCCAGCCCACGCGCGCGACGGGACACCGCCGCAGTCCGGGGACCGCCACTACCGGGCCCCGGTCCATGCACGGATCTTCTACGGCCCAGATGGGCCGCGCGCCTCCCAGCGGCGGTTAACGCACACTGTGAAGGCGCAATAATTGCGGGGCGTGGGGGAGTGGGCGCAAATAATCCCACGTCCCCCCATGCCTCGCCTCCTCGGCTTCGCCGCACGAGGCTATAAGTCGGGGGGAGGAGGGGGAGCGGCAAACGCTCGCATGCTCGCCCTCGCCCCGCCCCTTCCTTCTTCTTCTTCCTCTTCATCGCCACAGCTTCCTGCCGCCGCCTGGCTCTTCCGCCAATCTTCTTGGCTCGCCGTTGCTCTGTCGTGACAGGGTCGCGCGCCTCCCCACCGCCGCACCTTTCTCGTTGTCGTGCCGTCCGCATGGCACTGTCGAGCTCCTGGGATGGCTCCAACGTCCATGATGACCACGTCGACTTCCTCTGCCGAACGCGGCGGCTGCCAGGCGCGAACTTCGTGCGGGTCCGTCTCACGCCGGAGAGGGAGATCTCGCCGGCACCGGAGGAGGACGAGCGGGTAATCTTCCGCTCGCATTGTCTGCGCGGCTTTGGCCTGCCGGCGAGCGGGTTCTTCCGCTCCTTCCTCGAGTTTTATCATCTCCAGCCGCATAACCTCACTCCAAACGCGGTGATGCTGCTGTCGGCCTTCGTCGCCCTGTGCGAGGGCTTTCTTGGCATCCTCCCCACCCTTGAACTCTGGGGGGGGGGGAATTCTTCCAGTGCAAGCTTGGCACTGTCGTCGTGGGCGTGCCTGCCCCATGCGGTGCCTTCATCGCCATGCGAAGGACGAGCGACAACAATCCGTTTCCGCCCATCCCGCTGATCCAGTCGGTGAAGCTCTGGCAGAAATCTTACTTCTACGTGAAGAACATCGCTCCACAAGGCGACTTCGTCAATCTGCCGGCTTACGAAGCCGGCCCGCCGGCTGGAAGGCAGCCCTCATGGTCCTATCGGGCCAGGTCGCTGTCTCAGGGTGGGGCCGCCTGTGTTGCACGGCTCTGGGTGATGATTCAGGCGGAGGGCCTGACCGGGGCCGACCTGGTGGCCGCCTTCGTGGAGCGCTGGGTGCTCCCGCTCCAGGGCCGACCTCACATGATTTGCTAGATGAGCGACCGCTTCGACCCGTGCCGGCTAAGCACCAAGGAGATGCCTCACACCGAAGTGTCTTACATGGTGAACTACATTTCCAACTGCAAGCTCACCGAGGAGTGGCAGTACGGCAAGGAGCCGTACTCTCGCGCCAATCCTCCGCCTACGGTAAGTTTCTCTTCTTTTCTTCGTTTCTTGTCGCCGGGTTCATGATGGCCGCCTCTTGATCAGTCGGCTTGTTTTTAGCAGAACCCCCTTCTTTTGCCGGCAACCGGGGCTGCGGGGGTGGAACGCCAGTTTCTCCCTGACCGCACGATGGATGACGTCGACGACCCAGACCTGGGGGTGGCCGCCATGGAAGACGACATCGCAGGGGAAGGCGGCGAGGCAGGCGGTGAAAGTGCTAGTGATCGACTAGAGGGGGGGGGTGAATAGGCGATTTTTATGAAAGTCTTAAAAACATGGAAGTTTCGAAGACAAACGATAGAAACAAACCTATTACCATGCAGCGGATGGTAGACTACACTAGGCAAACCATAGTCAAGTATTCAATGAAGTGAAAGCATAATGACTAATAGCAGCTAGGCAGTAAAGATCAGGTAGGAAGATATTGTCAAGCCAATCAGAACAAGCAGTCACTCAGTGAAGACAAAAGGTAATGCAATCATACAATGACTTCACAAGGACCAACAGTAAGTAAAGGGAAGGGAAGGATGAAACCAGTGACTCGTTGAAGACAATGATTTGTTGGACCAGTTCCAGTTGCTGTGACAACTGTACGTCTGGTTAGGGAGGCAGAGATTCAACTCAGAAGACCTCGTCTTCACCTTATTCCCCTTGAGCTAAGGACACCCAGTCCTTGCCCAATCACTCTGGTAAGTCTTCAAGGTAGACTTCCAAACCTTCACAGACTTCGTTCACCGGCGATCCACAATGACTCTTGGATGCTCAGAACGGGATGCCTAACTGGCTGGAGGATGCACAGTCCTCAAGTGTAATAAGTCTTCAGATCACACAGACAGGAAGACTTAAGTGATGCCTAACACTCTTTGGCTCTGGGTGTTTAGGGCTTTATCCTCGCAAGGAATTCTCTGTCAAAGGCTTCGAGGTGGGTTGCTCTCAAACGACAAAAGCCGTACTCTAACTTTGAGCAGCCAACCATTTATGGTTGTAGGGGGTGGGCTATTTATAGCCACTAGGCAACCCGACCTGATTTGTCCGAAATGACCCTGGGTTACTATGGAACTGACACGTGTTCCAACGGTCAGATTTCAAACACACACGGCAACTTTACTTGGGCTACAAGCAAAGCTGACTTATCCAACTCTGGACAAGATTTTCTCTCATAGTCTTCACTCGAAGACATAGGATTTTGGTTAAGCATCACTTCAGTCATTCTGACTGGATCTCTTGGACCCCACTTAACAGTACGGTGGTTCCTATGACTCAACAAAGAAAAACACAGAATGACGAAACTGCTAAGTCTTCGCGCTCCATAGTCTTCACGCGATGTCTTCTCTTGTCATAGTCTTCAATGTGAATGTCTTCACATACCAACTTTGACTTCAATGTCTTCATACATTTTTAGGGGTCATCTCTGGTAGGAAAACCGAATCAATGAGGGACTTCTACCTGTGTTATCCTGCAATTCTCACAAACACATTAGTCCCTCAACTAGGTTTGTCGTTAATACTCCAAAACCAACTAGGGGTGGCACTAGATGCACTTACAATCTCCCCCTTTTTGGTGATTGATGACAAACTAGTTGTAGCTTTCAACGGGGAATATAATATGTGAAATTGTAAAGGATAGAGGATTGTCTTCATAAGTTGTAAGGGCTCCCCCTGAAGATGTGCATAAAAGTAATTTGCTTTTGGAATGAAATGCACATGGCAGGTTGTACTTCTGGAGATCCTCTTCAACTTATGATGACAATTCATCATGCATGAAAAGTATGTGAAGATAATGACATGCATAATGAAAAATGGACGTCTGCAAAATGATCTAAGTGCGGAATTTATCGTTGCACATGCGGAATTTATCATCGCATCACAGAATAGCAAATAAGTAGCAGACGACCATCGAGTTTAAGTGTTACAACTCAAAGAACCAAATGTATCAAAATGAGAAGTGTAAACACTAGGCAAAATATAAAGCAACCGCCCATATGGACCCGCTTGAAGACTATAAAACTCATATGCTTCTCCCCCTTTTGTCAGTAAGGACCAAAAAGGTTTAAAGACATAGAGCATCTACTCGTTCCCATGAGGAGTAGGTGAAGCAGCAAGGTCGTCAGTGGTGTTAGGCGGTGCAGACGAACTCGGGGCAGTGTCGATGCGTGCAGAAGTAGGGGGCTGTGACGTAGCATCGTCTTCGTCATCGATCACTCTGGCATTCACAGTTGTCGCGGAGGAAGAGAACTCAGAGTCTTCAATAGACGGAGTGCGTCGCAGCACAGTCCTTCTTAGAGGTGTGGAGTCAAACTTGAAGCGTTCAGTGAAGCCATCCTCTTGAAGATCATCCTCAGAACACATAAGTGTCAGCCCTTTCCATGTACGCCGACAGGTTTCGTGGGCAACAAAGGCATTATTGGTGGCTAGATTGCGAATCCTGTTTACGTCCACCAAGAGGCTTTGCATTTGGCGCTTTAGCCAGTCATGATGCCTATCTTGTTTCTGATGAAGGGCAACCAGAAGCTCTCGGTCATTGAGAACACGAGATCGCTTCTTGGGCCGTTGGGCAATGGTGCTTTCAGTGGCTTCAGTGAGGGCACGATGAGGTGCACGTGTAGTACCAGCCAGAGGATAAACACGAGTGACTGCTTCAACTCCTTCAATGTTTTGAGAGAAGCTTTGATGCTCCACATTCTGAAGACTAAGAGGCTCCTTGGCAGGCTCTGGATAGATGGCTTCAACAGACATATCAACTCAGGCAGAAAGATCCGATGATTGCGAGCAGAGGGCTGATATGAGACAGCTGAGTGTAGTTTGATCAGCCGCATTATCCATGGAGCGTAAAACTTCAAGCCAAAAAGATTAGAGCCTGATGCAGCAAGTTGGCGGATGAAGAAGTCTTGTGCATTGAAGCATTTTCTGTGAAGAATATAAAAGACCAAAGTCTTCATTGCACCTTCCAGCTTTGCATGTGGAGAATGTCCTTTGATGGGCCAGTGAGTTCGCCTTATAATGTGATAGATAGTGCGTGGCAGATACTCAAGGTCTTCAACAAAGAACTCCTTAGGATATGCAGCATCTGGAGGCAAAAGCTTCATCATGCTAAGCATCTGACTCATGTTTGGTTCAGGCTTCTGAAGGATGCTCTCCATAGCTGCACTGTGAAGCTGACAATCAGGTTCATAAAGATCTCCAGGAGTGGGCAGACGAGTGAGATCAATGATGTCAAAGGCTTTGGCTTCGTGATGAACATTGTCGGTCATCTACTCAAGGACCCAAGTCTTCGGATCTCTGTTGTAGCCACGAATGTGAAGAGTGGCATAGAATTGGAGCAGCTACTCTTCGTTCCAGTGCTCTTTGTCGGTGACGAACGGCAACAATCCAGACTCTTTGAAGCAATCTTGAGCTTCTTCTAAGCAAGGCAGACCAGTTATGGCTTCAGTGTCAAGACGCATATGAGGAAAAATGCGACCTTGATTGTACAGAATGCATGAGTAATAACTTCGCTGCAGATAGCTCCAGAACCGATCAGAAGATATTCTTTCCCTTGAGTAGGGGTTCTTGGCGCTATTGAAGAAGGTGTTGTCTGCTTTGAAGCCGTTGACATTAAAAGATCCGGATGCCGATGCAGGACCTGGAAACCTAGGCAACCTTGGCATTGGCTTCTGTACCTGAGGCCTGTGCTCAACGTGATAGTCAAACTGAGGACCAACAACAGGCACAGGAACAGGAGCAGTTGCATCATTGGCTTCATTGACTTCTGGCACATTGGTTGGTGCCTCAAGATTCTCAACCTCCACTTGATGAGCTGGAGGGTCGGGCACAGACACGTTCTCCTCGAGAACAACTTCTTCAGTAATGGGGGGAGGAGGGACACGTTCTTCTTCTTGTGTGTCGCCGGCTAATGCAGCCGAAATGTCTTCAGCAGCTTTAGCCTCAGACTCGGAGACAATCACAGTAGGAGTGGCATCTTGAAACACTTGCCGTGCAACAGATTGGTGGGGCACTTCTCCGTCTGGAACGCTCAAAAGAGGGACTTGAGGCCTTGGTCCTTTGCGAAGCCTGCGTAACACTGGTGACGCCTTTGGAGATGGAGTTGGCTGGGCCTCAAAGTCATCTTCTTCTTCTTGCCGGGGTGGTGTGACCTAACCTTTGTGTTGGGGAGTACTCAGGGTGTCGTGTTGTTGTGGGTGATTAGCCCATGATGCATCCTGAGCAATTGGCATCAGAGGACGACCAATGCTGATGAGTTTGCTGTGCGTAAGCACAGGCGATGATACCAGTTGGTGCTCGATCTGAGGAAGAACTACATCATCTTCAACATTGTCCTGGTGACCAATGTCTTCAGCAATGGTGGGATCAACTGCTGGAATGTCTTCAGCTTCATGAGCCTCTGTGGAAGCAGGCTCATGGACAGTCAGTTGGCACTCTTGATGTTCAGATGCAGGGCGAACCATGGAGATAGGTTCAACAACTAAGGGCTCTGTGGGAGCAGCCCGATCCTTCTTGGTCTTGCGCTTCTTCTTGGAGGGAGCAGCATCAGAGGCTTCATGATGTTTCCTCTTTCTGGCTTCAGCCTCAGCATTCCTCGTCTTCTTCAGTTCTGAAGCGGTTGACCTGACCTTTGGCTTCGAGCCAGTCATGCTGGCTGGGAAGACAATGGGATGTGCTTCTTGCCTTGGTGCTTCGGGTTCGGTCACAGCTGGCTTCTTCTTCTTCTTTGCAGCCATCTTGGGATCGATGCCAGGACGACCAAGAGCCTTGCGCTTCTCAGCCTCATTGTAGGCTTGCACACACTTGTCAGCCAGGCTCTTCATGCGCTCACGAGAACCTTGAGCTTCTTCATGCTTCTTGAGAAAGGTTTCCTTGAGCTCGTGCAGCATGATCTTGAAGTTTTTGACATCTTGTACACTGAGCTCTACCACATGCTTCTTGAACTGAGCTTTCTCATAGTCAATTTTGTGCTTCAGCTCAACTATGCGCTGAGCTAGAGCTAGCTCAGAAGCAATGGCACCAGAGAAGGCAACGCTGAGGCCAATTGGAAGTTGCAGATCCTCAAAGCTGAGATTGGGGGTTTCAAACCACTCATCAATGAAGTCGTGAATGATTGCCACGTCAAAGAGAGGAAAATCATTGAAGATTTCTGCTTCTTCTTTGCTCTTGATCACTTGCTCAAGAGCGTCATCTGCAAGATCTTCATCGCTGGACAGATCAATGGCATCGTTGCACAGAATAGCAGCAGTAGTCAGTGCCTGATCAGTACTTTTTCTTATCTCAGTCTTCTTGGAGATACGTGATAGATCTTCAGACTGCACACTGTCTTTAGGAGGTGCAGTGGCCAGTGGCTTCATACATGAAGCTTTTGGAGGAGGAGCTGATCTAGAAGCTTTAGCCTTCTTTGGCTTCTGCGGCTTGGGAGTGGGAGTAGGGGCTTCATCCATGTCAGCGTCATCAGAAGCGTCCCCAACAGCAGCTCCTTGGACTGCAATGTAGGTGAGGAGACCTTGAAGATCATAGAAGGGGCCAATCTCGTTTTGATCAGCTTCACGAGTGCCATCCTCCCTTGGAGCAGATGGGCCTGGCTTGAAGTTTAACCCCAAAGAATCTTTGTTCTTCTTGGCTGAGGCTTTTGCAAACTGAAAATTGCGTTTGAACAGATTGTCTTCGCGACACCAGAGTAGAGATGATGGGTCGGCATCAGCTGGTTGTGGCCCACAGACCATGCAAGGATAGAAACCTTGCTCAATGGCTTCTGCTCTGGACCTGGGTTGAAGATTTTTGTATAGGATGTCTCCCCACGGTCGCTTGATGGCATTCTTCTCAGCATATTCCTAGGTCACGAACCTGTACTTGAACCATTGCTTGGCCCAGTATCTTCGAATCCATTGGATTCGTGTCTTGCGCTGACCATAGCTTTCTTCGGGGTCAGTTTTGTACAGTTCATAAAGATCTTCAGGCAGGTCCGTTGATGTACCCCCACGGCGCTGTCTGCCGCCCTTCCTTGCTGATTTCTCTGTAGCCATGAATAAACTAAAAGGCTTCACATTCAAAGGCTTCAAAGGCTTTCACTTGCTGTACAAACAGGAACTGGCTTCGGGAGAATTTATATGATGCTCTAAGAATTCTTCAAATGAATGCATACTATGAGAACCAAGGGATTCTCCCATGGACATGTAGCTGTGACAGCATTAAGGTGCGAGGGAAGGGGAAGAGGTCATATGCATTCTCAGAAGATTTTGAAGATAAATCAGTTTAGAAGACATTGACCTCATCGTGCAAAGATATTCACTCATAGATAGAGAGTTGGTTCCAGATTTGTACGAATCCATGAATAAGTACAAGTGAGGAATCTAACTACTTTGTAAAGCATAAGTGAACATACTAGGCATATTATGAGATGCAGTATGAAATAGATCCAACTTGTGTGAACAGAAACTGCTTGTGGTAGAAAGTGATGAATCTATAGGATCAAAGGGGCCGTAAAAAGGAAGTTTTATTTACCACACGAAGAACTGATAGACGGAGTGGGAGATGAGGCCGAGCAGTTCGATCATCCGTGCCTTAACTTGGCGACGGAGGACACCTACAGCAACGACGCAGAAGACGATGTCCGCGGCCGGCGTGAAGACGGCGTCGGAGAGGTCACGGCAGCTAAGCGCTTCGTCATCGGCGTCGTCGAGGGCTAGCGGGGGTGCTAGGGTTTGTGCGAGAGTGGAAGAAAGGATAATGACTATGGTGAGGCGTGTATTTATGGGGACAGGGACGGCACAGTGTTATTACATAGGTGCCCCTGGCGATTCACATCTGAAGGACACATGGCCATCATGCAACCTATCGGAGGTTGTTCCATGTTCCCACGCACGCCTGGATTGTCGGGGGGTCGTTCCCACTTCTCCGGGTTTCAGGTGAAGGAATTAGCATGGAAAGCGGACTTAATGTTTGTCTCTGTATCTTCTGCTGACAAGGACGTAGAGAAGACATTCGATAGTTTCAAGAGAATGCATATGATTTGGACAGATAAGGTTTGAGATAGAGAGCATAGAGAGGTTAGGGTCCGATCACATTCACTTAGTTCAAAAGATTCAGCAAGAAGACATAGCTATAAGTGAATGCTGTAGAGGACAGAACACTAGTATATATATATATATATGTGTGTGTGTGTGTGTGTGTGTGTGTGTGTGTGAGAAAGACAATCAAACCAACATAGTGAAGATAATCATGAAGACAAGTTGAGAATGAAGACAAACAAAAATGTGAAGACATAGCAAATGTAACGCCATGGGTAAAACACTTCAAACAGAAGAATTTGGTGGTGACGTTACGTATTAGACCCAGACACGGCGCACAATTATCGTGGCGCTCCGAAGTCAAATTCCACATTAATGTATTCACACTTAGAATGTATGTCTTCATTGATGAAAGATATACTTTACTTCGTGTGTTGCACATCTAAGTCATCAATATGCATAAGTGTTAGGATGTGTGCCTGATCACAGGACATTTGAGGATTCCAAGATATTTAGCTCGCACCATAACTTGCAAAATCTCTTCTCATCCAAGGGCTTGGTGAAGATATCTGCCAATTGCTCTTCAGTATTGACGTGTATGATATCAATATCTTCCTTCACAACATGATCTCTGAGAAAGTGATGACGAATTTCAATGTGCTTTGTCTTCGAGTGCTGAACTGGGTTGTTGGTAATCTTGATGGCGCTTTCGTTGTCGCAGTAGAGTGGCACTTGCTTCAGATGAATGCCATAGTCTTTGAGTGTTTGCTTCATCCACAGAAGCTGAGTGTAGCAAGATCCAGCAGCAATGTATTCAGATTCAGCAGTGGAGAGAGATACACAGTTCTGCTTCTTTCAAGACCAACATACAAGTGATCGTCCCAGAAAATGACATGTGCGTGATGTAGACTTGCGATCCACCTTGTCACCAGCATAATCAGCATCCGAGAATCCAACCATATCAAACTCTGAGCCCTTTGGATACCATAATCCTAATGTTGGGGTGTGAGCCAAATATCGAAGGATTCGCTTCATAGCTAAGTGGTGCGATTCCTTTGGTGCCGCTTGGAATCGAGCACACATGCAAACACTAAGCATAATATCTGGCCTAGATGCACATAGATAAAGTAAAGAACCAATCATGGAGCGGTATACCTTTTGATCGAACTCTTTACCATTGTCATCGGGACCCAGATGATGTTTGGCTAGCATTGGCGTCGTGAAGCCTTTGCAGTCTTGCATCCCAAATATATTCAGGCAATCTTTGAGGTACTTCTCTTGAGATATGAAGATGCCGTTGCGTTGCTGACGTATTTGAAGACCAAGGAAGAACTTCAGCTCACCCATCATGGACATCTGATATTGCTCTTGCATCATATATCCAAACTCTTCACTGTATTTCTGATTGGTGCAGCCGAAGATAATTTCATCCACATATATTTGGCACACAAATAGTTCAGCATCATATGTCTTCGTGAAGAGAGTGGGGTCGAGGGAAATTGAGACGAATGGGAAGTGCCCACAGAAATTTGCTAGCTGTGTTGCCCTTGAACGAGTGAGTGGACCTGGTGCATTGATGCTATCAATTATTCTCTCAATCTATACTTCATTTGCAACACGAGGATGTACACGACGAAGATTTTGCTCTTGCTGATCATTGTCATCGTTAGAGGGATTGTCTTCAGGCTGAGCATTGTCTTCAGGTTGATCAGGTGCGGTGATGATAAGTTCCTCTTCAGGCTGAGCTTCAGACGGTATGATTTCTCCAGTTCCCATAAGTTTGATTTATTCACTGGATGGAACTTCATCTAGCACATTTGGCAGGTGCTCTCTTTGTGAGCCATTAGTCTCATCGAACCGCACATCCACTGTTTCAACCACTTTATAGTGAAAAAGGTTGAAGACTCTGTAGGAGTGCGAATCCTTTCCATATCCAAGCATAAAACCCTCATGTGCTTTTGGTGCAAATTTTGAAGTGTGATGTGGATCCTTGATCCAGCACCGGGCGCCAAATACTCTGAAGTAACTGACATTTGGCTTTTTGCCAATAAGGAGCTCATAGGATGTCTTGTTCAGAAGCTTGTGAAGATAAACATGGTTGATGATATGGCATGCAGTATCAATGGCTTCCGGCCAGAATTTTCTTGGAGTCTTGTATTCATCAAGCATCGTCCGGGCCATCTCAATAAGTGTTCTGTTCTTGCGTTCAACGACGCCATTCTGCTGTGGCGTGTACGGAGCTGAGAATTCATGTGTGATGCCCAAGGTATCAAGATATGTATCTAGGCCAGTGTTCTTGAATTCAGTGTCATTGTCACTTCTGATGTGCTTTATCTTGGCGCCATAGTTGTTCATTGCTCGATTAGCGAAGTGTCTGAAGACATCGTGCACTACAGTCTTGTAGAGGATTATATGCACCCAAGTATATCTTGAATTATCATCAACAATGACAAAGCCATAGAGACAAGCATTAGTAGTAAGAGTTGAGTAATGAGTGGGACCGAAAAGATCCATGTGGAGCAGTTCGAAGGGTTGAGTCGTTATCATGATTGTCTTCGAGGGATGCTTGGCCCTCGTCATCTTTCCTTCTTCACAGGCACCGCATAAGTGATCCTTCTTGAACTTGACGCCCTCGATGCCTATGACATGCTTCTTCCTTGCAAGGGTGTGAAGGTTCCTCATGCCAACATGCCCTAGCCTCCGATGCCAGAGCCAGCATTCAGAAGCTTTTGCTAGAAGGCATACGGCAAGTTGTGGTCCTGCTGAGGAATCTACCACGTACAAATCATCTTTCCGATACCCTTCAAACACTAGAGACTTGTCAGATTCCATTAGAACAAGGCAACGATATTTTCCAAACATCACAATCATGTTTAAATCGCAAAGCATTGAGACAGACATTAAGTTGAAACCAAGGGATTCAACAAGCATGACTTTATCCATGTGTTGATCCTTTGAGATTGCAACTCTACCTAGACCCAATACCTTGCTTTTACCAGTGTCAGCAAATGTGATTTGACTTTTGTCAGATGGACGTAAGGTTGAGTCCATAAGAAGGATTCGCTTGCCAGTCATGTGATTAGTACACCCACTATCAATAATCCATTCTAAAGCAGCTGGTGTCATACCCTACAGTGCAGTTAGGGGGATAGGCTTCACGAAGAGAATTGTGAAGCATAAACATTTGATGAGCAAGTGGATTATGAAAGCTTAGATCGAGGTTAGGACTGATAGGGCAAGTGGCAAGCGACTCAGGAACAAAATACATAATAAGACCATTTGGGCATTTGATCTTGCGCCCTACAAGATGTTTAAGGTCCCCAGCAATAGCGTCAGACGATTTTGGTTTACGTCTGGAGACCTTTCCCTGCAAAAGAGAGTTAAGCTTTCTTAGCCACCCACATCTTCAAGGGTGGCTTCAAGCAATGAGTCTAAGTGCAGCATCTGAGAACTTTGGCTTTGGAGCCCTAGCAAAAAGTCTTGCAGGTGGACAATAGTACTCATAAGAATAAGCAGAATAGTTCTTGGTATTATGAACATGGCGGTTTGATGAACCACGCTCATATTCATAGGCCTGAGTATGGCTTCCCTGCAAAACATTTGCATTAGTGCGACTCAGGTGAGTCCTCTGTCTATATGAAGCCTTTGGGCTGTATGAAGCTTGTGGTCTGGGATTTGTCTTCTTCACTTGTGGTGTCATGACGACATTCAGAGGAAGATTCTCCAAACACCTTTGTGGCACCCAGACCTTCTTCATAGGCGGCCCATTCCTGCAGTTAGTACCAATATACCTGGCAAACATTTCACCATTCTGATTCTTAAACAGTTTATATTTTGCATCAAAGGATTCATCAATAACAATGGGATTAGCACAAGTGAAGCCAGATATGGTGGATGGATCCGCTGAAGGTTCCTTTGCAGCAACCCATGTGGTTTTGGGGTACTGCTCAGGTTTTTAGTAAGAGCCATCAACATTCATTTTCCTTTCGAACCCAACACCCTCTTTCCTAGGGTTTCAGTTCAGGATCTGCCTTTTGAGGACATCACATAGTGTCTGATGCCCTTTGAGACTTTTGTACATCCCTGTTTCAAGCAGTGTCTTCAAACTAGCATTCTCATCAGCAATAGCAATGGTATCCTCAGTAGAGGGGTTAGTTACCACATCAACAGTTGAAGATATTGCAATAGCAGCAGTAGTAGAACATTTAGCAACAGAAGTAGCATTATCATTCTTAATGCATTTAAGACATGGTGGTTCAAATCCTTCCTGAGCTGAACTGATCTGTTCGCTGCGAAGTGACTCGTTTTCCTTTTGAAGATCTTCATGAGCCGCTCTCAATTTCTCAAGATCTTGCTTCCTTTGAAGATAATCATAGGAAAGCCTTTCATGAGTTGTTGAGAGTGTTTCATGACGACTTTCAAGTTCCTCATACTTAACGTGAAGATTTTTTATGTCTTCAATTAAGGACTGAGATCGAGTCATTTCAGTGTCTAACAGATCATCGCTTTTGTCTAACAGTTTTTGAATGTCTTCCATAGCTTTCTGTTGTTCAGTTGCAATTTTAGCAAGTGTTTTGTAGCTTGGTTTGGAACCACAATTAGAGTCATCGTCACTAGATGTTTGATAGTGAGTAGTGCGTGTGTTTACCTTGGCACCGCGTGCCATGAAGCAGTAGGAAGGAGCAGAGTAGTCCTTGTCATTTGCATCGGTGTCGGTGATGAAGTCATTGTCTTCAGTGTTGAAGATGGACTTGGCAACATATGCTGTAGCCAGACTCGCAATGCCAGAATCGGACTCCTCCTCAGACTCCACCTCCGCCTCCTCAGCAGTGGACTCCTCCTCAGAATCCATTTCCTTGCCAACAAACGCACGTGCCTTGCCAGATGAGCTCTTCTTGTGTGATGAAGACTTTGAGGAAGACTGGGAAGAAGACTTTGAGTATTTCTTCTTCTTCTTGTCGTCAGAGTCATACTCCTTGCTCTTCTTCTTCTTCTTGTTCTCATTGTCCCACTGTGGACACTCAGAGATGTAGCGGCCAGGTTTCTTGCACTTGTGACATGTTCTCTTCTTGTAGTCATGAGCAGAAGCTTCATCATTCCTTCAGCTTGATCGTGAAGACTTTCTGAAGCCTTTCTTCTTGGTGAATTTTTGGAACTTCTTCACAAGCATAGCAAGCTCCTTTCCAATATCTTCAGGATCATCAGAGCTGCTGTCAGATTCTTCTTCAGATGAGGAGACAACTTTTGCCTTGAAGGCACGAGTTCGCCCATAGTTGGGACCGTAGATGTCTCTTTTCTCAAAAAGCTGAAACTCGTGTGTGTTGAGCCTCTCAAGTATGTCAGACGGATCGAGTGTTTTGAAATCAAGACGTTCTTGAATCATCAGGGCTAGGGTGTCAAACGAACTGTCAAGTGATCTCAGGAGTGTCTTGACGACTTCATGCTTGGTGATCTCAGTAGCGCCGAGGGCTTGAAGCTCATTTGTGATGTCAGTGAGTCGATCAAACGTGAGCTGGACATTCTCATTGTCATTTCTCTTGAAGCGGTTGAAGAGGTTGCGAAGGACATGATTCTCTGATTTCTCTGGGTTGAGATGCCTTCGTTGACCTTGGAGAGCCAGTCCTAGACTAGCTTAGATGTTTCTAAAGCACTCACGCGGCCATACTGTCCTTTGGTCAGATGACCACAGATGATATTCTTGGAAGTAGAGTCCAGTTGAACGAACTTCTTGACATCAGCAGCAGTGACACCTTCTCCAGCCTTGGGAACGCCGTTCTTGACGACATATCATAGGTCGACATCAATGGCTTCAAGATGCATGCGCATCTTATTCTTCCAGTAGGGATATTCAGTTCCATCGAAGACGGGGCACGCAGCGGAGACTTTAATTATCCCTACAGTCGACATAGCTAAAACTCCAGGTGGTTAAACCGAATCACACAGAACAAGGGAGTACCTTACTTTGATACCAATTGAAAGTGCTAGTGATCGACTAGAGGGGGGGTGAATAGGCGATTTTTATGAAAGTCTTCAAAACATGGAAGTTTCGAAGACAAATGATAGAAACAAACCTATTACCATGCAGCGGAAGGTAGACTACACTATGCAAACCATAGTCAAGTATTCAACGAAGTGAAAGCACAATGACTAATAGTAGCTAGGCAGTAAAGATCAGGTAGGAAGATATTGTGAAGCCAATCAGAACAAGCAGTCACTCAGTGAAGACAAAAGATAATGCAATCATACAATGATTTCACAAGGACCAACAGTAAGTAAAGGGAAGGGAAGGATGAAACCAGTGACTCGTTGAAGACAATGATTTGTTGGACCAGTTCCAGTTACTGTGACAACTGTACATCTGGTTAGGGAGGCTGAGATTCAACTCAGAAGACCTCGTCTTCACCTTATTCCCCTTGAGCTAAGGACACCTAGTCCTCGCCCAATCACTCTGGTAAGTCTTCAAGGTAGACTTTCAAACCTTCACAGACTTCGTTCACCGGTGATCCACAATGACTCTTGGATGCTCAGAACACGACGCCTAACCGGCTGGAGGATGCATAGTCCTCAAGTGTAATAAGTCTTCAGATCACACAGACAGGAAGACTTAAGTGATGCCTAACACTCTTTGGCTCTGGGTTTTTAGGGCTTTATCCTCGCAAGGAATTCTCTCTCAAAGGCTTCGAGGTGGGTTGCTTTCAAACGACAAAATTCGTACTCTAACTCTGAGGAGCCAACCATTTATGGTTGTAGGGGGTGGGCTATTTATAGCCACTAAGCAACCCGACCTGATTGTTCCGAAATGACCCTGGGTCACTAAGGAACTGACACGTGTTTCAACGGTCAGATTTCAAAGACACAGGACAACTTTACTTGGGCTACAAGCAAAGCTGACTTATCCTACTCTGGACAAGATTTGCTCTCATAGTCTTCACTCGAAGACATAGGATTTTGGTTAAGCATCACTTCAGTCATTCTGCCTGGATCTCTTGGACCCACTTAACAGTAGGGTGGTTCCTATGACTCAACAAAGAAAAACACAAAACGACGAAACTGCTAAGTCTTCGCGCTCCATAGTCTTCACGCGATGTCTTCTCTTGTCATAGTCTTCAATGTGAATGTCTTCACATACCACCTTTGACTTCAATGTCTTCATACATTTTTAGGGGTCATCTCTGGTAGGAAAACCGAATCAATGAGGGACTTCTACCTGTGTTATCCTGCAATTCTCACAAACACATTAGTCCCTCAACTAGGTTTGTCGTCAATACTCCAAAACCAACTAGGGGTGGCACTAGATGCACTTACAGGCGGCCCTGGGCTCGGGGGCGCCTTCGAGGACTGGCCGGATGACGATGAGGCCGAAGTTGTTCCACGCCGCCGACCGGCACTCGATCATCAAGGTGCGGGCCCATCTGCCGCGCTGGCTGCTCATGGTGGTGCGCAGAAATGCCGGGCCGCGTCGACCCACTTCGGCAGTCGGCCAAAGAAGCCCAAGAGTACCACGGCGGCAACCAAGCGGGACGAAGCGGCCGCGAAGGCGGCCCGCTTCCGCAAGGTGGTGAAGCAGCCGTAGGCGGTTTCAGCGTAAGTGTCATTTTTCTTACGCCTTTCTTTTTCTTCTTCGGTTGATATTCTTCCAAGCCTTCTTCTTGACTTATCAAACATGGCCCTTCTTTCCCTCGGGAGGGTCCCTGCCGCCTCCATAGTCGGAGCCGTGGGAGGGTCTTCAAGCTCCTGCCATGTGGATCCCCGCGCCAATCTCCTAGAGGCGACGGAGCGGAACGCGCGGGAGGCGCGGGAGGAGCGGGAGGCGGAGGAGCGGAGGGCGGCTCGGGAGGCGAGGGAGAAGTCGGCGGAGGCGCGAGCCGACGCGGCTGCCAAGGTCCAGGCGGAGGCCGCGACAGCGGAGAGAGAGGCAGAGGCCCTGCAGAACCGGCCTCCACAGCTCGTCATCCCCCTTCGCGCCGCGGCTCCCGACATCTCAGTGCCCCCGACGGAGGAGGCCGGCCGCGGCCGGCCGGAGATGGAGAGGGAGGTGGTGCCGTTGCCGCCAACTAGAATGGGCCAAGGAAGCCAGCCTGATGCACCGCCTGTGCAGCCGGCCGGAGGCGAGCCGACTGTGGGGGCAGATCTTGTGGTCTCGTCGCCGTCTCGTCAGTGCACGAGGAAGGCGGCTTCGGCGCCGGAGCCGCAAAAAACTGCGGGCACCAGCTCGTCGGCCCAGGACCTGGAAGCGGCCAGCGATAGCTCGTCCGGGTGGACGCCGGGCGGCGGGACGACCATGCTGAACATGGCGGCGCAGGACGTCTGGAACCGGCTTTAGGCCCAAGCTACCGCGCTGAAGCAGTACACTCAAGAGTTTCTCACGATGCGAACAGTTATTCGGGTGAGTCCTCCTGCTCTTCGTCGATTGCTCCTGATTTCTTCCATGGGGGCGCGTCAGCGCACCCACTGGGTGTAGTCCCCGAGTTCTGAGTCGGCTGCTGAGCAGGCGGCTTGGAACTTCTTGGTAGACTTCGATTACCGTCTTGTTCTCACTCGCATCTCTTATCTTATCTGCAGGAGTATCATAACCTCCGCGCGGCCGCTTTCAACTCCCAGGCCCAGGAGTTGAATCAGAATGCCACTGATATGATCGAGAGCTGGAGTAAGTGCTTCATCTTTTATCTCAAGTGGGGGCGCGTCAGCGCACCCGCTGGGTGTAGTCCCCGAGATTCGGGCCGACTGTTGAGCAGTCGAGTTGGATCTTTTCCTAATGACTTCTTTATTTATATCTGCAGGGGCCAATGCTGACTTGAGGGACCAGCTAAGCGGAGCCCAGTCCGCCCTTCGCGCCAAGGAGGCCGAGTGCGCCGCCCTGGCTCAAGAGCGTGATCGCCTGGCCAAGAAACTGGCCGACCAGGAGGAGAGCCACAAGGTGGCCCTGACGGCGGCGCAAGACAGCGAGGCCACCCTCAAAGCCGAATATGAAACCGAGGCGGTGAACTGGGCCGAGGCGAGGCAGGCGCTGAGTCAAGGCTACAGCCGGGTGGAAGACTTAATCGACGGTAGGCCTTCTTCTTCTTCTTCTTCGTTTCTTTGCCTGCCTCCTACTATCTGGTTCATCTTTTGATTTTGTGCTACTGCTTTCTTCTTTGTGCAGATTACTTTCCCGGTTACTCTACTGCCGCTACCCAAGCCATCGAGGCCTCCCAAGACGCGCGACGGCAGGCAGGGGCCGAGATCGCACCGGGTGCCATCCGGTCACTTGAGGAGCAGCTTCTGGCGCTTCAAGCCCGCCTGCAGCCGGCCCACCGCATGCTCCGCCATCTTCAGCGCGCCAGGGCGCAAGTGCTGGCCGCCCTCTGGCCTGGCGAGGTGGTTCCCCATACCCCAAGTCAGACTGTCGACTGGCTGGAGGTCGCAGTCGGCCGCTTTGAGGCTTGGAAGGCGTCAGCGGCCCAGTCCGGCGCTGGGTGGGCGTTGGAATTCATCCGAGCTTGGTATCCTGGGCTAAACTTGGACCAGCTAAGCACCTGGCGGCAGGAGGCCGACGAGGAGCTGGAGGCGGTGCGACCGGCTATCGTCCAGCGCGCCTCGGCGATCGCCGAGTACACCGACACCAGCGCCTTTGCCCCTGAGGTGGATGATGCCGGCGTCGCTCAGCCGGAGGAGTGGTTCGGGCTGAACCCGACATAAGGTGAGGACTCGGCGGAGGAGATTGCTTCCAGCGATGAGGGCGAAGGGGAAGATGGAGAGGATGGTGAAGACGTTGTGCCAGACAGCGAAGCGACCAGCCCGCCTTAGCCTGATCGTGCCTCCAGCAACGAGGCGCATGCAAGCACGCCGCCTGCAAGAGGTGAAGATCATGTCGAGATTCGCCAGCCGGTCACTCCTCCAGCCGGCACTGCCGACTCCACCAACCTGCCCAACTCGCCCGTCGCTCCCTTGGCCTGATCCGCCATCCTTGCTTTCCTGCTTGTTACTCTTTTGAACAACTTTTATTAAATTTGTGTAGTTCCACCCACTTGGGGAGTATTCAAACTATGTTGAATGCTAGCCTTTTGAAGGTCTTTTGTGTAAATATAATTATGCATGTGTTTGGCTTCCGTTCATGTTTGCTTTTCATCCTTTTGGCTTTTTTCCTTTGCCGCCTTCCCTTGGCCACCGCCTACCCAGCCGGACAGCTGCTCTGCGCTCTGTGGCTGGAGAAGGACTTGGTTGTTTTGGGAAGACAAGTACTCGAGCTTTCTTAGATTGCAGCACGGTGAACGGGAAGCCGGCCAGCCGGCTGCTCTGGTAGCCGGTTGGCGGGGCGGGAGGCCGGCTCGCGTTATATAAGTTCGTTAGTCCTTAGCCGTTTTTCGTGTGGGCATCCTTTCCTGCCCTTGGCTCTTACCAGTCGGACAGTTGTTTCTTCGAGCTGCGACTTTTGACAAGAGGGGGCTTGGGTGCCGGCACACTACTTGTCTGACTACATGCAGAACTTTAGATATAACTCGAGGCGGCGAGTCCCTGGGCCGACTGGTCGAACCCGGTGCCGGACAAAAAAGCAAATGTAGTAATATAGACATAAGCATGATACTCATCATTCATAGATAAAAGAGGGTAGTCCCCGAGTGCTCCTCGAGGGACCCTTTGTCTCGTACTTAGTACAAAAGGTAGCGTGGTACATACTGGTTTTTAACTGTAAAATCTTCGGAGGAGATTGGCGTTCCATGGTCGTTCCGACTCCTTGCCGGAATCATCTCTCTTGTGTGCCTTCGGCTTCTGCGCGTCGATTAGGTAGTAGGAGTCATTGCCTAAAGCTCTGCTGATGACGAAGGGTCCCTCCCAAGGGGCCGAGACCTTGTGCTGGCCGGCTGTTTGCTGGATCAGCCGGAGCACAAGATCACCCTCTTGGAAGGATCTTGGCTTGACCTTCCGACTGTGGTAGCGGCACAGACCCTGCTGATAGATGGCGGACCGGCTGAGGGCTAACGGCCGGCCTTCTTCCAGCAGGTCGACGCTGTCTTCTCGTGCTTCCTTGGCCTCCGCCTCCGTGTACATGGTGACCCGAGGTGAGTCAAACTCGATGTCAGTTGGGATGACAGCCTCGGCACCATATACAAGGAAGAAAGGGGTGAAGCCGGTCGACTTGTTTGGGGTAGTGCACAAACTCCAGAGGACGGCCGGCAGCTCGTCGAGCCAACAGCCGACCAAACGCTCCAGTGGCACGACCAGTCGGGGCTTGATGCCGGAGAGGATGAGGCCGTTTGACTGCCGGTGGGCAACGGACGTAGGTCCAGCCGGATGCTGTGTGTTGCACAGAAACGTGCCAGCGCTCCCTTTGCAAAATTTGTGCCATTTTCGGTGATGATGCTATGCGGCACGCCGTTCCGGGTTGTAATATCTGCGATGAATGTCACGGCAGTCGCCCCATTCAGCTTCTTGATCGGCTTTGCTTCAATCCACTTGGTGAATTTGTCCACAGGGACGAGCAGATGTGTCATTCCGCCACGTGCCGTCTTGAACGGGCCTACCATGTCCAGCCCCCAGACGGCAAAAGGCCAGGTGAGGGGGATGGTCTTGAGTGCAGAAGCCGGCAGGTGTTGCTTGGAACTGAAAACTTGGCACCCTTTGCAGTGTTTGACTAGTTCCTTGGTGTCATCCAAAGCAGTCGGCCAGAAGAATCCATGGCGGAAAGCTTTGGCGACGAGTGATCTTGAGGCCACGTGGTGGCCGCATTCACCTTGGTGGATGTCCTTGAGGTTTGCTATGCCCTTCTCTGGCTCAACGCATCGCTGGAAGACTCCAGTGACACTGCGCCTAACAAGCTCTTGGTTTACTATTGTGTATGCTCCGGCTCGGCGTTGGACTTGTCTTGCCGAGATCTCGTCAGTTGGCAACTCTCTGTTTACTAAGAAGTTGAGGATGGGCTGGGCCCATGGTGGAGCTGCGACTTCTTCTACTGCCAAAACTGCTACTGTGGCCAGGGCGGGTGGGCTGGGTGGTGAAGAGTTGGAGTCGGCCACCACCTTTGTGTCGATGCATTCCCCGGGCCGGCTGCAGTAGCCCCCGGGCCGAGTTCCTAAGTTCCCGGGCCGGGTGCGACTATGGCAGTCCCCGGGCCGCCTGTCGAAGTCCCCGAGCCGCCTGCTTGGTTCCCCAAGTCGGACCTGACCGCATTGGGGTCAGGTGGCACGAAGATGGAATCAGATTCTGGAGACGGCTTTATAGACGGCTTGAGGAGGCGATGGAGAGAAACGCTGGCTGGTATAGCTTGTCGGGTGGAGCCTATTCATGCCAGGGCATTTGCTTGCCCGTTGTCGGCCCGTGGCATGTGGAGGAACTCGCATCCTTCAAAATATCCACTGATTTGCTGTACGAGGAAGCGGTAGCTCGCCATGTTCGCGTCCTTGGCATCCCATCGCCAGATGACTGCTGGACCACCAAATCCGAGTCACCATAGCACAGGATCCGGCGGATGCCGAGCTCTTTGGCTAGCCGGAGCCCGTGTATGAGCGCCTCGTACTCGGCCACGTTGTTGGAGGCAGCAAAATGAATTTGCAATGTGTACTTGAGCTTGTCGCCCTTGGGAGAGGTGAGGATGATGCCGGCTCCCAAGCCGGTGTGCATCTTGGACCCATCAAAGTGCATCCGCCAATGAGTGGAGTCGGGGGCCGGTGGCAGGTACTGGGTTTCGGCCCAGTCGACGAGGAAGTCGGCCAGTGCTTGGGACTTAATGGCGGTGCGGGGTTGGTAGAAGATCGTGTAGGGAGCTATCTCAATGGCCCATTTTGCCACCCGGCCGGATGCATCCTGGCTGCCTATGATCTCGGCAAGCGGGGCAGTACATACGACCATGATGGGGTGCTCTTGGAAGTAGGGCTTGAGCTTCTTGGTGGCGAAGTATACACCGTAGCACATCTTCTAGTAGTGTGGGTAGTTCTGCTTCGAGGCGGATAATACTTCGCTTAAATAATACACCGGCCTCTGTACTAGCTGATCTCGGCCTTCTTCTAGGCGCTGGACCACGATAACTGTGCTCACCACCCGACTACTGGCGGCAATGTAAAGGAGCATGGGCTCTTTTTCAGTCGGTGCCGCCAAGACAAGCGGCGTGGTCAGCATATTATTTAGCTCGTGGAAAGCTTGGTCTGCTTGGTCATTCCATTCGAAGTGAGTGGACTTCTTCATGAGTTGGTAGAGGGGGAGAGCTTTCTCTCCGAGCCGGCTAATGAAGCGGTTCAGGGAAGCCAAGCATCCGGTGAACTTCTGGATGTCTCGTAGCTTGGTAGGAATTTCCATTCTCTCTATGGCTTTGATCTTCATCGGGTTGCACTCGATGCCGCGTTCGGAGACCAGAAAGCCTTGGAGCTGGCCGTCTGGTACTCCGAACACGCATTTCTCTGGGTTAAGCTTGATCTGAAACCGGCGCAAGTTTTCAAATGTCTCTTTGAGGTCTTCCAGCAAGGTGTCGTGCTTCTCCGTCTTCACCACAATATCGTCTACATAGACGTGGGCATTCTTGCCGAGCTGCTTGAGGAGGCATTTCTGCATGCAACGCTGAAAAGTGGCACCAACATTTCTCAAGCCGAATGTCTTAGTCAGGTAGCACAAAGCTCCGAATGGTGTGATGAAGGCGGTGTTCAGGCGGTCAGCTGGATCCAACTTTATCTGGTGGTAGCCTGAGTAAGCATCCAAGAAGCTCAACAACTCGCATTCGGTTGTGGAGTCTATTACTTGGTCAATCCTTGGCAGGGCGAAGGGATCTTTGGGGCATGCCTTATTGAGGCTAGTGTAGTCTATACACATGCGCCACTTGTTATTTTTCTTCAGCACGAGGACCGGGTTGGCGAGCCACTCTGGAAAGAAAACTTCCATGATGAAGCCGGCTGCCAGAAGCCGGGCTATCTCTTCTCCTACAATCCTTCTCTTCCGATAGTCGGCGGAGGGGCTGTTTGACTGGTTTTGCACCTTCTCGGACGTGTAGCTTTTGCTCAGCGAATTCCTTCGGAACACCCGGCATGTCCTTGGGGGACCATGCGAAGATGTCCCGATTCTCACAGAGGAAATCGACAAGCTCGCCTTCCTATTTGCTGTCCAGGTTTTCCCCGATGGTGGCAAACCTTTCTGGGTGCTCCGGGTCCAGAAGTACCTTCTTTGTTTCTTTGGCCGGCTGGAAAGAACCTTGGGCATCACACTCCTTGGGGTCGGGGGACAGGGCCGACTGCTTGCCGGCCATGGCCACAACTCGATCCAGTATCTTCTTCTCTTCAGCAATCACGAGGGACTCGGCCAACCGGCTGCTAGCTGCCGCACACTCGGAGGATTTCTTGTAGTCTCCGGCTATGGTGATGATGCCCTTGGAACTCGATATCTTCATCTTGAGGTAGGCATAGTGGGGTACAACCATGAACTTGGCCAGAGCAGGTCAGTCAAGTAACGCGTGGTAAGGGCTCTCCAGATCCACTACCTCAAACCACACTGCCTCTCGGCAGAAATGATCCTTGTCCCCGAAGAGGACATCTATCTTGATCTTGCCGATTGGGGAGTAGGACAGGCCGGGTACGATGCCATGGAACACAGTCCGACTAGGCATGAGCTGCTTTGTCTTGATGCTCAGCTTCTCCATGGTGTCACGGTACAGTATGTTGATGCTGCTCCCGCCATCTATCAGCACGCGGGAGAAACGGGCAGCTCGCCTTTCTGTTGCGAGGGTGGCATCCAAGACCAATGCGTAAGAGCCGGGAGACGGCATCACTTCTGGGTGATCGGCCCGGCTCCAGCTGATAGGCCTTTCTGACCAGTGCATGAACTCGGGATTGTTGGAGGCAACCGCGTTGACTTCTTGGTGTTGTCGGCGCCGGCTATGCCGATCTTCTGGTTGGCTCGTAAAGACAACGTAGGAGGCATGTTCGTCGGGGAACTCGTCTTGAACAGCCCCGACTAATGGTCGAGCGGCCGGCTGCGGAGAGGCCGGAGGCGGCTGACCAGCAGGCGGAGGCGGCTCTATCCACTCGCCCTTGGAGATCCGCGTGAGACAGTGGCATTTCCGGGTCGTGTGGTTTGAAGGCTTCGCGCCGCTGTGGAACTTGCAGGGGGCATCAAGTGCTTGCTCATAAGAGAAAGCTGGCTGCCAAGCCGGCCTGCTGCCTTTCTGCTTCTTGGGTGTGGGCCGCCCTTCGGGTTGTTCATATTCGACTGTAGCCACCTTCCGACTGGTGGAAGGCGGCATGGGTGCCTTGCGCTTATGGTCGTTCTGGTACGGGCGTCGGCTGGAGTCTCCTACCGGCGTCTTGGGACTCGGAGCGAGCACCTTCCCGGAGGCGTCTACTCGGAGCTCGGTCTTCATTAAGGAATCGACCGTGGCGTATTTATCAGCTATGATCAGCAGCTCATCAAGGGTAGTCGGCTCGTCGCAGAGGAGTCGGTGCTTGAGGAGGGTGCCTTCTCGGCACCGGGCGGTGAAGTATTCTATAGCTTGAACCTCGTGCACCCCTTCGCAAGAATTGCGGAGCTCGGCCCAACACGTGAGGTAGTCGCGAGTTGATTCATTGGGCTCTTGTACACACAAGGAGAGCTGTCGGGGCTTGGGAGCCCGCTTGTAGGTGCTGGTAAAGTTGCGGATGAAAGCTTCTGTGAAGTCTAGCCAGCTGTTGACGCTGTAAGGCTTGAGGCTATTGAGCCACGTGCGCGCCGTGCCTTGGAGCATGAGGGGGACATACTTCACGGCAACACGCCTGTTGCTGTTCGCGATGCTAACCACAGTGGAGTAGTCGATCAACCAGTCTTCCGGCTTCATGGAGCCGTTGTACTTAGGAGTCCTCTTGGGAGCGAGAACCCTTTGGGGAAGGGCTCGTCGCGTCTGCGGGGGCCGAAGCAAGGTGTCACATCCCTGTGTTAGTCATGCATTAGAATTGGTTGAACCTGTGCATCGTGTTTAAATTCCCAGAAAACTGAAATGGGGATGACAGAACCACTAGCACCCCCCTGGAACAACTAGGGTTTACTAAATTTTTTTTCAATGAACCTGAAATGCCCTTCTAAAAAGCCCACCTTTTTTGTTTTGGCTTAAAACCTTTGACAAAAATGGTGCACATTTTTCTACGACATCTTAAGGTCATTGGATTAATTCCTATAGTATTTGCATTTGGGCATTTAAATGCTATAAAATATTTTAAATGCTCAAATAATCATAAACTAAAATGCTTGTTGTTGGATATATTCTAAGCAGTAGCCATGATTAATTTTATGATTTTTAGAAATGCCCAGGCAGTTTTAATAAAGCCATGAAGTTACAGAAATAATAGAATAAATAAAAAAACAGAAAGAAAGAGAGAGAGAGAGGAACTTACCTGGCGCAGCCCACCTAACCCACCAGCCGGCCTACCTGGCGGCCTAACGCTATGCTGGCCCACGCCAGCCAGCTGCTTCCTCCCCGCCAGGCAGGCAGGGAGGTGACGCCGGCGTGCCTGAGCTCGCCACGGCGCCACCTGCTTGCCGCCCATGCCCCTGGACGCCTGGACGCCTCCACGTCGCACACCGAAGCCCCAGGACACGCCATTCCCCTGCCTCTCTCCCTTCGCTGTTCCCCACCATGGCCGACGCCCCTGTCGCCACACCATCGTTGTAGCCGCGCCCTCCGTCGTCCTCGCGCCGCGCCATCGTGTCCACGAGCCCCGCCGTCGTCGACTACATCGAGTAGGTCGAGCCCCGAGCGCTCGCTCGCCCCGGAGACGCTGCACCGAGCTCGTCCTCAACTCCGTCCACCGGAGATCCCCTTCGCCATCCCCACCGCATCAGCTTGTCCCTGACCTCACCGACTGCCTCGACGTGACCCCGTGAGCTCAGCCACCTCCCCACCCTCTCCGTTCCCTCTCCTGAGCCCTATAGTGACTGCACGTAGATCACCCGCACGCACTACCGCAGAGCTCATCGCCGAGGAGGCCCCAGCCACCCAATGGCCACGCCACCCTGTCCACTAGCCCTACCGCACCCCCAGGAGCTCAACACACCAAACCACGCGCCTTCCCGTGCACCCTAGCGACTAGTTCAACCTTACCCGAGCTCCGGCCGCCGCCAAACTCATCGCCGGCGACGTTTCCGGCCACCCCAGCTCCACCCACTGCCACCACTCGACGCGGCTCCCTCCCCGCATCACATAGATGGTCTCCGCCATCCTTTTGGTCACCGGAGTGCAAAACCCGCGCTGCTCCGCCGCGTCTAGCCTCGCCGGCGGCTAAACGCCGGCGAGGTGACCCTGTTTGACCCCATGTGGGTCCAGGTTGACCTCCCCCTGAGTCTATGACAGGTGGGGCCGGCCTGCTAATTAGGTTAGGATTAGTTTTAACTAATTATAATTAGTTTAGTCACTGACATGTGGGCCCAGGCCCCACTGACAGTTAATTAGCACTAATATAATTCTGATAATTAGCTGAGACACTGACAGACAGGGCCCACCAGTCAGGTTTGACCTGGCCGACCCAGTTGACCCGCTGACGTCACACCTATGTCATGCTGACGCATTAATTCAATTACTGGAATTATTCTTATATAGGAAATTCCAGAAAATAGCCAAAACTTCTAAAAATCATAGAAAATCAACCATAGCTCCAAATCAAACAATTTATATATGAAAAATGATCAGAAAAATTCAATATATCCATTTGTAATGGTTTCATGCATGACAAAACAAGTTAACCTTGCTGTTTAAACAGAATAATAATGTGCTAATAAGGCCCTGTTAAATGAGCTAACATTTGAATCTTTGATTCAAATGAGTTCATTCCTTTCTATTTTAGCTTGCATTAGGCCAAGACACTTTCATTTTGCCATGTCATAGCATGCATCATATTGTTGCATATCCTCATGTGTTGATTATGTTCGGTGTGTCTGTCGTGGTAGGTTCTGCCTCCGAGGATAACCCCGAGTATCTGTCTGAAGGGCAGTACCCTACTACCACTACATCAGGCAAGCAACCCATTGATCATTCCGATACAAACCCATGTTCTCGCTTCTGCTCTTGTTTACTGCATTAAGACAACGCGATTCAAACTGCTGTGTGCTATGATAGTTGAACCCTTATCCTCTGCATGACCTGTCATTGCCACAGTAACTAGATGAAACCCACTAGCATGTGTAGGAGTTGTTTCATCCATGTTTGTGATTCCTACCTTGCTATGCCTGCTTTGCTTAGAGTTGTGTCAGGTTTGGTTCATCCGGGTGATGGGCTAGAGAGAAATGATTATGTCAGTAATGTGAGGGATGTGTTTAACATGAATTGGTAAAGGTATCGATGAGAGGCCATGTAGGAGTACATGGTGGGTTGTTTCATTGGGGCCGTCCCTAAGAACTGAGATCTGTATGTGTGATTTTAAGATTCGGTTACTACCATACATTGGGCCCGAAACCAATGGACCCTCTCGGCTTCTTAATCACCCTAGTACTCTGTCCAGGAGTTGCAATTAGTTTCTGGTGTTTGTAGGTTATGTGTTGGCGGCCGTGCGTAGCGCTGACCCTAGGGGTGGGCTATGTTGCGGTAGATAGACCGTGGCCGGGTATGCCGGGCGCCCGTTTGGCGTCTCAGGACCCTATTCACATCGTTCGGGGCCGTATGTGGAAACCTCGGCCGGACTCCCTGCGGATGGAACCTAGATAGGCGATAAACCTGGACTAGAGACTTGAGTGTTTAGGTAGGCCGTGGCCGACACCCTCGTTGGGCTTCCGCTTGAAGGTTGCCGAGTACATGTCGTGTAAATGCGGTAAGTGGTGAAAGCATGTATGAAGAAGTACACCCCCGCAGGGTTAACATCATCTATTCGAATAGCCGCATCCGCGGTAAAGGACTACTTGGTTGCCTATACAGTTCATAGACAAGTTAATGGATACTACTAAAAGACTCAAGATAAGTGTGAGTACCGAGGATGGCCCTCTCGTAGGATGACGAGGGAGGATCCTCGGTGGAGTATTGTGTTGGTGAGTAGTGGACTCGTGTGTGAAAAACTATTTTACTAGTGGAGTCTCGTAGGATAGCTTAGCCAAGAGTCAAAGCTGGCTTGCTGGAATAACCCCACCACCTTCTTGAGAATGAGCATGTATAGTAGGTTCTGTTGTAAGACTTGCTGAGTACCTTATGTCACGACCGGTTTTTCCGGGTAATAAATTTCCAGAAAAGACCGTCGTGCTCATCAGCCCCAGGATTACTGTTAGCTGATGAGGCTCCAACTTGATACAGAAATTCCAAGCAAAATACAAAATATGTAGGACAAGACCATTCTGGCCTGTGAGTACAACAAATGCTTTCTAGTGGTTGATGGCGGAAGCGGGTTGTGAAACGTCAGTGTCTATGGGCTCCATTTCCCACGGGAACAGCTGACCAGGTTAATTCCTATCTTCGCGAGGCTGCTATCTCCATTGTGTGGGTTCCGGGGCTGGCATCGCGTCGCTCCTCTCCGTGCAAGAAAATCTGGCCAAGACAATAGCCAGGGACAAGCCAGTGAGTACTTTGAATGTACTCGCAAACATTATGAACACAGGTATAATATAACTATGATGTGCTGAAAATATTTTATGCTCATGACGTCAGTCGGAAATAGTAATTAAATTTCTGATGCGTGCCTGTGGTTATTTATAAAATTGCAATAACATATTAGTATAAAAAAAACTTATGAAACAAATAACAAGTACTGCCACAGTCGGGCGTCTGAGCGACGTCACATAAAGGGCTTTAAAAGAAATGCCACAGTCGGGCGTCTGAGCGACGCCACATAAAGGGCTTTAAAAGAAATGCCACAGTCGGGCGTCTGAGCGACACCACATAAAGGGCTTTAAAAGAAATGCCACAGTCGGGCGTCTGAGCGACACCACATAAAGGGCTTTAAAAGAAATGCCACAGTCGGGCGTCTGAGCGACACCACATAAAGGGCTTTAAAAGAAATGCCACAGTCGGGCGTCTGAGCGACACCACATAAAGGGCTTTAAAATAAACAATCATAGTGAATATCCCGAAGGTAGAACCATCCCAGAGATACTTGGTAATAACAATAATATCACGGGTTAGTCAACAATAATAATAATCATAGATATCACAAGTCTCGAGTAGTAATTCCATTTTCTGGTTAACAGCTTCATCTCCGAAGACCGACACTAAGACCGACACTTGACCCATCCCAGACTGAAATCCTTAACCATGGACACGGCTATTCGAATAGGTTTATTCTCTGCAGAGGGTGTACTCTTTACCCACGAGTAACGGATTTCTTTAGTCCATCGGGACTAATTCCATCTACGGTCTTTTTGTTGAAAACCCACCTAACTTGCACACACCAGCTTAACTCACACGTGTCTGGCATCACCCATGACACCTGTCAAGCAACTCTAAGTGGGGAGGCTACAACCTCACGTAGCAAGGGATCAAATTTATATCGCGCGCTCTAAGGGGTGGCCTCCCCTCTCGGTCCCAACCGGAAACACCCATGCCCCCGGACCAGGTGGCCTGCCTACCAGCTACAACCGGTATCTTCCACCATGGCCTCTCTGTACGGTGTGTGCTAGCAAGAGGTTGACAACTTACTGAACCGTACTCTACTTGCTGTAGAGACGAGTGGTAGTACGAAACAAGTATGGGGTTTACTGGAACAAGACTCGATCTACGGTCGACTCAGGAGGTTTAAGTATTCCCTGCATGATTAGTATAACAAATATATTTCATCCAACAGAGTCACCACTCATATCACCTTACCATGCCATATCAGACAGAACCGTCCCGACGGAGACCGGTGACAAACTCATACCTACCCAAGGCAGAGGTTTTTCCCGGTTTCCTGCCGGTATGCATGCAAGGCTCATGAGGGTGATTATCATCACAAGTGTGTTCATTTCCAACAGCATGGAATCAATAACATGCACCCATGCATATGATCATATCACATGAAATAACAAGTCCTTCGAAATGCGGTGGTGTTATAAATGCATCAACGATCACACCAAAAATATTATGCCGGGGTTCAGAATGCTTGCCTTCTATGTGTGGAAAGGCAGGGTGCTCTCCAAGCTTTTTGAAAGTTTCTTCTCTCTCCCAAAATCGTGGACAGCGCGGGGTGTCGCTGACAGTGGGCCCGCCTGGCCCACTGGTCATGTTTGACCAGTTGCCGCGCGTCGTCTCCCTCCTCTGCCCGAGCGGAGCGGGGCTCCGGCGATCGTCGCCGGCGTTTGGTTGCTCCTCGCGGGCCCCTGAGGGTGGGGATGGATCCGCACGGCTGGGGTGGTTCTCCCGGTGGTCGCAGGGTTGCTGGGGAAGGAGTAAATCACCGGCGGCGAGCTCCGCGGCGGAGGGAAGCTTCGGTGGCAAAGTGATTTGTTGGCGGCGATGGCTCCCGATCAAAATTAAGTAGGGGGTTGGGTTCACAGGAGGATGAGGAAGTTCCTGGCGAAGAGAACGGATGGGGAGAGGTGCTGGAGGTGCCGGATTGGCCGGGGCGGTGGCAGCGGCAGGAGTTGCCGGAGATGGGGAAGGAGGCCTCCCCGGGTCGAGTGCGAGGCAGGGGAGCGCCATGGGGGTAGCATAAGATCGCCTGCGTGCTCAGAGGGGCTCGGGGTGTCCATTTATAGCATGCCGAGGTCGGTTCCGCGGCGGTGGGGATAAGCTCTCCGGCGAACAGCCTCTCTGTAGCTAGGGCGACGTGGCGGCGACGAACGCTGGCGGACACCCGTGTGGATGAGCTCGGGCTGTTCCGGGGCCAGGTGGCGAGCGGGCGAGGCTTGGGCGGCGCTGCCCGTGGCAGAGGCGCACTGCCGACGCCGGAGTGCCGCCAAGAACGCCCTGGCGGCGGCGCTGTAGCGTGCCAGGGTGGTTTGGCGTGATGCTGCGAGGCAGGGAGTGCGTGGCGAGGTGCTGCCGTGTGGGCCAAAGCCAGGGGGCCAGCGTGTCGGCTCGGGCGCGGCATTGTGCAATATGCGCGCTCTGGGCGCGTCCAGTGCACACACTGGGTGTGCTCGACGAAATGCCAGAGCATGCTACAGAGCTTGGTTGAGACTGGCAATTAATAGACCTAGGTTAGGAGAAACGGGGAGTCTAGTGGACATGCTGGTTTGATCAGAGGTGCAAGTTCACAGTGCAATGCCAAAACTCATGTCAAAACTGGTCATGCTCTCCAGGTGTTTGACAAAATGCCAAGGGCACTTAGGCATTTCTTGGAGTGGCCAAAATCTCCAGATCAGTGTCTCTGTGGATGAAAGAGAGAGTGGTGATGTTAGTTGGACAAAAGAAGAAACTTGTTAGTGCAAGTTTTACAAAACTTCAATTCTGGACAGGAAATAAATGACATTATTTCATGAACCAAAAATGATCCAAATGGTGCATGCTCCTGGACTTAAGGGTTTAACATGGAGGACTACAAGTAGGAGAAATAATCAATGGCTAAAGAGCAAGCAAAATTATGGTTGCAGTACAAATTATCAAGTTGGTCCAGAATGGAAATGAGGTTGATCCACTCAATATTTTCAAGGAACAACCCTGGATTTTTGCACAAAGTGGAATAATATGTTCCTACTGACCTCCCTTAATTTTGGTAGAAGTTTTAAAGAATTATTTAAATGGGTTGCAGTGCAAAATGCACTCTGGACCAGAGAAGAAAAATTGAGAGCAGGGCTCAAAATATTTCATGAATGAAATATATTTTTGCACAAAAGTGATTTAAAAACATAACCTGACATCTCCAAATTTTTATGGGAATTTTAAGTGAATCTATCAAATGGTTGTAGTTCAAATATGGCCAATTAACCTTGAAAAACCATTTTCAAGAAAATAAAGATCAAGCAACTTAATTATTTAATTAGTTATACTGATAAAAGTAAAGTTTTTCTTGAGAGGTTCAATAAGTCCAACAACATTTTTGAAAAGTTTTCTTTTTGGAAAAACTCATCATAACAGGGAAGGTAATGATTTAAAAAAATCAAAGTGGAGCTCAAAAATTCAAAGTTTTAAATCCTGGCAAAAAATTTAATTTAATAAAACAAGGCCAAATTTTTGGGGTGTCACACCTTAGTACTCATGTTTCTTAATTACTGTTTTCAGACGACAACACCGCCCCCTCCGATGGGTTTTATGTAGACCTCGACATCGATGAGTGACTTGCCACCCAGGTGGTGATCCTGGCCATGGAGGGCCCTATGTAGATAGATAGGCTTCGAGAAGCCTTCTTTCTTTCTAGTGTCTGTACTCAGACTATTTGCTTCCGCATGTGCTTGTATGCTTGTATGACTTGAGTGTCGGGTCATGTGACCCCTACCTGTATGAACATGTTATGTATGGCTCTCTGGAGCCTTTAAATAAAGTACTTGAGTTGTAGAGTTTTGTTGTGATGCCATGTTGTATTTGCACATATCGAGCATATTGTGTGTATGATTGAAATGCTTGGTATGTGTGGGATCCGACAATCTAGTTGTTTATCCTTGGCAGCCTTTCTTATGGGAAAATGTAGTCTAGTGTTCCTCGAGCCATAGTAGTCCGCTACAGCCCGGTTCACTAGAGTCCTGCTAGCCCAGCACTACTGCTCAGGACACTTGACTGGCCGACATGTGTTTCACTTCGTTCCTATGTCTGTCCCTTCGGTGTGACTTCCGGAGTCCTGCCTAGCCTGCTACAGCCCAGGTTCCCCGGAGTCCTGTTAGCCCAGTGCTACAGCCCGGATTCACTCGCTGATGACCGACATGCTCGATGTGATTCATGTATGCCTGTCTCCATAGGTCTGTACCGCTTTGGGTTCACGACTAGCCATGTCGGCCCGGGTTCTCTGTCATATGGATACTAGCGACACTTTCATATACGTGAGCCAAAAGGCGCAAACGGTCCCAGGCCATGGTAAGGCGACACCCGTTGGGATACTGTGCGTGAGGCCGCAATGTGATATGAGGTGTTACCGGCTAGATTGATGTGACTTGGAATCGGGGTCCTTACAACATTGGCATCAGAGCCGGACTGCCTGTAGGTTCGTTGAGCCAAACTGGTCGATGTCGAATCTAGAAATGCTTTAGTTATATGTAGGGGAATTGATTGTGGGAGGGAACGTAAGGCTCTTTTACTCCTTTACCTTATGCTCTCTGATCTGAGTCATTCTCTTCTCATTCAACGTGGGTTAAGGACTAGGCTCTCTTCTTCTATCAGGTTCACATGTTAGTAATCCGTAGTAGCTTATAGGATTGTTGTTACAAGCCTCAGTTCAGTTTCTACTACTTTTAGTATGTTGCCAATGGAATCAGAACCTTGATATGATGTTGTTGAGTGGTATTGCAAACTGTTGTGGATGTCTCAAATCTTTTTCTGAGCATTTACAGCTATTATGCTGTCCAATTTTCCCTAGAAATTCTAATGTCTTGCATCGTGGTTGTGCTTTCAGATGGCCACTCATGCTCAAAACCAAGTGGTTCGCCTGACCCGGTGCCTCGACGTGCCCGGTCATACTGCTATGTTAGTCCGGGTAATGATCGAGACGGGTTACCGTTGGTATCCTGAATACACTGTCGAAGAGCAATTCTGAGACTTTAATCAAAGCCAATATTTCTGCACCGTCAGGATATTTCCTTCTTATCCTGGATCTACCGAGCCCCTCCACTGTTCCTATGGACTCGGGGTTACTGTTGAGATGGCTGTGCAGGATGCTTCCTATTCCATGATGACCATCATGCGAGTCCGAACTGGCCTGCTTTGGAACACCGACTTCCGTTACATGCCAGCTTCACTTCCGGGAGCACAAGGGTATCTGCAGGCTATCTATGCTGACTCCACTCAGGAGGACTCACTAACTCGTACCACTGCCGAGATGCTCGAGGATAAGGACCGAGAGAATCAGGCCTTGAGGCTGGAGCTTTTCAACACCCGTACTGATCATTGGGCCACTTTGACTCGGTTTGTACCTATGGTGCAAGCTGGATGTATGGATACAAGGGATCTGTATCCTGTGAGATTTGCTCTGCCAGACATGGTGGATTGGCGTGATGTGGGAGGCATCACCCCACCCCATGGTCCCCGCAGGCCACCGTTTGTTGGTCCAAGACCTCATCCTAGCCCCTATGGTCCACAAGCTCCTCAGGACCGTCTGTTCCCAGATGATCACGTTGAACTTCCAGGCTATGGGGGTGACTTCTATGAGGACTACTATGGAGCTGTCTGAGTTAGTAGTGTTATCACTTGTATTGTAATAGTTGTATCTCCACTGTCCTGCGTGACTTGTGGAATATGACTTAGTGCGTAATCAATTCCGGAGGTGTAGACAAATAATGAATAGGAGCTTGGAATGCCTCCGATGAGATGTAACGTCTTTCATCATAGTTGTACTGTAGCCTGGGCTTGTACTAAACTATGTATGGTGTATGACCGTTGGTATATATATGGCAGTCCTATATTACCATGACATACAGATGAACATCTCTGCATTCCATGATATCCCTTACATTCTGCACTTCCTTTCTAAGCTGTGCCATCCTTATCTAAACCGTTGTCTTGTTTTCTCCTAGGATGGTCAACACCCGCAGCAACCCTGCTGCCCCAGAGCAGGAGGAAGCCAGTGCAGTTAGGGGTGAAAATCTGCCTCACCCGCCTTCTCTGGCCGACGTGATGCTGGAGGCAAGAAGAAACAAGCGTGAGACTAACCGCTTGCTGGAGCGGATTGAGCAGAATACTGCATGCCATTAGCGAAATGACTTGGTGTCAATCAATGACTTCATCAAGTTGTATCCACCAAAGTTCAACCATTCCGTCGAGCCCCTCCACGCGGATGACTGGCTTCGCAGCATCAACCACAAGCTACGTTCTGCCAACGTAGCCGAAGCTGATAAGGTTACTTATGCTGCCTATCACCTCGAAGGCCCTGCTAGCCTTTGGTGGGAAAATTTTGAAGCTATGCGCCTGGTCAGCCAAATCACTACTTGGGCTGAATTCAGTGAGGCTTTCCGTGAGCATCACATCCCGGAAGGTCTCATAGATCGCAAGAGGGAAGAGTTCTGCAATTTCACCCAAGGAAGACTGACTATGGATGCATATAGTCGTGAATTTGGGAATCTGGCACGATATGCTCCCGAAGAGGTATCCACCAACGCCAAGAAGCAGGCAAGGTTCCGCAAGGGACTTAGCCCTGAACTTCGCCGTGATCTTCGTCTGCACGAGTGCACCTCCTTTCAGAAATTGGTCAATAAAGCCATTAGTGCTGAGACATGCCAGTCTGATTATGACACTTCACGCAAGCACTCCCGTGATTTTGGCTCTTCATCCGGCTCTGGATCTCAGAAGTGCCGGGTGTGGATTCCAAGCACGGCACTGCCACCCAGGTTCATTCCGAGGCCATCCTTTGAGGCGCCTCGTCCCAACCAGCAGTTTGCACCGCCCAAGCCCTATGGTGGCCCCGCTGCTAATGCTGCTCCAAGCCCCAATGTGGTGGCATGTTTCAAGTGTGGAGAGACGGGTCATTATAGCCGAGAGTGTCCTCAGAACAACAACCCCAATCAGTCTGGAAAGTCCGTTGGCCGTGGTAAGCCAACGGGAAAGACATTCTACGCCAAGCCGGTCACCACTGCACGTGGCCATGTCAACTATGTTTCAGCCGAGGAGGCTCATGAGGATCCTAACGTCGTCCTTGGTACGCTCCTTGTTAATTGCCATCCGGCATCTGTTCTTTTCAATACTGGAGCATCCATTCATTCATATCCGAGAACTATGCTCGATTGCATAACACGACATTCTGTGACATGCCCACTACCATGGAAATTCAAACCCCTGGCTCTAGATGGCAAACCTCTAGAGTAAGCCATGGGAATGAAATTCTTGTCGATAGACTTGTCTTCCTTGCATCCTTAATAGCTCTCAAGTCCTCGGACATAAACATCATCTTGGGTATGGACTGGATGTCAGCTCATTATGCTAAGATTGATTGTGCCACTAGAACCGTTCAACTTACTCACCCATCGGGCAAGACAGTCAATGTCTTAACTCGAGTGGCCAAGCGCCAGCTTTACTCCCTAAATGCCAACCCCCTTCCAGACCTTGAGGATACTCCGGTAGTCCGAGACTTTCCGGATGTCTTTCAAGAAGAACTGCCAGGTGTTCCACCTGACAGGGATGTCGAGTTCGTGATAGACCTTGTTCCAGGAACTGTCCCAATTTCTAGAAGACCCTATAAGATGGCACCCTTAGAACTAGCCGAGCTCAAGAACCAACTCGATGAGTCCTTGAAAAAGGGTTTCATCCGTCCTAGTTCCTCTCCTTGGGCTTGCCCCATCCTCTTCGTCAAAAAGAATGATGGAACGGATCAGATGGTTGTAGATTACCGACCTGTCAACTTGGTCACTATCAAGAACAAGTATCCGCTTCCCAGGATCAACGATCTGTATGACCAGCTCGCTGGATCCTCAGTCTTTTCCAAGATGGATTTGAGGTTGGGCAACCATCAAATCAAAATCAGAAATGGGGACATTCCCAAAACGGCCTTTGTTACTCGCTATGGCCAATACGAGTACACCGTTATGTCCTTCGGTTTAACCAATGCCCCAGCCACCTTCTCTCGGTTAATGAACTCGATCTTCATGGAGTATTTGGATAAATTCGTCGTAGTATACCTCGATGACATACTCATCTACTCCAAGAATGAAGAGGAACATGCCGAACATCTAAGGCTGGTATTGACGAAACTTCGAGAGCATCGCCTTTATGCCAAATTCTCCAAGTGTGAATTTTGGTTGCCAGAAGTGACCTATCTAGGCCATGTAATCTCTGGTAAGGGTATTGCTGTCAATCCCGAGCGAGTTCAAAACGTCCTTGATTGGACTCCACTTGAGACGGTCAAGCAAGTTCAAAGCTTTCTAGGCTTAGCGAGCTATTGCCGCCGCTTCGTCGAGAATTTCTCCAAGGTTGCTAAACCTCTAACTGAACTCCTCAAGAAAGATAAAAAGTTCGAGTGGACCCCATAGTGCGAGTTCAGCTTTCAGGAACTGAAAAGACGCCTGACATCTGCTCCCGTACTGGTACCACCAGATTTCTCCAAGGACTTTATTATCTATTGCGACGCCTCGCGACAAGGACTAGGTTGCATACTCATGCAAGATCGTCAGGTAATTGCCTATGCTTCACGGCAATTACACCCACATGAGGAAAACTATCCCACACATGATCTAGAGCTTGTAGCTGTTGTCCATGCACTTAAAACTTGGCGACATTACCTCCTCGGTAATCGTTGCGAGATCTTCACCGATCACCAAAGTTTAAAATATATCTTCACCCAACCGGATTTGAACCTCAGACAACGACGTTGGGTCGAGTTGATCTCGGATACGACTTAGGAATAACTTACACCCCGGGCAAGGCCAATGCCATGGCTGATGCACTAAGTCGTAAATCCTATTGTAACAACCTGATGTTACAACAAAGTCAACCACTTCTCCATGAGGAATTTCGTAAGCTTAATATTCACATTGTTCCTCAAGGATTCCTATCCACCCTGGTGGCCAAACCTACCCTTATGGATCAGATCATCAAGGCACAGAAGGTAGATCCGGGAATCTCCCGTATTAGGAGAAACATTAAGAAAGGAGTGGCGAATTGTTTCTCCGTTGACGATCAAGGTGTCATATACTTTGGAAACCGCTTAGTGGTTCCCAAGGCACGAAACCTAAGGCGGCTGATCCTTAAGGAAGTTCACGAATCCCCTCTCACCATTCATCCCGGTAGTACTAAAATGTATCAAGACCTACGCCAGAGGTTTTGGTGGACTAGAATGAAGAGAGAAATCGCTCAATACATTGCTAATTGCGACATTTGTCGTCGTGTTAAAGCAGAGCATCAACGGCCTGCTGGCACCCTTCAACCTTTGGCTATTCCTGAGTGGAAATGGGATAAAATCAGTATGGATTTCATTACTGGGTTTCCCAGGACCAAGAGAGGGAATAATGCCATCTTCGTCGTGATCGACCGTTTTTCCAAAGTAGCCCATTTCCTACCTGTTCGTGAGAGTATCACCGCTAGCCAGCTAGCTGACTTATACATCTCCCGAATAGTGTCTCTTCATGGTGTCCCATTGGAAATTAACTCAGACCGTGGGAGTCTCTTCACCTCTCGATTTTGGGAAAGTTTCCAAAATGCTATGGGAACTCGTCTCTCTTTTAGTACCGCCTTCCATCCTCAATCAAGTGGTCAAGTAGAGCGAGTCAATCAAATTCTGGAAGATATGCTCCGAGCTTCTGTCATCTCATTCGGAATGGGTTGGGAGAAATGCCTTCCATTTGCGGAGTTTTCTTATAACAATAGTTATCAAGCTAGTTTGGGCAAAGCTCCTTTCGAAGTTCTCTATGGACGAAAATGTCGAATGCCTCTTAACTGGTCAAAAACCGGGGAAAGACAACTCTTTGGTCTGGATATGATTCAGGAAGCAGAAGAGCAGGTTCGCGTTATTCGTGAGAAATTGAAAACAGCCCAATCTCGTCAAAAGAGCCAATATGATCGTAAACATAAGCTCATGACTTATGAAGTCGGCGAGAAGGCTTACCTTCGGGTTACTCCGTTAAAGGGAACCCATCGTTTCGGTATCAAAGGCAAATTGGCTCCTCGTTACATTGGACCCTTTCGCATTCTTGCCAAACAAGGAGAAGTTGCCTACCAATTGGAACTATCTTCGCATCTTTCCAGAGTTCACGATGTCTTCCACGTTTCTCAACTCAGGCGTTGCTTCGCGGATCCTATCCGTGGAGTGGACCACGAAACGCTTGATCTACAAGATAACCTCTCTTATCGGGAATATCCTGTTCGTATCGTTGATCAAGCCGAGCATACCACTCGACGCCATAATATCAAGTTTCTCAAGGTTCAATGGTCACACCATTCCGAGAAAGAAGCCACTTGGGAAAGGGAGGATCATCTTCGACGCGAGTACCCCACCTTCTTCCTGGAGGATCCTAAATCTCGGGACGAGATTCTTTTGAGTGGGGGTGAGTTGTCACATCCCTGTGTTAGTCATGCTTTAGGATTGGTTGAACATGTGCATCATGTTTAAATTCCCAGAAAACTGAAATGGGGATGACAGAACCCCCAGCACCCCCTTGGAACAACTAGGGTTTACTAAAAACTTTTTCAATGAACCTGAAATGCCCTTCTAAAAAGCCCACCTTTTTTGTCTTGGGTCAAAACCTTTGACAAAAATGGTGCACATTTTTCTAGGACATCTTAAGGTCATTGGATTAATTCCTATAGTATTTGCATTTGGGCATTTAAATGCTATAAAATATTTTAAATGCTCAAATAATCATAAACTAAAATGTTTGTTGTTGGATATATTCTAAGCAGTAGCAATGATTAATTTAATGATTTTTGGAAATGCCCTGGCATTTTTAATAAAGCCATGAAGTTACAGAAATAATAGAATAAATAAAAAAACAGAAAGAAAGAGAGAGAGAGAGGAACTTACCTCGTGCAGCCCACCTAACCCACCAGCCGGCTCACCTGGCGGCCTAGCACTATGCTGGCCCGCGCCAGCCAGCTGCTTCCTCCCCGCCAGGCAGGCAGGGAGGTGACGCCGGCGTGCCTGAGCTCGCCACGGCGCCAGCTACTTGCCGCCCACGCCCCTGGACGCCTGGACGCCTCCATGTTGCACACCGAAGCCCCTGGACACGCCATTCCTCCCTGCCTCTCTCCCTTTGCCGTTCCCCACCATGGCCGATGCCCCTGTCGCCGCACCGTCGTCGTAGCCGCGCCCTCCCTCGTCCTCGCGCCGCGCCATCGTGTGCACGAGCCCCGTCGTCGTCGATTACATCGAGTAGGTCGAGCCCCGAGCGCTCGCTCGCCCCGGAGACGCTGCACCGAGCTCGTCCTCAACTCCGGCCACCGGAGATTCCCTTCACCGTCCCCACCGCATCAGCTCGTCCCCGACCTCGCCGACTGCCTCGATGTGACCCCCGTGAGCTCAGCCACCTCCCCACCCTCTCCGTTCCCTCTCTCGAGCCCCGTAGCGACTGCACGTAGATCACCCACACGCACTGCCGCGGAGCTCGTCACCGACAAGGCCCTGGCCACCCAATGGCCGCGCCACCCTGTCCACTAGCCCTACCGCACCCCCAAGAGCTCAATGCACCAAACCACGCACCTCCCCGTGCACCCTAGCGACTAGTTCAACCTTACCCGAGCTCCGGCCGCCGCCAAACTCGTCGCCGGTGATGTTTCCGGCCACCCCAGCTCCACCCACTGCCACCACTCGACGCGGCTCCCTCCCTGCATCACATAGATGGTCTCCGCCCTCCTTTTGGTCGCTGGAGTGCAAAACCCGCGCTGCTCCACCGTGTCTGGCCTCACCGGCGGCTAAACGCCGGCAAGTTGACCCTGTTTGACCCTGTGTGGGCCCAGGTTGACCTCCCCCTGAGTCTATGACAGGTGGGGCCGGCCTGCTAATTAGTTTAGGATTAGTTTTAACTAATTATAATTAGTTTAGTCACTGACATGTGGGCCCAGGCCCCACTAACAGTTAATTAGCACTAATATAATTCTGATAATTAGCTGAGACACTGACAGACAGGGCCCACCAGTCAGGTTTGACCTGGCCGACCCAGTTGACCCGCTGATGTCACACCTATGTCATGCTGACGCATTAATTCAATTACTGGAATTATTCTTATATAGGAAATTCCAGAAAATAGCCAAAACTTCTAAAAATCATAGAAAATCAACCATAGCTCCAAATCAAACAATTTATATATGAAAAATGATCAGAAAAATTCAATATATCCATCTGTAATGCTTTCATGCATGACAAAACAAGTTAACCTTGCTGTTTAAGCAGAATAATAATGTGCTAATAAGGCCATGTTAAATGAGCTAACATTTGAATCTTTGATTCAAATGAGTTCATTCCTTTCTATTTTAGCTTGCATTAGGCCAAGACACTTTCATTTTGCCATGTCATAGCATGCATCGTATTGTTGCATATCCTCATGTGTTGATTATGTTCGGTGTGTCTTTCGTGGTAGGTTTTGCCTCCGAGGATAACCCCGAGTATCTGTCTGAAGGGCAGTACCCTACTACCACTACATCAGGCAAGCAACCCATTGATCATTCCGATACAAACCCATGTTTTCGCTTCTGCTCTTGTTTACTGCATTAAGACAACGCGATTCAAACTGTTGTGTGCTACGGTAGTTGAACCCTTATCCTCTGCATGACCTGTCATTGCCACAGTAACTAGATGAAACCCACTAGCATGTGTAGGAGTTGTTTGAGCCATGTTTGTGATTCCTACCTTGCTATGCCTGCTATGCTTAGAGTTGTGTCAGGTCTGGTTCATCCGGGTGATGGGCTAGAGAGAAATTATTATGTCGGTAATGTGAGGGATGTGTTGAACATGAATCGGTAAAGGTATCGATGAGAGGCCATGTAGGAGTACATGGTGGGTTGTTTCATTGAGGCCGTCCCTAAGAATTGAGATCTGTATGTGTGATTTTAAGATTCAGTTACTACCATACATTGGGCCTGAAACCAATGGACCCTCTCGGCTTCTTAATCACCCTAGTACTCTATCCAGGAGTTGCAATTAGTTTCTGGTGTTTGTAGGTTATGTGTTGGCGGCTGTGCGTAGCGCTGACCCTAGGGTTGGGCTATGTTGCGGTAGATAGACCGTGGCCGGGTATGTCGGGCGCCCGTTTGGCGTCTCGGGACCCTGTTCACATCGTTCGGGGCCGTATGTGGAAACCTCGGCCGGACTCCCTGCGGATGGAACCTAGATAGGCGATAAACCTGGACTAGAGACTTGAGTGTTTAGGTAGGCCGTGGCCGACACCCTCCTTGGTCTTCCGCTTGAAGGTTGCCGAGTACATGTCGTGTAAATGCGATAAGTGGTGAAAGCATGTATGAAGAAGTACACCCCTGCAGGGTTAACATCATCTATTCGAATAGCCGCATCCGCGGTAAAGGACTACTTGGTTGCCTATACAGTTCATAGACAAGTTAATGGATACTACTAAAAGACTCAAGATAAGTGTGAGTACCGAGGATGGCCCTCTCGTAGGATGACGAGGGAGGATCCTCGGTGGAGTATTGTGTTGGTGAGTAGTGGACTCGTGTGTGAAAAACTATTTTACTAGTGGAGTCTCGTAGGATAGCTTAGCCAAGAGTCAAAGCTGGCTTGCTGCAATAACCCCACCACCTTCTTGAGAATGAGCATGTATAGTAGGTTCTGTTGTAAGACTTGCTGAGTACCTTAGTACTCATGTTTCTTAATTACTGTTTTCAGACGACAACACCGCCCCCTCCGATGGGTTTTATGTAGACCTCGACGTCGATGAGTGACTTGCCACCCAGGTGGTGATCCTGGCCATGGGGGGCCCTATGTAGATAGACAGGCTTCGAGAAGCCTTCTTTCTTTCTAGTGTCTGTACTCAGACTATTTGCTTCCGCATGTGCTTGTATGCTTGTATGACTTGAGTGTCGGGTCATGTGACCCCTACCTGTATGAACATGTTATGTATGGCTCGCTGGAGCCTTTAAATAAAGTACTTGAGTTGTAGAGTTTTGTTGTGACGCCATGTTGTATTTGCACATATCGAGCATATTGTGTGTATGATTGAAATGCTTGGTATGTGTGGGATCCGACAATCTAGTTGTTTATCCTTAGCAGCCTTTCTTATGGGGAAATGTAGTCTAGTGTTCCTCGAGCCATAGTAGTCCGCTACAGCCCGGTTCACCGGAGTCCTGCTAGCCCAGCACTACTGCTCAGGACACTTGACTGGCCGACATGTGTTTCACTTCGTTCCTATGTCTGTCCCTTCGGGGAAATGTCACGCGGTGACTTCCGGAGTCCTGCCTAGCCTGCTACAGCCCGGGTTCCCCGGAGTCCTGTTAGCCTAGTGCTACAGCCCAGATTCACTAGCTGATGACCGAAATGCTCGATGTGATTCATGTATGCCTGTCTCCATAGGTCTGTGCCGCTTTGGGTTCACGACTAGCCATGTTGGCCCGGGTTCTCTGTCATATGGATGCTAGCGACACTATCATATACGTGAGCCAAAAGGTGCAAATGGTCCCGGGCCATGGTAAGGCGACACCCGTGGGGATACCGTGCGTGAGGCCGCAATGTGATATGAGGTGTTACCGGCTAGATCGATGTGACTTGGAATCGGGGTCCTGACACAAGGCGGGCCGACATCATCTTCTTCTTCCAAGGCTAGGGATCGCGCTAGGCGGTCGATCCAGTGGCGGGCGTCATTCTCGCCGACTCCTTCATGGCGGCCCAGTCGGCCGCTGAGAGTCGGATGCGTGACAGGCGGCGGGGTGGGATATCTCTCCCCACGAGGTGGAGGAGGAGGCGGGTCGCCCCGCCACTCCATAGCTCGAGGGCAGATTTTTTCGTCACGCTCGATGGAGATTCGAGTCCGGCTGCGGCTGGCAGCCGGCTCCTTTTCTTTCCTTGCGCGGGTGTTGCCCGCAGTCGGCGTTCGGGACGTCGCACCGTGCTCTCGGCGTGGGGGAGGACTTTCGGCACGGACACCGGCTTCATGCCGCTCTGTGGCCGCGTTGATAAGCTGCTGGATGCGTCTGGTCATGTGGGGGAGCTCGTTGGGCCCCAGTCCATTCAGCTCGTCTGCGGCCGCCTGGGCGGCGCGTAGTTTCTCGAGAGGCGTGGCATAGACTGGGTGGTATGCTCCCATCATGTCGGCGATAGCCACACCGTGTTTCTTGACGACGCCGACGTGGCTCGGCCCGTCGGGAGGCGGCGTACCAAAGGCGGCGCGGTCGACTTCGCGTTGGTGAGCCTCGGTGAGGCGTCTCATGGAAGCTAGCTTCTGGCCCTCCGTAATGAGGGCGAGGCGGCGCGCCTCCAGTGTCTTGGCGTCGGCGTCGGCCGGGATGGGGGCAGACAAGTCGTGCAGTGCTGTCTGCAGGGCGTCGTGGGCGTTTTCGCCAGAGGCGGCGCCGTGGCTGATGACCAGTACCTCGGTGATGGCGCTGCCGCTGCTGTCGGCTCGAGGAAGAGGGTCGTTGATGATTACTACGTTGGTGGGGAAGGCGTCAAGCGACGCCGTGTCAGAGTCGACAAGCATCGGGTCGGTGGAGCCAACCGACTCCAAGTTCGCGACAAGCTCACCGGAGATGTGGAGTTGGTCAAGGAGGCTGACGAGGTGGCTCTCGAGGCAGCCTGTGCCCGCGTCGGATGCGGGCTCGTCGGAGATGCGAGCCTCGCCAAGAAGATCGGCGAGGCAGCTCGCCGCGCAGGCATCGGCGACGCCTTGCAGCGCGTCGGGGCAAGCGCCATCAGGCGAGCTGGGCTGGCTACGCACGCTCGAAAGGAAGAGGGTTCCCGTCCAGAACAGGTCTCCGGACGATGGTGCACCTGGCCCCATGGTGGGCGCCAAATGTCGGGTGGTTGGTGCGACATATGCCAACGGGTGGCTTATCATTGTGGGAGCCAATAAAACATCACCGGTGCCTGGAAACGGGATAAGGCGAAGACATGCACGCCGGCGGATCTTACCCAGCTTCAGGACTCTCCATGGAGATAACACCCCTACTACTGCTTTGCGGGGTCTCCGCATGGTCACTAGATCGACAAGTAGCTACAAGAGGCTCCTTGAGCTGTTCGGTGAGAGGGAGAAGAGAGGAAAGGCTAGCTCGCTACCCCTCACGATGTGGTGTCTAAAAAGTACTGAAAGAGCTCTCCCTACATGGGTGCCCTGGGGGGTTTATATAGGCCTACCCCCCAGGGGTACAGTGGTAATCTGGCTGGGCATGGGCCCCAGCTGTCTGTGTCTACGCTCGCCGGCTTCTCCGCCGACCGATGGGGTCCGCCGAGTGGTGGACCCTGCCGACTGCCGGCCTTCTGGTCGACAGGCCGGTCCCACCGCTCGGGGTTCTTGTTGGAGGCTGGTTACTGTTGCCTCGCCTCTAGTGACGAGGGCTTTGTCGTGGTAAGCATGTCTACAGTGCTGCCGCCTGGCGGCTTATCGCTGTAGCCTTACCCCGTCTTATCTCCTTAATGGGGCGCCTCCTTCGAGGGAGTGAACTAGCCGGCAATGACCTTTGAGAGTTAGTGCACGGCTTTTGTCGTTTGAGAGCAACCCACCTCGAAGCCTTTGAGAGAGAAATCCTTGCGAGGACAAAGCCCTAAACATCCAGAGCCAAAGAGTGTTAGGCATCACTGAAGTCTTCTTGTATGTGTGATCTGAAGACTTATTACACTTGAGGATTGTGAATCCTCCAACCGGTTAGGCGTCGCATTCTGAGCATCCAAGAGTCATTGTGGATCGCCGGTGAACAAAGTCTGTGAAGGTTTGGAAGTCTACCTTGAAGACTTACTAGAGTAATTGGGCTAGGACTGGGTGTCCTTAGCTCAAGGGGAATAAGGTGAAGACGCGGTCTTCTGAGTTGAATCTCAGCCTCCCTAACCAGATGTACAGTTGTCACAACAACTAGAACTGGTCCAACAAATCATTGTCTTGAATGAGCCACTGGTTCTATCCTTCCCATCTCTTATTTCAGATTAGTCCTTGTGAAGTCATTGCCTGTTTGCATTATCTATTTGTCTTCACTGTGTGACTGCTTGTTCTGATTGGCTTCATACTATCTTCCATCCTGATCTATACTGCCTAGCTGCTATTAGTCTTTGTGCTTTCATTTCATTGAATACTTGACTATGGCTTGCTTAGTGTAGTCTACCTTCCGCTGCATGGTAATAGGTTTATTTCTATCTTTTGTCTTCGAAACTTCCATGTTTTGAAGACTTTCATAAAAAGCACCTATTCACCCCCCTCTAGTCGATCACTAGCACTTTCACGCCCTTAAAGAGTGGTCTATTTTGCTAAATCTTGATAGTGGTGATACACATATTCATAATATTGAAGCCAAAAGATGCAGAGTTGATAATGATAGTGCAACTTATTTGTGGCACTGCCGTTTAGGTCATATCGGAGTAAAACACACGAAGAAACTCCATACTGATGGACTTTTGGAACCACTTGATTATGAATCACTTGGTACTTGCGAACCGTGCCTCATGGGCAAGATGACTAAAGCACCGTTCTCCGGAACTATGGAGAGAGCAACAGATTTGTTGGAGATCATACATACATATGTATGTGGTCTGATGAATGTTGAGGCTCGTGGCGGATATCGTTATTTTCTCACCTTCACAGATGATTTAAGCAGATATGGGTATATCTACTTAATGAAACATAAGTCTGAAACATTTGAAAAGTTCAAAGAATTTCAGAGTGAAGCTGAAAATCATCATAACAAGAAAATAAAGTTTCTATGATCTGATCATGGAGGAGAATATTTGAGTTATGAGTTTGGTCTTCATTTGAAACAATGCGGAATAGTTTCGCAACTCACGCCACCCGGAACACCACAGCGTAATGGTGTGTCCGAACGTTGTAATCGTACTTTACTAGATACGGTGCGATCTATGATGTCTCTTACTGATTTACCGCTACCATTTTGGGGTATGCTTTAGAGACGACCGCATTCACCTTAAATAGGGCACCATCGAAATCCGTTGAGACGATGCCTTATGAACTGTGGTTTGGTAAGAAACCAAAATTGTCGTTTCTGAAAGTTTGGGGCTGCGATGCTTATGTGAAAAAGCTTCAACCTGATAAGCTCGAACCCAAATCGGAGAAACGTGTCTTCATAGGATACCCAAAGGAGACTGTTGGGTACACCTTCTATCACAGATCCGAAGGCAAGACTTTTGTTGCTAAATTCGGAGTTTTTCTAGAGAAGAATTTTCTCTCGAAAGAAGTGAGTGGGATGAAAGTAGAACTTGATGAGGTAACCGTACCTGCTCCCTTATTGGAAAGTAGTTCATCACAGAAACCAGTTTCTGCGACACCTACACCAATTAGTGAGGAAGTTAATGATGATGATCATGAAACTTTAGATCAAGTTGTTACTGAACCTCGTAGGTTGCTACCTCTTGAGAACTGTGTTGGATTTATCCGAAGAGGAAGGGATGATGCAGCAAAGTAGCATAAGTATTTCCCTCAGTTTTTGAGAACCAAGGTATTAATCTAGTAGGAGGCTACGCTCGAGTCCCTCGTACCTACACAAAAACAATAGCTCAACGCAACCAACACGCTTAGGGGTTGTCAATCCCTTCACGGTCACTTATGAAAGTGAGATCTGATAGAGATGATAAATAATAATTTTTTTGGTATTTTTGGTATAGAGATGCAAAGTAAATAAAGTAAAAGCAAAGTAAAAGCAAAGCAATAATAAAGTGATGGAGATTGATATGATGAGAAAGAGACCCGGGGGCCATAGGTTTCACTAGTGGCTTCTCTCAAGAGCATAAGTATTCTATGGTGGGTGAACAAATTACTGTTGAGCAATTGACAGAATTGAGCATAGTTATGAGAATATCTAGGTATGATCATTTATATAGGCATCACGTCCGAGACAAGTAGATCGAAACAATTCTGCATCTACTACTATTACTCCACTCATCGACCGCTATCCAGCATGCATCTAGAGTATTAAGTTAAAATAGAGTAACGCCTTAAGCAAGATGACATGATGTAGAGGGATAGTTTCATGCAATATGATAAAACCCCATCTTGTTATCCTCGATGGCAACGATACAATACGTGCCTTGCTTCCCCTTCTGTCACTGGGAAAGGATACTGCAAGATCGAACCCAAAGCTAAGCACTTCTCCCATGGCAAGAACAACCAATCTAGTAGGCCAAACCAAACTGATAATTTGAAGAGACTTGCAGAGATAACCAATCATACATAAAAGAATTCAGAGAAGATTCAAATATTATTCATATAGACTTGATCATAAACCCACAATTCATCGATCTCAACAAACACACCGCAAAAAGAAGATTACATCGAATAGATCTCCATGAGAGAGGGGGAGAACATTGTATTGAGATCCAAAAAGAGAGAAGAAGCCATCTAGCTACTAGCTATGGACCCGTAGGTCTGAAGTAAACTACTCACACTTCATCGGAGGGGCTTGGATGATGACGTAGAAGCCCTCCGTGATCGATGCCCCCTCCGGCGGAGCTCTGGAATAGGCCCCAAGATGGGATCTCGTGGATACAGAAAGTTGCGGCGGTGGAATTAGGTTTTTGGCTCCGTCCCCGATCGTGTGGGGTACATGGATATATATATAGGAGGAAGAAGTACGTCAGTGGAGCTTTGAGTGGCCCACGAGGCAAGGGGGTGCGCCCTAGGGGGAGCCCCTACCCTCGTGACCACCTTCTGGCTTTCTTGACGGAGGGTCCAAGTCTCCTGGATCTTATCTGATGAGAAAATCACGTTTCCGAAGGTTTCATTCCGTTTGGACTCCGTTTGATTTTCCTTTTCTTCGAAACCCTAAAACAGGCAAAAAACATCAATTCTGGGCTGGGCCTCCGATTAATAGGTTAGTCCCAAAAATAATATAAAAGTGGAAAATAAACCCCAATAATGTCTAAAACAGTAGATAATATAGCATGGAGCAATCAAAAATTATAGATACGTTGGAGACATATCATAGGTCAACCAGAGTAAGATCCGCGCCAGAGTGGTATGATAATCCTGTTCTGGAAGTTATGTTACTAGACCATGACGAACCTACGAACTATGAAGAAGCGATGGTGAGCCCAGATTCCGCAAAATGGCTTGAGGCCATGAAATCTGAGATAGGATCCATGTATGAGAACAAAGTGTGGACTTTGGTTGACTTGCCCGTTGATTGGCAAGCAATTGAGAATAATTGGATCTTCAAGAAGAAGACTGACACTGACGGTAATGTTACTGTCTATAAAGCTCGACTTGTTGCAAAAGGTTTTCGACAAGTTCAAGGGATTGACTACGATGAGACCTTCTCACCTGTAGCGATGCTTAAGTCTGTCCAAATCATGTTAGCAATTGCCACATTTTATGATTATGAAATTTGGCAAATGGATGTCAAAACTGCATTCCTGAATGGATTTCTAAAAGAAGAGTTGTATATGATGCAACCAGAAGGTTTTGTCGATCCAAAGGGAGCTAACAAAGTGTGCAAGCTCCAGCGATCCATTTATGGACTGGTGCAAGCCTCTCGGAGTTGGAATAAACACTTTGATAGTGTGATCAAAGCATTTGGTTTTATACAGATTTTTGGAGAAGCCTGTATTTACAAGAAAGTGAGTGGGAGCTCTGTAGTATTTCTAATATTATATGTGGATGATATATTGTTGATTGCAAATGATATAGAATTTCTGGATAGCATAAAAGGATACTTGAATAAGAGTTTTTCAATGAAAGACCTCGGTGAAGCTGCTTATATATTGGGCATCAAGATCTATAGAGATAGATCAAGACGCTTAATTGTACTTTCACAAAGCACATACCTTGACAAAGTTTTGAAGAAGTTCAAAATGGACCAAGCAAAGAAAGGGTTCTTGCCTGTGTTACAAGGTGTGAAGTTGAGTAAGACTCAATGCCCGACCACTACAGAAGATAGAGAGAAAATGAAAGACGTTCCCTATGCTTCAGTCATAGTCTCTATCATGTATGCAATGCTGTGTACCAGACCTGATGTGTGCCTTGCTATAAGTCTAGCAGGGAGGTACCAAAGTAATCCAGGAGTGGATCACTGGACAGCGGTCAAGAACATCTAAAATACCTGAAAAGGACTAAGGATATGTTTCTCGTTTATGGAGGTGACAAAGAGCTCATCGTAAACGGCTACGTTGATGCAAGTTCCGGACGATTCTAAATCGCAAACCGGATACGTGTTTACATTGAATGGTGGAGCTGTCAGTTGGTGCAGTTCTAAACAAAGCGTTGTGGCGGGATCTACGTGTGAATCGGAGTACATAGCTGCTTCGAAAGCAGGAAATGAAGGAGTCTGGATGAAGGAGTTCATATCTGATCTAGGTGTAATACCTAGTGCATCGGGTCCAATGAAAATCTTTTGTGACAATACTGGTGCAATTGCCTTGGCGAAGGAATCCAGATTTCATAAGAGAACCAAGCACATCAAGAGATGCTTCAATTCCATCCGGGATTTAGTCTAGGTGGGAGACATAGAAATTTGCAAGATACATACGGATCTAAATGTTGCTGACCCGTTGACTAAGCCTCTTCCACGAGCAAAACATGATCAACACCAAGGCTCCATGGGTGTTAGAATCATTACTGTGTAATCTAGATTATTGACTCTAGTGTAAGTGGGAGACTGAAGGAAATATGCCCTAGAGGAAATAATAAATTTATTATTTATTTCCTTATATCATGATAAATGTTTATTATTCATGCTAGAATTGTATTAACCAGAAACATAATACATGTGTGAATACATAGACAAACAGAGTGTCACTAGTATGCCTCTGCTTGACTAGCTCGTTGATCAAAGATGGTTAAGTTTCCTAACCATTGACATGGGTTGTCATTTGATTAACATGATCACACTATTAGGAGAATGATGTGATTGACTTGACCCATTCTGTTAGCTTAGCACTCGATCGTTTAGTATGTTGCTATTGCTTTGTTCATGACTTATACATGTTCCTATGACTATGAGATTATGCAACCCCCGTTTACCGGAGGACACTTTGTGTGCTACCAAACATCACAACGTAACTGGGTGATTATAAAGGTGCTCTAAAGGTGTCTCCGAAGGTACTTGTTTGGTTGGCGTATTTCGAGATTAGGATTTGTCACTCCGATTGTCAGAGAGGTATCTCTGGGCCCTCTCGATAATGCACATCACTTAAGCCTTGCAAGCATTGCAACTAATGAGTTAGTTGCGGGATGATGTATTACAGAACGAGTAAAGAGACTTGCCGGTAACGAGATCGAACTAGGTATTGAGATACCGACGATCGAATCCCGGGCAAGTAACATACCGATGACAAAGGGAACAATGTATGTTGTTATGCGGTCTGACCGATAAAGATCTTCGTAGAATATGTGGGAGCCAATATGAACATCTAGGTTCCGCTATTGGTTATTGACCGGAGACATGTCTCGGTCATGTCTACATAGTTCTCGAACCCATAGGGTCCGCACGCTTAACATTTCGATGGCAGTTATATTATTAGTTTATATGTTTTGATGTACCGAATGTTGTCCGGAGTCCCGGATGTGATCACGGACATGACGAGGAGTCTCGAAATGGTCGAGACATGAAGATTGATATATTGGAAGCCTATGTTTGGATATCGGAAGTGTTCCGGGTGAAATCAGGATTTTACCGGAGTATCGGGAGGTTACCGGAAACCCCCGGGGACTTAATGGGCCTTAGTGGGCCTTGGTGGAAAGAGAGGAGAGGTGGCCAGGGCATGGGCCGCGCCCCCTCGCCCCTAGTCCGAATAGGAAAAGGAGAGGGGAGCGGCGCCCCCCTTCCTTCTCCTCCTCCACCTCTTTCCCCTCTCTCTCCTAGTCCAACAAGGAAAGGGGGGTGGGGAGTCCTACTCCCAGTAAGAGTAGGACACCTCCTGGAGCGCCCCTTCTCTAGGACGGCCGCACCCCCCTTGCTCCTTTATATATGGGGGCAAGGGAGCACCACATAGACACAACAATTGATCGTTTGATCTTTTAGCCGTGTGTGGTGCCCCCCTCCACTATAGTCCACCTCGATAATACTGTAGCGGTGCTTAGGCGAAGCCCTGCATCGGTAGAACATCATCATCGTCACCACGCCGTCGTGCTGACGAAACTCTCCCTCAACACTCAGCTGGATCGGAGTTCGAGGGACGTCATCGGGCTGAACGTGTGCTGAACTCGGAGGTGCCGTACGTTCGGTACTTGATCGGTCGGATCGTGAAGACGTACGACTACATCAACTGCGTTATGCTAACTCTTCCGCTTTCGGTGTACGAGGGTACGTGGACAACACTCTCCCCTCTCATTTCTATGCATAACCATGATCTTGCGTGTGCGTAGGAAATTTTTGAAATTGCTACGTTCCCCAACAACATCTATCACGGAGGGCCTCTACATCAACTCCATGGCCCCTCCGATGACGTGTGAGTAGTTTACTTCAGACCTTCGGGTCCATAGTTATTAGCTAGATGCCTTTTTCTCTCTCTTTGGATCTCAATACAAAGTTCTCCTCAATCTTATTGGAGATCTATTCGATGTAACTCTTTCTGCGGTGTGTTTGTCGATATCCGGTGAATTGTGGGTTTACGATCAAGTCTATCAATGAATAATATTTGATTCTTCTCTAAAATCTTTTATGTATGATTGGTTATCTTTGCAAGTCTCTTCGAATTATCAGTTTGGTTTGGCCTACTAGATTGAGCTTAGCTTTGGGTTCAATCTTGCGGTGCTCGATCCTAGTGACAGAAAGGGAAACGACACATATTGTATTGTTGCCATCGAGGATAAAAAGATGGGGTTTATATCATATTGCTTGAGTTTATCCCTCTACATCATGTCATCTTACCTAATGCGTTACTCTGTTCTTATGAACTTAATACTCTAGATGCATGCTGGATAGCGGTTGATGTGTGGAGTAATAGTAGTAGATGCAGGCAGGAGTCGGTCCACTTGTCATGGACGTGATGCCTATATTCATGATCATGCCTAGATATTCTCATAATTATTCACTTTTCTATCAATTGCTCGACAGTAATTTGTTCACCCACCGTAATACTTATGCTATCTTGAGAGAAGCCACTAGTGAAACCTATGGCCCCCGGGTCTATTATCCATTATATTCATCTTCTGTCAACAAACTATTTCTATTACCTTTTATTTTGCAATCTTTACTTTTAATCTTTATCATAAAAATACCAAAAATATTATCTTATCATCTCTATCAGATCTCACTCTCGTAAGTGACCGTGAAGGGATTGACAACCTCTTTATCGCGTTGGCTGCGAGGTTCTTATTTGTTTGTGTAGGTACGAGGGACTTGCGTGTGGCCTCCTACTGGATTGATACATTGGTTCTCAAAAACTGAGGGAAATACTTACGCTACTTTGCCGCATCACCCTTTCCTCTTCAAGGGAAAACCAACGCAGTGCTCAAGAGGTAGCAAGAAGGATTTCTGGCACCGTTGCCGGGGAGTCTACGCATAAGTCAAGACATACCAAGTACCCATCACAAACTCTTATCCCTCGCATTACATTATTTGACATTTGCCTCTCGTTTGCCTCTCCCCCACTTCACCCTTGCCGTTTTATTCGCCCTCTTTTTCCGTTCCCCTTCTCTTTTCTAGTTCGTCTCTTTTTGCTTGTTTCTTGTTTGCTTGTGTGTTGATTTTCTTGCTTGCCATGATGGCTCAAGACAATACTAAATTGTGTGATTTTTCCAATACCAACAATAATGATTTTATTAGCACTCCGATTGCTCCTCTTACCGATGTTGAATCTTGTGAAATTAATGCTGCTTTGCTGAATCTTGTCATGAAAGATCCATTTTCCGGCCTTCCTAGTGAAGATGCCGCTACCCATCTAAACAACTTTGTTGATTTGTGTGATATGCAAAAGAAGAAAGATGTGGATAATGATATTGTTGAACTGAAGCTATTCCTGTTTTCTCTTAGAGATCGTGCTAACACTTGGTTTTCGTCTTTGCCTAAAAATAGTATTGATTCATGGAATAAGTGCAAAGATGCTTTTATCTCTAAGTATTTTCCTCCTGCTAAAATCATCACTCTTAGAAACGATATTATGAATTTTAAGCAACTTGATCATGAACATGTTGCACAAGCTTGGGAGAGGATGAAATTATTGATACGTAATTGCCCTACACATGGTTTGAATCTTTGGATGATTATACAAAAATTTTATGGCGGATTGAATTTTGCTTCTAGAAATCTTTTAGATTCGGCCGCGGGATGCACTTTTATGGAAATCACTTTAGGAGAAGCTACTAAATTCCTAGATAATATTATGGTTAATTATTCTCAATGGCATACTGAAAGATCTACTAATAAAAAGGTGCATTGTCGGTGTCAAAACTAGCGGATCTCGGGTAGGGGGTCCCGAACTGTGCGTCTAGGATCGATGGTAACATGAGGCGGGGGACACGATGTTTACCCAGGTTCGGGCCCTCTCGATGGAGGTAATGCCCTACGTCCTGCTTGATTGTTCTTGATGATATGAGTATTACAAGAGTTGATCTACCACGAGATCATAGAGGCTAAACCCTAGAAGCTAGCCTATGGTATGATTGTTGTATATCATCTATCGACTAGCCTGGCCTCGGTTTATATAATGCACCAGAGGCCTAGGATAACAAGAGTCCTAGCCGAATACGCCGGTGGGGAGGAGTCCTTGTCTTGATCACCAAGACTTGTGGAATCTTCCATGTATGCGGCAGTTGTCCGAACTGGGCTATGAGTATACGTCCATGGGGGTCCTCAGCCCAATCTAACAGATCGGGAGATGACGTGGTGAGTACCCCCTAGTCCAGGACACCGCCAGTAGCCCCTTGAACCGGTCTTCAAGTTAGGGACGCTCCTCGATTCTTCCAAACTGTTCTTCGTCTTTGGTCGTCGGTCTTGAAAACTGGTTCAACAAATCTTCTCATCTTCGATCTTGAGGATCGCCGAAATGCATTCGACGAGTTTACACGTCGGGTATCCGAGGAGCCCCTTTAAGTTTCCGGCCTTTATCAATGCCTTGTTATTTTTATGCCACACCTCGGGTTTGAAGTTGTTCCCGGGCAGCGTCCTCTTGCGTTCGAGCTCCAACGCCGGACTGCATTTGAGGTATCTTTTGCAGCCGAGCACCAACGCCAGACCGCTTTCCGAGCTCTAACACCGGAATGTGTTCGAGCTCCAACGCCGGACTATGTCCAAACTCCAACGCCGGACTGTATCCGGGCTCCAACGCCGAACTATATCTGAGGTGTCATATCACGTTGGTTCAAAAAATTCGAAGGAGCTTAGCCGAGCTTAATGCCGGAAATGCCCTCTATGGAGCCAGCCACTTGCGCCTGAGCTTTATGCCAGACTGCTTCCGAGCTGGTGCACCACCCCGAATATGGGTTGATTTTTTGTCAATATTTTTGATTGGTGCAATTTATTCTCTGCCGAGATATATAGCCAGTAGCCCTCAAGGTGTGTATCGGTCTAAAACCCAAGATGCACCTGAAGGATGACGTAAGACCGCTGATCCTAGTAGCTTCTGAGACTCATGTTGATTTGCAAAATCGGCCTGAGGATCAAGTCCTAGCTCGGCAGAATACTTCAGGACACAAAAGCAGCGTGCTCAGTCCTCGAGACTCAGGTTGGGTGCGGCTGACCAACCTGAGGATCAAAATCTCCTCGAAAACTGTATTGCACTTAAAATTTTCTGCATTGAACAGGCAATGCAGTAGCCCCGAAGACACTGGTCGGGTGGCAACACCAGATCAGGGGCTCAATGTGCCCCTTTAATATTTGTAAATAATAATCCCGAAGCCCAGTAGCCCCCGAGCCCTAATTCGGGCACGGGTGGCCGAATTAAGGATCGATATCCATAGTAAAATCACAAATTATGGGTAATGACTCTATGTATCCAAGTACTTTACGTCATTAATGCTCGGATGCGCATTGTATAAAACTTTGTTGACCAACCATCGGCTTCCACCTCCTCGGCCATTAGCCGAGGAGTGTTTGTCCTACTTTATAAAGCCTTTATGAGGGCAAAGATTTACGACAAACAAGGCAATCTGGCCATACGGTTTTATAAACAAAGGTACGCAGAGAGATATGTTATATTACTGTTTTAGAATAATAAATGTCTTCCAAAGAAAATAGTCCCACTATCGGTTCCTTTCTTTGAGTTGTTATGCTAAGCATGATCATGAAACCTCAGCTCTAATGTAAGAGCAAAATATTGAGGATTTAGTTTGGGAGGCCAGTTACTAGCCCCCGGTAGTGTTCGGCGACAGTCGAGGTCAAGCCGTAAACACTTCAGCCAATGTTATGAATAGCCCGTCATTTAACATAGTCATCAGATTGCTGACCAGTTTACGCTTATTGTGACGGTCAGTTTTCGGCTTTCTCCACTGAGGTACTTAACCATGTGAGCTGGAAGCACAATCGCAGTGGTTCTCCCTTTGCACACCTAGCCGAACAAAGCGGAACGTAGGAGGCAAGCGCAGGAGCCGGGCAACCCAACTATTGACCGAAGACACAATTCGAAACCGATGCATATATAGCAATATCTGAGAATGTTTTTATCGAATCTCTAAGGTGTCCGGCGTTGCACTGCGAGACTTGTGCTGAAAACACACAAATAGTTTAAAAGTGCCATAAGCTTGGAAAACCAAAAAACGTCATGAAAAACTTACGTCCGAACAAGAGCAACTGTTCGGTGCCAATCCGAAAATTGGAAAAAAAAATTGTGCTTCTATCGTACTTTAACATGACACATCCGATCTCAAGACTTCAGGCGGGTCAGCCTACGGCTTCAAGCTCTTTATCCCAAATGCGGAGTACTTCTCCGAGGTCAGTTTAGCAAACTAAACTCAAGCGGCTTTCAGAGAGAAGACATGCTATCCGGCTATTGACCATAAACTCGAGTCGAAAAAGGAGCGGTAGAAAAAGACTTTGCAACGACCAAGAAGAAAACACATTTACTATAAAATAGCTCATATAAATTTTAAGAGCCCCCAAGTGACTTGGGTAAAAGAGTTTTATGTATAATGATTATATGTACCGAAGTACTTATATCATATCTGTGTTCACCCGAACTTTAAACGCGTCTTAACCGACCGTCGGCTTCTCCCTCTTCGGCCAAGGGCCGAAAAGTGTCATGTACTCCACCTATCGAGAGTATCGACAATGTTTCCAATGACCAGGCAATTAGGCTATAAGGCTGTAACAGACAATGCGCGATCAGGGAACTTATGCTATATTACTGATGAAGTGTAAGAAGCATCTTCAAAGAAAATAGTACCCCCACCGATACCTTTCTTCGGTGCTCATTATTACTATGAGACTTGTGCAATAGATTTTTTGTACTCATGAGCTCCGTTGTGTGCCGACCATGATTGAAAACAATAAGAGCAATAGCTTTCGGCTTCACCCAGTCTGAGGTCAGAGCTCGGATGACCCAGTCGTGACAATCGCAGAGGTGCTCCCTTTACTCCCTAGCCGAACAATCGAGAACGTAGGGGTAAACACAGGAGCGAGGCAACCCAGCTTGCAAATCGCTTAGGTCAATATGGTGCATATTGTGGTGTAATACACGAATAAGGAACGAAGCCGTACAAGTATAATCATATGCAAGAGGAAAAGCTTCATAAAGGAAGCCCCCAAGTAAACGGGGTATTTGAATTTGTGTGTCACAAACAAAGTTTTGACAAGGAGATTTTTTACAAGCAACTTTTTTCCAAAAAAGTATAATGCTTGGTCGAACCGAACACAAGTTAAAAATTTTAAAACTTCGAGCATGAAGGCAACTTAGCTGGGTAATGTGTTCGGTATTGATGACGCAGTCCGAGCTTGATGAGGGACAAGGTTCCATCCCCTAAGCCGGTCCCGAGGTGGCGGAGCAAAGAGCTCGGCACTCTGAAGTGGTGACATAGCACGGTCAATGCAGGCTGGCAAAGTGATGCCGAAGTCCCCGGCATGGGGTAATGAAGTGCTGATGAAGCCCCCCGTCCAGCCAAGGTGACGTGGTATGTCAGTATGCCGAGTTGACGATACTGCCCAACCCGGATCATTTTCCTGTGCACAAAAAATAGTGCAAACCGGAGATAATAATAATAATGATAAAAAATGTTGCATAACAAATAATTTATGCAAAGTGAGTAATAAAAGAAATATGGCCTGGCGCCAAAGTCAATGTCGATGCAGGGCGTCGGCGTGATGCGTTAAAGGTGTGGCAAAGCCTAAATTCAGAGGTCGGTCCGAGTTCTGGATGCGGTGTTCGCCAGACTATGTACGGAAACTGATCGAACCACCACGCGACCGTCGTTAGTGCGGCCATCATTCGATAGACCTATGTACAGATGGTGGAACAAACCAGAGTAATAATTTCTTGGGAAAAATAAACCCCAACAAGCAAAAATTACTAGGATTAATAGCACCTGGTTTACTTGTTGTAGCAATCCGAAGAAAGGTGACTCCCAAAATTGGTACTCGATCCGCACACCCATTGCCTGATGGGCGATAAAGCGATGGCATGGCGATGCTGGCAATGGTTGGCTTGTGGAGGCAAAGCCCTCGGTCCAGCTAACGTGACGAAGCTGGTCGGCTAGTGATGCTGAAGTCTCCGGAGTAGGTTGATAAAGAGATGGCGAAGCCCCCGGTCCAGCCGAGATGTCGAAGCCTTGATGTCAGCCGATGAGTCGAAGTAGGTCGGTGTGATGGACATCGGCTTGAAGAAGCAACAGTGCGGCCCTGCCGATGCCGGTCGTGACATGGTCGATGCCGGCTTGATGAAGTGACCGTGCGGCGATGCCGGTGTGCCCGCTCCATGTAATCCGTGGGGCGGTGATGTTGGTGATGATTTATCCTTCGCGATGCTGAACTCTTGTTCGGCTTGCCTAGATGATGATCTGAAGAAGTTGAGCTCAGCTCAACAAAGTGACGACGTGTCTAGCGCAGGTCGGCAGCCGTGGAGCAATATTGTCGGACTGGTTTGACACCAGCATGATAGTGAAGATCATGTTCAAAAGATTTTAAAGTTAGTGAGATGTGTTCGGAAACAAAACACAACACCCCATACAAAACTTCCTTCAAAAAGAATGTCCGAAATCCCGTTCATAAAAAAGACGAACTCGGGCCGGATTCGTTTTCGCGCAGAAAATAGATCCGAAAAGTGATGCACTAATCGGAAGGTTCCCGAAGTTTGGACGATCTGATCGAGCTGAAATTTTGAGGGGTGGTAGATATAGGAATTCCACAGCCTATCCACAGTTGGATCTTCCAAAGGACGTCCGAGCTAGAAGCTGGTCACCACGCCCTAAACTCATCCAGATTCCCGTCCAGATTTGACAGGGCTCCGGTATATCGCGGATTACCAGAGATTCCTCCATCGGAACTCGACGAATTTTTCCAGGGCTGTTGTAGACTCAATTCCGCACAATTCCACCGAAGCAATCGTTAAAATGACACTTGAGGAGGCGGTGGCGACGGATACGAGTTCACTGTCCAGAAAAACAGCACGGTCGCCCGAGGGCAATGTTGACGTTGAGCCCCCGGGCTCCCTGTATGATTCGTCCATGATCTTGATAGAGATCGGAGTTGATGTTGATGAAGGCCCTCATTTGAACATGATGATCGGAGGTAGGGCACAGTCCTCGGTCCATCCAAGGTGACCGGCCGAGCCGGTGACGAAGAAGCCGGCGTCGCAGTTGACCTGTGGGCGAGCCATTGATCCTTCTGCCGATCACACAGCGGAACTCTCAATGAAAGCACTAATGTCGGTGTCAAAAACCGGCGGATCTCGGGTAGGGGGTCTCGAACTGTTCGTCGAGGATCGATGGTAACAGGAGGCGGAGGACACGATGTTTACCCAGGTTCGGGCCCTCTCGATGGAGGTAATACCCTACGTCCTGCTTGATTGATCTTGATGATATGAGTATTACAAGAGTTGATCTACCACGAGATCATAGAGGCTAAACCCTAAAATCTAGTCTATGGTATGATTGTTGTATATCATCTATCGACTAGCCTGGCCTCGGTTTATATAATGCACCAGAGGCCTAGGATAACAAGAGTCCTAGCCGAATACGCCGGTGGGGAGGAGTCCTTGTCTTGATCACCAAGTCTTGTGGAATCTTCCATGTATGCGGCAGCTGTCCGAACTGGCCCATGAGTATACGGCCATGGGGTCCTCGGCCCAATCTAACAGATCGGGTGATGACGTGGTGAGTACCCCCTAGTCCAGGACACCGTCATGCATGCTATAGAAGAAATCAATGTTTTGAGTGGAAAGATGGATGAACTTATGAAATTGTTTGCTAAAAAGAGTGTTCCTTCTGATCCTAATGATATGCCTTTGTCTACTTTGATTGAGAATAATAATGAATCTATGGATGCGAATTTTGTTGGTAGGAACAATTTTGGTAATAACGCGTATAGAGGTAATTTTAATCCTAGGCCGTTTCCTTGTAATTCCTCTAATAATTGTGGTAATTCCTACGACAACTCTTATGGAAATTATAATAAGATGCCATCTGATTTTGAATCTAATATTAAAGAATTTATTAGTTTGCAGAAGAGTTTCAATACTTTGATTGAAGAAAAAATGTCTAAGATTGATGAGTTGGCTAGGAGCGTGGATATAATTTCTCTTGATGTTGATTCTTTGAAATTTATGTCTATTCCACCTAAGCATGATATCAATGAGTCTCTCAAAGCTACGAGAATTTCCATGATGAGTGCAAAGAAAGAACCGCTAGGATGCATGCTAAAAAAGATTGCTTTGTGAAAGCGTGTTCTTCTAGTTTCCATGATAATAATGATGAAGATCTAAAAGTTATTGATGTGTCCCCTATTAAATCTTTGTTTTGCAATATGAATCTTGATAATGATGGGACTGGAGATGAGTCAACTTTAGTTAGAAGGCGTCCCAATGATTCGGAATTTTTAGATCTTGATGCAAAAATTGATAAAAGTGGGATGAGAGAGATCAAAACTTTAAATAGCAATGAACCACTATCTTGGATTTCAAAGAATTTAATTATGATAATTGTTCTTTAATAGATTGTATTTCCTTGTTGCAATCCGTGCTAAATTCTTCGCATGCTTATAGTCAAAACAAAATTTTTACTAAACATATCGTTGATGCTTTAATGCAATCTTATGAGGAAAAGCTTGAATTGGAAGTTTCTATCCCCTAGAAAACTTCATGATGAGTGGGAACCTACTATTAAAATTAAGATTAAAAATTATGAGTGCTATGCTTTATGTGATTTTGGTGCTAATGTTTCCACGATTCCTAAAGGTTTGTGTGATTTGCTAGGTTTCCATGAATTTGATGATTGTTCTTTAAACTTGCATCTTGCGGATTCCACCATTAAGAAACCTATGGGAAGAATTAATGATGTTCTTATTGTTGCAAATAGGAATTATGTTCCCGTAGATTTCATTATCCTTGATATAGATTGCAATCCTTCATGTCCTATTATTCTTGGTAGATCTTTTCTTAGAACGATTGGTGCAATTATTGATATGAAAGAAGGGAATATTAGATTCCAATTTCCGTTAAGGAATGGCATGGAACACTTCCCTAGAAAGAAAATTAAATTACCTTATGAATCTATTATGAGAGCCACTTATGGATTGCATACCAAAGATGTCAATACCTAGATCTATCCTTGCTTTTATGCCTAGCTAGGGGCGTTAAACGATAACGCTTGTTGGGAGGCAACCCAATTTTTTTTGTTTCTTGCTTTTTGATTCTGTTTAGTAATAAATAATTCATGTAGCCTCTATATATATATGTGGTTTTATATTTTTAATTAGTATTTGTGCCAAGTAGAACCTTTGGGAAGACTTGGGGAAAGTCTTTGCGATCTTGCTGTAAAAAACAGAAACTTTAGTGCTCACGAGATTTGCTGCAATTGTTTACCGGAGAGTGCTACTTAGTTAATTATTTTTGCAGATGATTAACAGATAAATTCCTCACGTCCATAAATTTATTTTAGAATTTTTGGGGTTTCAAAAGTATTCGAAATCTACAGATTACTACAGACTGTTCTGTTTTTGACAGATTCTGTTTTGTGTGTGTTGTTTGCTTATTTTGATGAATCTATGGCTAGTAATAGAGTTTATGAACCATAGAAAAGTTAGAATACAGTAGGTTTAACACCAATATAAATAAAGAATGATTTCATTACAGTACCTTGAAGTGATGGTTTGTTTTCTTTTACTAACGGAGCTCACGAGATTTTCTTTTAAGTTTTGTGTTGTGAAGTTTTCAAGTTTTGGGTAAAGATTTGATGGATTATGGAACAAGGAGAGGCACGAGCCTAAGCTTGGGGATGCCCAAGGCACCGCAAGGTAAAATCCAAGGACAACCAAAATCCTAAGCTTTGGGATGCCCCGGAAGGCATCCCCTCTTTCGTCTTCGTCCATCGGTAATTTTACTTGGAGCTATATTTTTATTCACCACATGATATGTGTTTTGCTTGGAGCGTCTTGTATGATTTGAGTCTTTGATTTTTAATTACCACAATCATCCTTGATTTACACACCTTTTGGGAGAGACACACATGAATTGGAATTTATTAGAATACTCTATGTGCTTCACTTATATCTTTTGAGTTGGATAATTTTGCTGTAGTGCTTCGCTTATATCTTTTAGAGCACGTCGGTGGTTCTATTTTATAGAAATAAGTGATCTCTCATGCTTCACTTATATTATTTTGAGAGTCATTTAGAACAGCATGGTAATTTTCTTTGATTATAAATTTTAAATACTAAGAGAAGTTGGATGCTTGATAGTTGTTTTGAGATATAAAGGTGGTAATATTAGAGGTGTGATAGTTGAGTAATTGTGAAATTAAGAAATACTTGTGTTGAAGTTTGCAAGTCCCGTAGCATGCACATATGGTAAACGTTGTGTGGCAAATTTGAAGCATGAGGTGTTCTTTGATTGCTTTCCTTATGAGTGGCGGTCGGGGACGAGCGATGATCTTTTCCTACCAATCTATCCCCCTAGGAGCATGCGCATAGTGCTTGGTTTTGATGACTTGTAGATTTTTGCAATAAGTATGTGAGTTCTTTATGACTAATGTTGAGTCCATGGATTATACACACTCTCACCCTTCCATCATTGCTAGCCTCTTCGGTACCATGCATTGCCCTTTCTCACCTTGAGAGTTCGTGCAAGCTTCGCCGGTGCATCCAAACCCCGTGATATGATACGCTCTATCACACATAAGCCTCCTTATATTTTCCTCAAAACAGCCACCATACCTACCTATTATGGCATTTCCATAGCCATTCCGAGATATATTGCCATGCAAATTTCCACCCATTCCATTTATTATGACACGCATCATCATTGTCATATTGCCTTGCATGATCATGTAGTTACATCGTATTTGTGGCAACGCCACCATGCTTAATTTTTCATACATGTCACTCTTGATTCATCGCAATCCCGGTACACCGCCGGAGGCATTCACATAGAGTCATATTTTGTTCTAAGTATCGAGTTGTAATTCTTGAGTTGTAAATAAATAAAAGTGTGATGATTATCATTAGAGCATTGTCCCATGTGAGGAAAGGATGATGGAGACTATGATTCCCCCACAAGTCGGGATGAGACTCCGGACGAAAAAAAGAGGCCAAACAAAGAGAAAGGAAGGCCCAAATAAAAAATGAGAGAAAAAGAGAGAAGGGACAATGTTACTATCCTTTTTCCACACTTGTGCTTCAAAGTAGCACCATGATCTTCATGATAGAGAGTCTCTTATTTTGTCACTTTCATATACTAGTGGGAATTTTTCATTATAGAACTTGGCTTGTATATTCCAATGATGGGCTTCCTCAAATGCCCTAGGTCTTCGTGAGCAAGCAAGTTGGATGCATACCCACTTAGTTTATTTGATGAGCTTTCATATATTTATAGCTCTAGTGCATCCGTTGCATGGCAATCCCTACTCCTTTCAATGACATCAATCGGTGGGCATCTCCATAGCCCATTGATTAGCCGCATCAATGTGAGACTTTCTCCCTTTTTGACTTCTCACACAACCTCAGTCATTATATTCTATTCCACCCATAGTGCTATGTCCATGGCTCGCGCTCATATATTGCGTAAAAATTGAAAGAGTTTGAAAAGGCTAAGTATGAAACAATTGCTTGGATTGTCATCGGGGTTGTGCATGATGAGAGCATTTTGTGTGATGAAAATGAAGCATGGCCAAACTATATGATTTTGTAGGGATAAGTTTTCTTTGGCTATGTTATTTTGATAAGACATAATTGCTTGGTTAGCATACTTGGAGTATTATTATTTTTATGTCAACATTAAACTTTTATCTTGAATCTTTCGGATCTGAACATTCATGCCACAATAGAGAAAATTACTTGAAGAATATGCTAGAAAGCATTCCACATCAAAAATTATGTTTTTATCATTTACCTACTCGAGGACGAGCATGAATTAAGCTTGGGGATGCTTGATACGTATCCAACGTATCAATAATTTTTGATTGTTCCATGCTATTATAAATTCTGCTTTGGATGTTTAATGGGCTTTATTATACACTTTTATATTATTTTGGGGACTAACCTATTAACCCAAGGCCCAGTGCAAATTGCTGTTTTTTCCTATTTTAGTGTTTCACAGAAAAGGAATATCAAACAGAGTCCAAACGGAATGAAACCTTCGGGAGTGTGATGTTTGGAACAAACGTGATCGAGAGGACTTTGAGTGGACGTCAAGAAACAACCGAGGAGGCCACGAGGCAGGGGGGCGTGCTCTCCCCCCTCGTGGCTCAACCGACTGACCTCTTCCTCCTATATATACTCATATACCCTAAAAACATCCAGGAGCACCATGAAACCCTATTTCCACCACCGCAACCTTCTGTACTCAAGAGATCCCATCTTGGGGCCTTTTCCGGAGCTTCGTCAGAGGGGGCATCGATCCCGGAGGGCTTCTACATCAACTCCATGGCCCCTCCGATGATGTGTGAGTAGTTTACTTCAGACCTTAGGGTCCATAGTTATTAGCTAGATGGCTTCTTCTCTCTCTTTGGATCTCAATACAAAGTCGATCTTCTTGGATATCTATTTGATGTAACTCTTTTTGCGGTGTGTTTGTCGAGATCCGATGAATTGTGGGTTTATGATCAAGTCTATCTATGAACAATATTTGATTCTTCTCTAAAATCTTTTATGTATGATTGGTTATCTTTGCAAGTCTCTTCGAATTATCAGTTTGGTTTGGCCTACTAGATTGATCTTTCTTGCAATGGGAGAAGTGCTTAGCTTTGGTTCAATCTTGCGGTGCTCGATCCCAGTGACAGAAATGGAAACAACACTTATTGTATTGTTGCCATCGAGGATAAAAAGATGGGGTTTATATCATATTGCTTGAGTTTATCCCTCTACATCATGTCATCTTACCTAATGCGTTACACTGTTCTTATGAACTTAATACTCTAGATGCATGCTGGATAGCGGCCGATGTGTGGAGTAATAGTAGTAGATGCAGGCAGAAGTCGGTCTACTTGTCACGGACGTGATGCCTATATTCATGATCATGCCTAGATATTCTCATAATTATTCACTTATCTATCAATTGCTCGACAGTAATTTGTTCACCCACCGTAATACTTATGCCATCTTAAGAGAAGCCACTAGTGAAACCTATGGCCCCCGGGTCTATTCTCCATTATATTCATCTTTCGTCAACAAGCTATTTATATTACCTTTTATTTTGCAATCTTTACTTTTAATATTTATCATAAAAATACCAAAAATATTATCTTATCATCTCTATCAGATCTCACTCTCGTAAGTGACCATGAAGGGATTGACAACCCCTTTATTGCATTGGTTGCGAGGTTCTTATTTGTTTTTGTAGGTACGAGGGACTTGCATGTGGCCTCCTACTGGATTGATACCTTGGTTCTCAAAAACTGAGGGAAATACTTACGCTACTTTGCTGCATCACCCTTTCCTCTTCAAGGGAAAACCAACATAGTGCTCAAGAGGTAGCACAAGCCTCTCAGAGTTGGAATATACTTTTTGATAGTGTTATCAAAGCATATGGTTTTATACAGACTTTTGGAGAAGCCTGTATTTACAAGAAAGTGAGTGGGAGCTCTGTAGCATTTCTGATATTATATGTAGATGACATATTGTTGATTGGAAATGATACTGAATTTCTGAATAGCATAAAAGGATACTTGAATAAGACTTTTCAATGAAAGACCTCGGTGAAGCTGCTTATATATTGGGCATCAAGATGTATAGAGATAGATCAATATGCATAATTGGACTTTCACAAAGCACATACCTTGATGAAGTTTTGAAGAAGTTCAAAATGGATCAAGCAAAGAAAGGGTTCTTGCCTGTGTTACAAGGTGTGAAGTTGAGTCAGACTCAATGCCCGACCACTGCAGAAGATAGAGAGAAAATGAAAGTCATTCCCTATGCTTCAGCCATAGGTTCTATCATGTATGCAATGCTGTGTACCAGACCTAATGTGTGCCTTGCTATTAGTTTAGTAGGGAGGTATCAAAGTAATCCAGGAGTGGATCACTAGACAGTGGTCAAGAACATCCTGAAATACCTGAAAAGGACTAAGGATATGTTTCTCGTTTATGGAGGTGACAAAGAGCTCGTCGTAAATGGTTACGTCGATGCAAACTTTGAAACTGATCCGGATGACTCTAAGTCACAAACCGGATACACATTTTTACACTACAAAAAATACGTCAACTAGTGACCTTCTGTCAGTGACCCTGGAAGAATTGGTCATAGGTCTATGACCATTTGAGACCAATTGGTCAAAAGCTATTCGGGGGGCTCCAAACCCTAAACCATTGCGACCATTTTGGTCAGAAAGGTCGTAATTTCCTTACACAAAATGGTCATAAAGCAAACAGTGCTGGTCCGCTGCCTTATTTCTAGTTGTTAACAACCAATATAGATGGTCATAGCCTTGTAAATTGTGGTGGGTTGCTATGACTAGGCGCCACCTCATCAGTTTTGCCTATGTGTCATGTCCATGTGGCAGTTTTTGCCCTAGGTTGTGAAGCAACCTATATTTCTGTCATTCCCAAAATTCCCCAAAAAATCTCATAAATTCTTTGGGTCATATCTTCATCAAATATGTAAAAAACCTTCCTTGCCTAGTTCAAAAATAATTCAAAAATATTCATTTTCCTATTCTGTTCAGAACAACAGTTTGTGAAGGAAGTACCACTTTGGCATGTCCAAATAGTATCCATTTTCTACAGTGCTTTCCTATGCCCAAATAACCACCCTCCACCAAATGCCAGCTCAATCCATTTATTATTTTGAGCCGAGCTTCAACATTCATATTTATGTCTAGTGTGGTAGTTTGCAAAGCAAGTACCACCTAGGCTCCTCCTTTTGGGCTGAAAATTTGTGAAGACGGTCTTCTTAGTAACTAATCATCCTCAGCCAAAAACTCATGCCCATTAGCCATGTACATTTCCCGTACCGCTAATCAAACACTTGGCTTCTAATTCATGTTTGAGCATCGATCGGTCTCCTCGTGAGAATCTTATGTTGTAATTTTCTTCCTAGCACCTACCTGGGGAGTGCCCAACCCACTAGACATGCCTAGGCTGCCCAGAACACATGGCAACGCCACAGTCACGCGGCGACCACGCGGCGGGCATGCGAGTTTGCGCGCTCTAGAGTTGGGGGCCTCGGCCACCGCCCAAACCTCAATGTATCGCCACCAAACCATGTATTTATGATTAAATAGGTACTTATGTAACTATAAATGATTTTTGGAAAAAATAAATAGTAAACTATGAGGCAGCTGCAGTTCAAATTTGACCCGCTTCCTACTGAATCAGCGGGAATTTGTCTTTTTCACCAGAGATGGATCAAAGATTTTGACACCCAACCATTTTGTCAATTGTGCATCAAATATGGCCTAGTATTTTAGAAAATTGATTTGGTCCAATTTTGCAACAAATATATGGTAGGTCCTTCACAAAAAAACTCATTTCGGGCACTCGAAAAATGGAAAATGAATTTTTCGTGCAAAAAAAATTAAAAATCCCTTAGGCAACATTGTTTGGAATTCCAAGATGCACCCTTGTGCACAAAATGAGATCAGTTGAACAAACTATGCCATGAATGTGGCCATAAGATTGATCATTTGGCTTGAAAGCCATGAATCTTCATGCATTGCAAGTTTATTATTTTTCCTAGAAACTTGGTTTGAAAGCCATGAATCTTCATGAATATTCATTCATTTCTGAGAACACTTTTTTAAAATAATTTCCGTATTACAAGTTTATTATTTTTCCTAGAAAATTGGTCACATATGATGACACAATGCGAACGTTTTCCAATTTTTTGATTTTTTTATCCCGTTTCAAAATGCGGTCAAAACGGCGGGCTTGAACGTTCCTAGCTAATGGTTGAATCTTGGAATTTTTTTGATGTTTCTCTGATTAAATAGATACTTATGTACCTAGAAATGATTTTTGGAAAAAATAAATAGCAAACTATGAGGCAGCTGTAGTTTAAATTTGACCCGCCTCCTCCTGAATCGGCGGGAATTTGTCTTTTTCACCAGAGATGGATCAAAGATTTTTCACCCAACCATTTTTGTCAATTGTGCATTAAATATGGCCTAGTATTTTAGAAAATTGATTTGGTACAATTTTGCAACAAATATATGGTAGGTCATTCACAAAAAAACTCATTTTGGGCACTCGGAAAATGGAAAATGAATTTTCCGTGCAAAGAAAATGAAAACTCCCTTAGGCAACATTGTTTGGAATTCCAAGATGCACCCTTGTGCACAATATGAGATCATTTGAAAAAACTATGCTATGAACGTGGCCATAAGATTGATCATTTGGCTTGAAAGCCATGAATCTTCACGCATGATAGCTCATTTCTGAGAACATTTTTTAAAAATAATTGTCATATTACAAGTTTATTATTTTTCCTGGAAACTTGGTCACATATGATGACACAATGCGAAGGTTTTCCAATTTTTTGATTTTTTTTGAATTTGTTATGCCCGTTTCAAAATGCGGTCAAAACGGCGGGCTTGACCGTTCCTAGCTAGTGGTTGAACCTTGGAATTTTTTTTGATGTTTCTCTGATTAAGTAGATATTTATGTACCGAGAAATGATTTTTGGAAAAAATAAAGAGCGAACTATGATGTAGCTATAGTTTAAATTTGACCCGCTTCCTGTTGAATCGGCAGGAATTTGTCTTTTTCACGAGAGGTGGATGAAATTTTTTGACACCCAACTATTTGATCAATTGTGCATTAAATATGGCCTAGTATTTTACAAAATTGATTAGATACAATTTTGCAACAAATATATGGTAGGTCCTTCACAAAAAAACTCATTTTGGGCACTCGAAAAAATGGAAAATGAATTTTTCGTCCAAAGAAAATGAAAACTTCCTTAGGCAACATTTGGTCAACTGAACATTAAATATGACCTAAGATTTTATAAAATTGATGTGGCCAAATTTGCAACAAATATTTGCTAGGTTCTTCAAAAAAATCATTTTGGGCACTTGAAAAATAATTCTCTTACAGAAAACTTATTTCCGAGAACACTTTTTTATGATATTTGCATTATTTGAAGTTTGGTATTCTTATTGAAAAGTAGGTCACACTTGGTGACACAATGCAAAGTTTTTTGATTTCTATTTGTTTTTATAAATTTTCTAGGCCATCAAATAGCAGACATGTTTTAACATCTTATTTTCAATCGATTATGACCAATTTAAATGGTCTTAAAATCATCAAAGGGGTACTGCGTTTTGATTGGTCCAAAACCATCTCACGCGGATCATGGATTAGCACCGTCGAATGCGCCCGGATCCAACGGCAGCCCACACACCCCTCCTCGTCGCTCTCCCCCTCCCTCTCATCCTCACCCACCCACGAAAACCCTAGCTCACTTATCCCCATCGTCGCTGCCGCTCCTGCTCCCTTTTCCCCCGCCGCTGTCTGTCTACTCCTCCTCCCTCGTCCTCGTCTCATCGCCTCCGCCACCTCCTCCCTGTCCCCGGCGTCCTCCCACGGCACATGATCCCCTGTCCCCTCCCCTCCCGATCCCACCCACCGAACCGATCCCGATCCAGTCTAGATCGAGAGAGAGCGAGCCCCTTCCCGCGATTCCCACCGCCGCCACCCCCACCCACCACCACTGACCTTGTCTCCGCCACGGACCCTCTCCCCTAGCCTTCACCCCCTCAGATCCACCAGTACAGGAACAGCCATGGCGTCGCGGTCGTCTTTCTTGCCGGCGCGCGCGTGCATGCTTCACGCCGGCCACGGGCCTCCGGCAAATCAGAACGGCGACGACGTCAACGGGATCATCAGGTCTCCGGCAGCTCATTCCCCTCGCGCAACTGCTCCCCTCCTTCCTGCCCTCCCTGCGCTCCAGATACGGCCCTAACGAAGCCATGGTGAGTCCCATCGCAGCGTCCACCCGGCGACGGCGGGGATCCGCTGCTGCAGCGCCTCCGCGCGGGGACCTGCGAGGCCGTGCCGTGGCTGCGGGATGCCTCCAGGAACTTGGCCCGCGACCTGCTCGCCTGGACCAAGAAGGGCATCGGCCTCCGTGCCATCCTCGTCATCTCGGTGAGCCCCCTGCTTTCCTTTTCCGCGCCATCGTCCTAAAAACCTGAAGATGCTCTTCAGGTAGTCGAAGGCTTTCACCATGGCCGATGAGAGAAGAGGTGGTGACAGACTGGGTAGTGGCTGGCGTACTAGTAGGAGGGGGAGGAAGTGGGTATGCACCTGTGTTTGATACAAGAGTTTTGATGATTGACTTCTGAGTATTATGCAACCCTTCTTTTCGTATGATAATTCTGGAAGTATCACAAAGACTTCTATGCTTTTGTCATGGTATTTTGCCATTGATGTTTCCTTGATGTGCATTAATATGCATAAAAGGGCGTATTCTAGTTCATTATTTGTCTGCTGATGCATTAGTTGTGCAGCTGCTTGTGTCCAGTGTCAGTGGCAATTCGAGCACTGTAATTCACTAAAAATGTGGTGTGACTGTGCTGCTCTAAAATGTTTTGCTTGTCTTGTAAGGAGCTGTGCGTTTTCAGCTGGTAGCCCTGTCGACTGTCCAAGTTAATCATGATGCAATTCATAAATCCTACTAGTAATTGCTAGAAATTAACTATGTCTACGAACACTGATGTTGCGTGGCTGGAAAGGCTAAGTAGGCTTGATGCTAAGCTCTTTGCCAGGGTAAAGGTGTTATATTTTTGGTTGCTTGATACTACAAACTCTTGGCTTTTAGTTAACTGCGTACTGTCCCGATTAGTGTGATTAGTTGAACTATACTCTGGATTATAGTATGTCACTATTATATCCTATTGGTAATCATTATGTTGTTGCATACAGGTTGACGAGATGGGGTTCAGACGTCCCAGCAAGATCCAGGCTGTCACGCTTCCCATGATCCTCACGTCTCTCTACAAGAACCTCGTAGCCCAGGCGCACAACGGCTCCGGCAAGACCACCTGCTTCGTCCTCGGCATGCTCAGCCGCGTCGACCCCAGCCGCAGGACTCCCCAGGCCATCTGCATATGCCCTACCGGGGAGCTTGCGCAGCAGGTCCCTCTTTCATCTAATCTAGTTACTGAATACTCCGCTGACTGTTATTTTTCACCTGTAATCTGATTATTAATGTACCCAAATTTTAATTGGACCTCCTGTCTAGTATAGGACAAGTCAGTGAATGCTAGTATGAATTTTACTAAATTCATCAGATAGTTAACTCACTGTGAGATGTCCACTCTTGTTTTTTTAATTCATCAGATAGCAGGAAATTCCGCCCTGCTTTGTCAAACTGTTTCTGACCATGTTTTCCCGCATTGCGTGTTTTGTGCAGGTGTTGATCCAGGCAGATCTCTTCCTGAACAATCTGACCAGCATGTGCGAGAGGAGCACAGAGAAGGGCTCTATGTGGGTCACCATGAAGCGATGTGAGAGAACCCCTACCCTTACAGCTGATTCGTGTGGTGTGGGTTGTAGATTTGATGGGTTCAGAAACTCTGATGTGACGAGTTGTTCGATGTGCGCAGCGTCGATGAAGTGTCAGGCTAGGTTGAAGAAGATGGCGAGTAAGGGGGAGCCTATTGAGTACTGGTGCCTGGTCTGTGCCACCGATGGCAAGAGGAACATCTCCACCTCGGTATTATTCACTTTCTCCCTGCTGCTGGTTCGGCATTATGTCTGCTGGATGTGTTTTGCCTTGATTCTGTGCCTGATGGTAATCAGGATGCCGTTATTTAGCCCCCTTGTGTGCTATGATTGTGAATTATAGATCAGACATTTGCATATTTCCTTCGTGTATCTGCTGTATGAACTGAAACAACTCCAGTTTGCTCACATGCTAAATAGATTTTTTGTTGGTTGTTACTTCCAATTGAGGACTGTTTGTTGGTGTTGAGAAATCGATAGGTAGGTCGGTAAATATAATGGAAGAACTTACATTAGATTTTCGTTGGTTTCAGAATGTCTGTTTCTGATAATGGAAGAACTTATATTAATCTCCTGGTTGTTGGTTTCTATGTACTCCCTCCTTAATTCAAAGCCGAGACACTTATTTTTGATCGGAGGGAGTACATGCTTGTAACAGCCTTGAACCTTGTCGTTCCCTGTTCTTTTTCCCCCTTACTATTGGTTGATATATGACTATGTGTTAGATTCAACTACTGAAGATGCTTGCACTTCATATCAGGACTAGCAGTTTGTGTCTTGCCTGGTAGTATACAGTTTAATTTTCTATTATTAGCTAGGGTTGTTGATAGACTTAATTTTCTGCTGGAAGTCAAATCTCCTAAACAGTAGAATGCCTGAAATGTCAGGGTAGCAAGCACTAGCCATGTGCTTCATTCTATGTACCGTTCTGGTGTCTGTGCATGTATGGGCTAGTTTTTTGCATAGAATAGTGACTTGATGCTTCTTTCTACAGAAATACAGCAGGTTAGCTCTATGGATGTTTATTTACCTGCAACTTCTGCCAGCTCTAACTTGGTTATATAACAGTTCAATTCAGTCAAATCTTTGGGGTGTTGATACACTATTGTGCAAGTTCTATGGTATGTGAGTTCCTTCTATTGCTGCAAGCATTGACACAATATGTCATGTGCAGGGAGCTCCGCATCCGAGTCTCGTCCATCCTCAGCAGCAAGGAGCTGGGCCAAGGGAGCAAGCAGCGCTGCTGGTTACTTGGGGCCAGATCGAGTAAGATGGCGCACCATGGCGTGTGGTGGCCTATTTTGCTTCCAAGAGTAGTACTGTTTATTTGAAATGAGATGTACTCGTCTACTGCCTAGTAAACAATACTACCTAGTACTGTTTATTTTTCTTCCAAGAGCAGTACTATTTATTTTCCTTCCATGGTGTGTGGCGGCCTATTTTGAATGATTGTCATGTACTATGATGTAGTGAGCTGCATGAGTGAAATGAAATTTAATCAAGAGAATTATTGAGTGTTTGCTGTTCAAATGTGTAAACTGGAGATTAGTGAATAAAAAGACCAAATATTCTATTGGACCAAATAATATATGGGCTCTAAAAAGACTATGTCCCAAATAATAGTCGACTGGAACATTGTTTATTTCTGGAAAACATGAACAAAAAGGCTTAATGAAATGGTCTGCAAAAGGGCCATGGCCCAGAAAATTAAAAGGCCGAATTGTTGGGCTTGGCCCATGAAGCTAACAAAAAATTCATAGGAAAAAATATATAAATGGGCTGAATTAATGGGCTTGGCCCATATAAACATCGAGTTGGACCGGGCTGATTCTTGTGCCACATCAGATTGCCACGTCAGATGCCTACGTGGCATGGGGAGGCTGCTAGTGACCAAACCAAAACAATAGGCATATTTTGGTCGTAAACGTCTAGGACCTTCTCACAGAGAAGGTCGTTAATTTCAGTTTACGACCGCCATCTTTTGACCTTCTGTTTTTGGTCACAAAAAGGTCGCAAATGAAAAACAATGACCTTTCAGTGACCCATAGTCAAGGTCACAAGTTGACATATTTCTTGTAGTGTTATTGAATGGTGGAGCTATCAGTTGGTGCAGTTCCAAGCAGAGTGTCGTGGCAGGATCTACATGTGAAGCGGAGAACATAGCTGCTTCGGAAGCAGCAAATGTAGGAGTCTGGATGAAGGAGTTTGATAACCCACAAGTATAGGGGATCAATTGTAGCCTCTTTCGATAAGTAAGAGTGTCGAACCCAACGAGGAGCTAAAGGCAGAACAAATATTCCCTCAAGTTCTATTTACCACCGATACAACTCTACACACGCTTAACGTTTGCTTTACCTAGAACAAGTATGAAACTAGAAGTACTTTGTAGGTGTTTTTGGATAGGTTTGCAAGATAATAAAGAGCACGCAAATAAAAAGTATGAGCTGTTTAGATAAAGAAGCAATAAAGTTAGTATAGAGAGTGCGGAAAAGTGGTGGTAGGAGTTGCAAAATTGTCCCTAAGCAATTGACTACGTTACTAGACCGATAGCAGGTTTTATGTGGGAGAGGTCACTGCTAGCATGTCATCCCTGACTTGGAATTCTATGCACTTATGATTGGAACTATTAGCAAGCATCCACAACTACTAACATTCATTAAGGTAAAACCCGACCATAGCATTAAGATATATTGGTCCCCCTTCAACCCCGTATGTATCAATTTCTATGATAGGTTGAAGCTTCTGTCACTCTTGCCCTCTAATACATAGTCCTATCAACATACAACTAACCCTATGGTGTGATCCATGTGCATGCTCATATGATAGGCACCAAAGGACAGCAACATAACCACAAGAAAATTAAACCAATCATAGCAATTCACCAATCACCGATAGGACAACAAAAATCTATTCAGACATCATAGGATGGCAACACATCATTGGATAATAATATGAAGCATAAAGCACCATTTTCAAGTAGAGGGTACAACGGGTTTCGGGAGAGTGGACCGCTGTAGATAGAGGGGGGAAGGTGATGGAGATCTTGGTGAAGATTGCAGATGTGTTGGTGTAGATTGCAGTGATGATGATGGCCCCCGGCGGTGTTCCGGCGCCACCGAAAGCGAGGGGGAGAGAGCCCCCCTTCTTCTTCTTCCTTGAACTTCTCCCTAGATGGGAGAAGGGTTTCCCCTCTGTTCCATGGTCTCCATGGTGTGGGAGGGGCGAGAGCCCCTCCGAGATTGGATCTGTCTCTCTGTCTCTCTCTGTTTCTGCGTTTTCAGATTCTGCCCTTTCACCGTTTCTTATATTCCCGGAGATTCGTAACTCCGATTGGGCTGAAATTTTAACACGATCCCTATCCGGATATTAGCTTTCTTTCGGTGAAAGAAGGGCATAAACCTCCTTACAGGGTGGCCATGAGGGCCCAGGGTGCGCTTGACCCCCTGGGGCGCGCCCCCTGCCTCGTGGCCCCCTCGGGCATCGTCTCGCGTTGATTTTTCTTCCCAAAAATCACATATATTCCAAAAAAAATCTCTGTTAGTTTTTATCCCGTTTGGACTCCGTTTGATATGGATTTACTGCGAAACAAAAAACATGCAACAAACAGGAACTGACAATGGGTACTGGATCAATATGTTAGTCCCAAAAATAGTATAAAAAGTTGCCAAAAGTATATGAAAGTTGTATAATATTGGCATGGAACAATAAAAAATTATAGATATGACGGAGACATATCAGCGTATCCAAGCTTAATTCCTGCTCGTCCTCGAGTAGGTAAATGATAAAAAGGATATTTTTTGATGTGGAATGCTACCTAGCATAATCTTGATCATGTAATCTAATCATGGCATGAATATTAAGACACGAGTGATTCAAAGCAATAGTCTATCATTTGATATTAAGACAATAATACTTCAAGCATACTAACCAAGCAACTATGTCTTATCAAAATAACATAGCCAAAGAAAGCTCATCCCTACAAAATCATATAGTCTGGCTATGCTCCATCTTCACCACAGAAAGCATTCAAATCATGCACAACCCCGATGATAAGCCGTGCAATTGGTTCATACTTTTTAACGCGCTTCAGCCTTTTCAACCCTCACACAATACATGAGCGCAAGCCATGGACATAGCACTATGGGTGGAATAGAATATGATGATGGAGGTTGTGTGGAGAAGGCAAAAAAGGAGAAAGTCTCACATCAACGCGGCTAATCAATGGGCTATGGAGATGCCCATCAATTGATGTCAATGTGAGGAGTAGGGATTGCCATGCAACGGATGCACTAAGAGCTATAAGTGTATGATAGCTCAAACTGGAAACTAAGTGGGTGTGCATCCAACTTACTTGCTCATGAAGACCTCGGGCATTTGAGGAAGCCCATCATCGGAATATACAAGCCAAGTTCTATAATGAAAATTCCCACTAGCATATAAAAGTGATAACTCAAGAGACTCTCTATATGAAGAACATGGTGCTACTCTGAAGCACAAGTGTGGTAAAAGGATAGTAACATTGCCCCTTCTATCTTTTTCTCTCATTTTTTTATCTTTTTTTCTTTTTTTCTCTTTTTTTGGTGGGCTTCTTTGGCCTCTTTTTTATTTGGGCTACTTTGGCCTCTTTTATTTTTATAACCTCACATGGGACAATGTTCTAATAATGATGATCATCACACTTTTATTTACTTACAACTCAATATTACAACTCGATGTCTAGAACAAAGAGATGACTCTATATGAATGCCTCCGGCGGTGTGCCGGGATGTGCAATGATCTAGCGTAGCAATGACATCAAAAAGCAGACAAGCCATGAAAACATCATGCTAGCTATCTTACGATCATGCAAAGCAATATGACAATAAATGCTCAGGTCATGTATATGATGATGATGGAAGTTGCATGGCAATATATCTCGGAATGGCTATGGAAATGCCATGATAGGTAGGTATGGTGGCTGTTTTGAGGAAGATCTAAAGAAGTTTATGTGTGATAGAGCGTATCATATCACGGGGGTTGGATGCACCGGCGAAATCAACTCTCGAGGTGAGAAAGGGCAATGCACGGTACCGAAGAGGCTAGCAATGATGGAAGGGTGAGAGTGTGTATAATCCATGGACTCACATTAGTCATAAAGAACTCATATACTTACTGCAAAAGTTTATTAGACCTTGAAGCAAATTACTACTACTCATGCCCCTAGGGGGATAGATTGGTAGGAAAAGACCATCGCTCGTCCCCGACCGCCACTCATAAGGAAGACAATCAATAAATACCTCATGCTCCAACTTCGTTACATAGCGGTTCACCATACGTGCATGCTACGAGACTTGCAACACTCAACACAAGTATTTCTCAATTTCACAATTACTCGACTAGCACGACTCTAATATCACCACCTTTATATCTCAAAACTATTGCAAGGAATCAAACATATCATATTCAGCGATCTACAAGTTTTATGTAGGACTTTATGACTAACCATGTGAATGACCAATTCCTGTCATCTCTCTAAATAGATATAAGTGAAGCAAGAGAGTTTAATTCCTTCTAAAAAAGATATGCCCATGCTCTAACAAATATAAGTGAAGCAAAAGAGCATTCTATAAATGGTGGTTTTCTATGTGAAGAGAAACAGGCAATCCAAACTTCAAATGATATAAGTGAAGCACATGAAGCATTCTATAAAGCCATTCTAAAAAGGTATAAGTGAAGTGCAATTATCATTCTATAAATCAACAAAGGACTATCTCATACCAGCATGGTGCATAAAAGAAAAGTGAAAACTAAATGCAAAAGACGCTCCAACATTGCACTCGCATGAACGAAACGAATCCGAAAACATACCGATACTTGTTGAAGAAAGATGAGATGCCTTCCGGGGCATCCACAAGATTAGACGCTTGAGTCTCCTTGAATATTTACTTGGGGTGCCTTGGGCATCCCCAAGCTTGAGCTCTTGCCTCTCGTCCTTCTTCTCACATCGAGACCTCCTCGATTTTTGAACACTTCATCCACACAAAACTCAACAGAAAGCTCGGTAAGATCCGTTAGTATAATAAAGCAAATTACTACTCTAAGTACTGTTGCAAACCAATTCAGATTTTGTTTTTGCATTATAGCTACTGTAATATAACTTTTCCATGGCTTAATCCACTGATATAAATCGATAGTTTCATCAGAACAAGCAAAGTATGCATCAAAAACAGAATCTGTCTAAAACAGAACAGTCTGTAATAATCTGAACATTTTCCATACCTCTGGTACTCCAAAAATTCTACCAAAATTAGGAAAAATAAAAAATTTATATATAAATACAGTGCAAAAAGTTTGAGAACCGTTTGATGTTCCAGTAAAAAATGTAAAATCGTGCACTACAGCCAAAGTTTCTGTCCTGCACCGCACAAACCAACAAGTAATCTAAAACATCCTAAAGGCAAACCTTGGCACATTATTTTTATTTCTAAACCTTATAAAAGCACACAACATAAATAAATGACTCTCTAAAACTTCTGGGTTGTCTCTCTGGAAGCGCTTTCTTTAAAGCCATTAAGCTAGGCATATAGTGCTCAAGTATTGGATCCACCCGGATCCCAAGGTATATAAAAGCCAATTTTAATTAACAATGATTTGTAATTTAGTGGTGAGGACAAAGTAACATATATCATGTAATGACGAAGTCTAACTCTCTTTCTATGCATCGACATGTCATACAAGAACAATTCATGCACACAAAGTAAAGGCCAATGCATAGTATAAATAGTTTCTCGCAATTTATCATATTGGAAATATAAAGAGGCGGAGATGTAGTTCCTCTCTCATAATAATTGCAAGTAGGAGAAGCAAGCACATGCATATTATATCTATCAAAATCATCATGTGTAATGGTAAAAGGCAACCCATCAATATAATCCTTAATAAGTGCAAACTTCTCCGATATAGTGTAGTCGGGAGAATTCAAAAAGATAATAGGACTATCATGCGTGGGTGCAATAGCAACAATTTCATGTTTAACATAAGGAACTATAGCAAGTTCATCTCCATAAGCATAATTAACATTGGCATCTTGGCCACAAGCATAGCAAGCATCATCAAAAAGGGATATTTCAAGAGAATCAATGGGATCATGACAATCATCATAGCATTCATCCTTCGGTAAGCACAAAGGGAAATTAAACAATGTATGAGTTGAAGAGTTACTCTCATTAGAAGGTGGGCACGGGTGATCAATCCGCTCTTCCTCCTTTTGTTCTTCTCTCTCCTCCTCATCTTTTTCATCCAATGAGCTCACAGTTTCATCAATTTCTTCTTCCATAGACTCCTGCAAAATATTAGTCTCTACTTGGACAACGGAGACTCTCTCAATAAAATCATCAATATCGGAATTGAATTCATAATTCTCATAGCAATATTTAAGGATAGCTAAATTTCCAGGTCTATAAATTGAATCATCAAAATCTTCAAACTCTTTAAACAAAGATTCAATTTCATGCACCCTTAAAAGCAACAAATTCTTCTATTCATTCCACATCATAGTAATCATATATACCTCTAGCATAAGAAGCCAAGGTTTCATTATCATTAAATTTGCTTGAAAAGGGAAGGTGTGGAGGCTTCATCCTAGAGCAACAAGTATAATCATATCTCAAGCATAGTTTCCTAGCATACCAATACAACATATAAATTTGATCCCATAATAGTTTCCCTTTTTGAGTCAAGCGATAATCCCTAAAGTATTCACATTGATCCAACGTGTCTCCCATTACAAAATTGAATGGGGTTTTCTCAGGAGTAGTACATACTATCTTTCACATAATGAGCATCGAGGGTTTTAGGAGGTTCCCCATCTCCATGAGTAGCAAGTAAACCTAATTTTTTTGGTATTTCGTGTTCCATATCCATAACTAAAGATAGAGAACAACTTAGAACAACAAATAAAAAAATTACGTAGTGATAAAGCAAACAAGCACACACGAGAATATTCACCCCACGCTATGACTCCCCGGCAACGGCGCTAGAAAAAGGTCTTGATAACCCACAAGTATAGGGGATCAATTGTAGCCTCTTTCGATAAGTAAGAGTGTTGAACCCAATGAGGAGCTAAAGGCAGAACAAATATTCCCTCAAGTTCTATCGACCACCGATAGAACTCTACGCACGCTTAACGTTTACTTTACCTAGAACAAGTATGAAACTAGAAGTACTTTGTAGGTGTTTTTGGATATGTTTGCAAGATAATAAAGAGCACGTAAATAAAAAGTAGGGGCTGTTTAGATAAAGAAGCAATAAAGTTAGTATAGTGAGTGCGGAAAAGTGGTGGTACGAGTTGCGAAATTGTCCCTAAGCAATTGACTACGTTACTAGACAGATAGCAAGTTTTATGTGGGAGAGGCCATTGCTAGCATGTCATCCCTGACTCGGAATTCTATGCACTTATGATTGGAACCATTAGAAAGCACCCACAACTACTAACATTCATTAAGGTAAAACCCAACCATAGCATTAAGATATATTGGCCCCCCTTCAATCTCGTATGCATCAATTTCTATGCTAGGTTGAAGCTTCTGTCACTCTTGCCCTCCAATACATAGTCCTATCAACATACAACTAATCCTATGGTGTGATCCATGCGCACGCTCATATGATGGGCACCAAAGGACAGCAACATAACCACAAGAAAATTAAACCAATCAAAGTAATTCACCAATCACCGATAGGACAACGAAAATCTACTCAGACATCATAGGATGGGAACACATCATTGGTTAATAATATGAAGCATAAAGCACCATGTTCAAGTAGAGGGTACAGCGGGTTGCGGGAGAGTGGACCGCTGTAGATAGAGGGGGAAGGTGATGGAGATGTTGGTGAAGATGGCGGAGGTGTTGGTGTAGATTGCAGTGATGATGATGGCCCGCGGCGGCGTTCCGGTGCCATTGGAAGCGAGGGAGAGAGAGCGCCCTTCTTATTCTTCTTCCTTGACCTTCTCCCTAGATGGGAGAAGGGTTTCCCCTCTGGTCCATGGTCTCCATGGTGTGGGAGGGGCGAGAGCCCCTCCGAGATTGGATTTGTCTCTCCCTGTTTCTGCGTTTTCAGATTCCGCCCTTTCACCGTTTCTTATATTCCCGGAGATCCGTAACTCCGATTGGGCTGAAATTTTAACATGGTATCTATCCAGATATTATATTTCTTGTGGCGGAAGAAGGGCATCAACTGCCTTACGAGGTGGCCACGAGGGCCCAGGGTGCGCCCCCTGCCTCGTGGCCCCCTTGGGCATCATCTCGCGTTGATTTTTCTTCCCAAAAATCACATATATTCCAAAAAAATCTCCGTTAGTTTTTATCCCGTTTGGACTCCGTTTGATATGGATTTACTGCGAAACAAAAAACATGTAACAAACATGAACTGGCACTGGGCACTGGATCAATATGTTAGTCCCAAAAATAGTATAAAAAGTTGCCAAAAGTATATGAAAGTTGTATAATATTGGCATGGAACAATAAAAAATTATAGATATGACGGAGACGTATCAGAGTTCATATCCGATCTAGGTGGCATACCTAGTGCATCGGGTCCAATGAAAATCTTTTGTGACAATACTGGTGCAATTGCCTTGGCAAAGGAATCCAAATTTCACAAGAGAATCAAGCACATCAAGAGATGCTTCAATTCAATCCGCGATCAAGTCAAGGAGGGAGACATAGAGATTTGCAAGATACATAAGGATCTGAATGTTGCAGACCCATTGACTAAGGCTCTCTCACGAGCAAAACATGATCAGCACCAAGACTCCATGGGTGTAAGAATCATTACTGTGTAATCTAGATTATTGACTCTAGTGCAAGTGGGAGACTGAAGGAAATATGCCCTAGAGGCAATAATAAAGTTGTTATTTGTATTTTCCTATATCATGATAAATGTTTATTATTCATGCTAGATTTGTATTAACCAGAAACTTAGTACATGTGTGAATACATAGACAAACAGAGTGTCACTACTATGCCTCTACTTGACTAGCTCGTTAATCAAAGATGGTTAAGTTTCCTAGCCATGGACAAGAGTTGTCATTTGATGAACGGGATCACATCATTATATAATGATGTGATGTGATTGACTTGACCCATCCGTTAGCTTAGCACTATGATCGTTTAGTTTATTGCTATTGCTTTCTCCATAACTTATACATGTTCCTATGACTATGAGATTATGCAATTCCTGAATACCGGAGGAACACTTAGTGTGCTATCAAACGTCACAACATAACTGTGTGACTATAAAGATGCTCTACAGGTGTCTCCGATGGTGTTTGTTGAGTTGGCATAGATCGAGATTATGATTAGTCACTCCGTGTATCGAAGAAGTATCTCCGGGGCCTCTCGATAATGCACATCACTATAAGCCTTGCAAGCAATGTGACTAATGTGTTAGTTACGGGATGATGTATTACAGAACAAGTAAAGAGACTTGTTGGTAACGAGATTGAACTAGGTATTGAGATACCGACGATCGAATCTCGGGCAAGTAACATACCGTTGACCAAGGGAACAACGTATATTGTTATGCGGTTTGACCTATAAAGATCTTCGTAGAATATGTAGGAACCAATATGAGCATCTAGGTTCTGCTATTGGTTATTGACCGGAAGTGAGTCTCGGTCATGTCTACATATTTCTCGAACCCGTAGGGTCCACACGCTTGACGTTCGATGACGATCGGTATTATGAGTTTATGTGTTTTGATGTACCGAAGGTAGTTCGGAGTCCTGGATGTGGCCACGGACATAACGAGGAGTCTCGAAATGGTCGAGACATAAAGATCGATATATTGGAAGGCTATGTTTGGACATCGGAATGGTTCCGTGTGAGTTCGGGCATTTACCGGAGTACCGGGGGGGAGGGGGTTACCGGAACCCCCCGGGGAGTGTATGGGCCTTAGTGGGTGAGAGGAGGAGGCGGCCAAGGTGGAGGGCGTGCCCCCCCAAGCCCAATCCGAACTGGGTGGGGGGCCGGCCCCCCTTCCTTCCCTCTCTGTCCCCGTTCCTTCCTCTCCTACTCCATGTGACAGCCTGATTTTTGGCCCTTTCTTTTTCTTTTGTTTTTCCGAGGTTTTTGCTTGAGTTTTCTTTTTCCGTGGCTTTGTGGTCTGAAAACTGAAGAAGATGCCCTCTTCATTGTTTCCAGAGTGGCTTGTCATTCCCAAATCCTTCCCTAGACCGTGTCATTTTCATCCTAGCCCAAATCCCAATATTCTTTTTATTGGGGATATTCCTTTTCTATTAAAGGAATAACTCAAATTGCCCTAGGTTGTGAAGCAACCCATATTTCCATCACTCCTAAAAATCCCAAATAATTCTCATAAATTGTTTGGGTCATATCTTTCTCAAATATGGCAAAATATTTAATTTGCCATGTTCCCCATCATGCTCAATTAATTTGTTTCCTATTCTGTCCTGAATGGGAGAATGTGAAGCAAGTGCCATTTATCTTTTCCCAATTGACCTTAAACTTGTGGGACACCTTTTCATGTCCATATAATTGCCTCATAACAAAATTCAACTTAATTTGCCTAGTAAATATTCCTGAGCAATTTTTCAAAGTTCCCGTCTGAGGGAACTGGTTGTGAAGGAAGTACAAGCTAGGCATATCCAAATGAGTTTCCATTTTGCATGGTACCTCATATCATCATATCATAGCCCTCCACCAAATTAGAGCTCATGTCATGCCTCCATGTGAGCTCACCTTCAATTCTTTGATTCTGTCCAAAATTTCAGTTTGTGAAGCAAGTATATTTTATCTTGCTCCATTATGGCTGCCATTTTTTCTAGGCCTTCTATTATCCACATAACCTACCTCCACCCATTTTGGGAATGTTTAATCAAGCCATTATTCCCCTAGAATTTTTGCAAGTTTCTGTCCAGAGGAGATGTTTGTGAAGCAAGTACCAGTTGGGCCTGGCCAATTGGTATGAAGCTTTTTGAGCATCTTCATAGGACCAAATGACTCTGCCTTGCCCAATTTTAGCTCAATTTGACACTCCATGTGAGTGCATCATCCTAATCTAGTTTCTGGACCAGTTTATGTGGTTGTTAAGGAACTACATTAAATCTTGATCCTAATCCTCTCCAAGTTACCAGGATGAAAGCTCTTCTTTACCTCATCCTCCCGGACAACTCCATTTGACCCAATCCCTCTCCTGTGGATCGCCAGCACTCATTAAAGTTTACTGCAGTAAACTTCAGAGGTGGGTTACCATTTAACCATGTCACTTTTAAGTGAGCTACCACCACAGTTACAACCTACTTTGGAAGGACTATCCACTAGACAATGTTTTGGGTGCTGTTGAGCATTGAATGCCCTCGTTCACGTGGTGACCACGACAATGGCATGCCTGTGCACGCGCTCTGTGCGCTGTGGCGTGTCCAGAGCACCGTTGTGCTTTGGCACCGCTCCCACTCGTCGTCTTCACGCGTGTGAGCATGTCAAGTGGCTGCATCTCATCGTCGTTGTTGCCCTGGACCCCTCTCCCCCTCCGTCCGCTTCCTCACCGACGCAAACCGCTGCGTGACCTCGGGCGAAGAGTGGCCATTTGGTTCTGTTCATCACCGTCTTCTTCCTCCCCGTGCTCCGTGGGCTCCCTCTGCCCCGTGGGCTCCTCCCTGCGTCTCCCCGTCACCTTCCCCCGAGATCGAGCGCGCACACACGCGTCTGCGGCGACGCCAGCGTGACACTCCCTCGCCCGGCTATAAATAGCCATCCCCGAGCCTCTCCGAGCTCAGCACTCGCCTCACCCACCTCCCAGTGCCCCGCCTAGCTACTTCCCCAAGCTCGAGGAGCTCTCATTCCCTCCCAACGCCGCCTCGGCCTCCGCCTCGGGTCCCGATTCCGGCGACCCTGACCTTCTCCCTCCGGCCCACCACTTCCCGAGGCCTCCACCACCACTACCGAACCACCTCGTCACCTCTCCTCCTCCTCAAGTGGCTTGTAGCCACGAGCCCACCGGTGGCCGACGGCATGCTCCGCCGCGGTCTACGTTCCGCTATTCCCCAAGCTCCACGGTGGTTGAGACTTACATGGGCGTGCGCGCCTCAGTCTCCTGAACCCGCCGGTAGGCCAGACGCCGTGTGAGGTGACATGTGCCGCCGGTGAGTGCCGTCGGGGCCGGCTCTACCTCGGCCAGGCGCGAGCGAGAGCAAGGAGAAGAAGGAGACATGTGCCGCCGGTGAGTGCCGTGGGCTCCTCCCTGCCAGCTGGCCGCAGGCCCTGCGTGTCAGCGAGACTAGGCCAGGCCCCGCCCCTGCTGACTGGATTAAGTGGAGGTGTAAACTCGTGAGTACGTTTTCGTTTCTAGAAAGCATATTTTCCCTCTGCTTCAGCTCAAAGTACACTTTCTTTTACTGAAAGCGTATTTCCTCTCTGTTTTAGCCTAGAATGCGCTTTCTTAATCAGAAAGCGTATTTCTAACTTTGCGCCTCTGTCTTATCCACTCAGGGACTTGTTTGTGATGATATTTTTTGCAAAAAAGTCCCTAAACTTCGTCGTGCTATAACTTTTTAACCACAACTCCAAAAGAGGTGAATCCAAAGCCCACTTCTTCGTTTCGTCGAGCCCATTCTGTTAGTTTCATTTTCACGATGGTTTGACACTATGAAAATGACCTTTTTGCCCTTGCACGTAAACAGCCCCTCCGAGAGAGAACTATTTCCGGCAAATCTTTCCGCAGGTTCACCGCACTTCTTCCCGGTGTTTTCTTCATCCCCAGGAAAGCCACAATACCCATTTGCATGATAGGCATGCAGTATCCATGGTTTTCAACTTGAATATTTATTAAATGATTGCTTGTTTAAAATATGGTTATCGTTGTTTCGGTAATATTTCTGGGTTAGTGCTTACTTGCTTGATATGTTGTTATGCACCTAGTTATCATGCCCTTCTAGTTGCTAGTATTACTTTCATATTGCCATGCTTGATAGTAGTACATGTTGGGTTGGTCATGTTCTTCGGTGCATGACTAACGTCGGTTACCGAGTACTATTAATATGCATTGTTCCTTTACTACTACTAGTTGGTTAAGTGTTTACTCGTGAAAGTGCAACTATCCCTAGGTGGTTTTGGTAATTCATAACAACATATAGCTCATTGAGCTAATGCTATTCCAAGATGACTATTTCAGGAAAGCTCAATGATTGGCATGGCATGGATGTGAAAGTGGAACCCTCAAAATGCTAAGGACAAAGGATTGGCTCAAGCTCAAAAGCTCAAGACTCTTCATTTTATATTTTAGTGATCCAAGATCACATTGAGTCTTTAGGAAAAGCCAATACTATCAAGGAGGGATGAGGTGTTGCTTAATGAGCCTCTTGCTTCATGTGCTTCGTGATATGCTCCAAAACCCTCAACTACTTTCCCATATCCACATATGACCTAAACCCTAAGCCAAACTCGGTCCTACCGATTCTTTCTGTCCGGCGCCACCGAGTTTCACTTGTCATAAGCCACTGCCAAACCCTAGCAATTCGGTTCTACCGATAGGGATCTCGGTCTCACCGAGATGGGATTGCAAACTCTCTGTTTCCCTTTCATAACTTTTCGGTCTCATCGAAAGAGCGAATCGGTCCCACCGAGATTGCAATATAAACTCTTTGTTTCCCTTTTGTAACTTTTCGGTCTCACCGAAAGAGCAAATCGGTCCCACCGAGTTTGCCTGACCAACTCTCTGGTTAGCTTATTACCAAACTCGGTCTCACCGAGTTTGTGTAATCGGTCTCACCGAGATTACGTTATGCCCAAACCCTAACCATATCGGTCCTACCGAGTTGCATGTTGGTCCCACCAAAAATCTCTAACGGTCACTAGGTTTACCTTTTCGGTCCGACCGAGTTTGTTGATTCGGTCCCACCGAGATTGGAAAACTGTGTGTAACGGTTGGATTTTGTGTGGAGGCTATATATACCCCTCCACCTCCTCTTCATTTGTGGAGAGAGCCATCAGAACACATACACAATTCCAACTCATATGTTCTGAGAGAGAACCACCTACTCATGTGTTGAGACCAAGATATTCCATTCCTACCATATGAATCTTGATCTCTAGCCTTCCCCAAGTTGCTTTCCACTCAAACCTTCTTTCCACCAGATCCAAATCCTATGAGAGAGAGTTGAGTGTTGGGGAGACTATCATTTGAAGCACAAGAGCAAGGAGTTCATTACCTACACACCATTTGTTACTTCTTGGAGAGTGGTGTCTCCTAGATTGGCTAGGTGTTACTTGGGAGCCTCCGACAAGATTGTGGAGTTGAACCAAGGAGTTTGTAAGGGCAAGGAGATCGCCTACTTCGTGAAGATCTACCGCTAGTGAGGCAAGTCCTTCGTGGGCGATGGCCATGGTGGGATAGACAAGGTTGCTTCTTCGTGGACCCTTTGTGGGTGGTTGCTTCTTCGTGGACCCTTTGTGGGTGGAGCCCTCTGTGGACTCGCCCAACCATTACCCTTTGTGGGTGGAGCCCTCCGTGGACTCGCGCAACCGTTACGCTTCGTGGGTTGAAGTCTCCATCAACGTTGATGTAGGATAGCACCACCTATCCGAACCACGGGAAAAACATCCGTGTCTCCAATTGCGTTTGAATTCTCCAAACCCTTCCCTTTACATTCTTGCAAGTTGCATGCTTTACTTTCCGCTGCCAATATACTCTTTGCATGCTTGCTTGAATTGTGTGATGATTGCTTGACTTGTCCTACAATAGCTAAAATCTGCCAAGAACTAAAATTGGGAAAAGGTTAAGTTTTTATTTGGTCAAGTAGTCTAATCACCCCCCTCTAGACATACTTTCGATCCTACAAGTGGTATCAGAGCTTTGGTCTCCATTTGCTTTGATCTCCATAGCTTTTGGTGGTCATAGCCTTGGTTTCACAACCTAGGAGAGTATGGCGTCTAGCGAGGGAAATTATCACCGTAGAGGTCCTTACTTTGATGGTACTAATTTTGCTAGTTGGAAGCATAAAATGAAAATGCATATTCTTGGACATAACCCCGCCGTTTGGACTATTATGTGTGTTGGTTTGCAAGGTGACTTCTTTGATGGGAAAGAACCAAACCGTGAAGCTACCGCGGATGAGTTGAAGATGTTGCAATACAATGCTCAAGCTTGTGATATTCTCTTCAACAGATTGTGCCCCGAAGAATTCAACAAAATCAGCCGTCTTGAGAATGCAAAGGAAATTTGGGACACTTTGATTGATATGCACGAAGGTACCGACTCCATCCAGGAATCCAAGTTGGATGTGCTTCAAAGTCAACTTGACATGTTCAAAATGAAGGATGGTGAAGGTGTCGCTGAAATGTACTCTTGGCTTGCTCTCATCACAAATGAGATTGCCGGCTTAGGAAGTGAAGAGATGACCGATAGATTCATCATCAAGAAGATTCTAAGAGCCTTGGATGGAAAATATGATACCGTGTGCACATTGATCCAAATGATGCCCAATTACAAAGACCTCAAGCCAACAGAGGTGATTGGAAGAATTGTTGCTCATGAGATGTCACTTAAGGATAAAGAGGAACTTCACAACAAATCAAGTGGTGCCTACAAAGCCTCATGTGAAGCCCCTACATCATCAAGTGAGAAACAAAACTTCAATGAAGAATTGAGCTTAATGGTGAAGAACTTCAACAAGTTCTACAATAGTAGAAGCAAAGATAGAAGCTTCAAGTCAAGGTCCTACAATGACAAAAGATCTTCTAGTCGAGAGCGAAACTGCTATAGTTGTGGAAGACCCGGACACTATTCCAATGAGTGTACGGCTCCCTACAAGAGAAGAGAAGATTCTCCAGAAAGAAGAAGCAAAGAATCACCACCAAGGGAGAGAAGGAGTAGAGATGATCGTTATGAACCAAGATACTCACGGAGAAGCAAGGATTCAGAAAGGAAGGAAAAATCATCAAGGAGCTACACAAAACAAAGACATCAAGCTCATGTTGGTGAATGGGTATCCGGCTCCGACTCCGACAGCCACTCCGAGAGAAGTTATCACTCCGACTCCGAAGATACTCAAGATGAAGGTCTTGCCGGTCTAGCACTTGTGTCAACCAACTCCTATGACATATTTGACTCACCAAATGAAGGAATTGAAAGATGCTTCATGGCCAAAGGTCCTAAGGTAACACACCCCGAGTATGTTGATTTCAATAGTGATGAAGATGACTTGTTAGGTGATGATTTGCTTGTTGACAACTCTAGTGATGAATACTATGATGAAACATCAATTAATCATGCTAATCAGGATAAAATGAATGACAATGATAAGGAGAAGATTGAGGCTCTAACTAAAGAACTAAACACTCTTAAGTTAGCTCATGAAACTATCTTCGAAGATCATCGAGAACTTTTAAGAGCTCATGAGAAATTACGCTTTGAAAAGCTCAATCTTGAGCAAGAGCATGAGTTCTTAAAAGCAATCAATGATGATCTCCGCAAGAAAAGTTCTTCTTACATTGCCAAGCGTTTACTCTTATCCACTTAAATGCCTCAAGTCAAGTCTAGTAACAAGAACAAGAAAGATTCTTCCTCTAGTAGTAACAATGATCATGCTAAATCCAATATTGTTGCTTCTAGTAGTTCTCTTGATTCCACTAATGATTCTCTTAGCCAAGTTACACTTGAGCAAGAAAATAGCTTATTGAAGGGAATTATAGAGAAAGGAGTGTACAAAAGCCTTGCCGGGAGTAAGCAATTCGAGGAAATTGTGCGCAAGCAAGGAATTCACCGGAAGAATCAAGGTGTTGGTTTTGAACAAAAGTTCAATTCCAATGGAGTTGAGTGGGAAGAAGATCAATACCCCAAGACAAAGTTTGTTCCTCAACAAGAGAAGTATGATACTTCTTTCAAGGGGACACAAGCTCAAGATGATCTTCCACCACAAGACTACAAGCAAAAAGGCAAGGACAAGCTTTAAGAGGAAATTGATGCATTTGAAGAAGCTCCTAAGACCTTAGTCAAGTGGATTCCCAAGACTACTTCAAGTTCCACTTCATCAAGTATGACTACAACTCCAAGGATTCCCATCAAGATGGTGTGGATCCAAAAGAAGAAGAACTAGAGAGTTCTTGAGGGTGACTCCGCCAGCATACCTCACTCTTATCATTTTGGCAAGAACAAGTGCAATCAACTTCCACATCTTGCACTAGTTCAAGGAGTCACAAACCCTCTTGTTGGTAAGACAAGGGACAAGGTAACCTAAAAGTTTTCATGGACATCATCTTGTGTGTGCATCACTCTATGTCTATGGATATCCTTGTTTGTTCCTTGTGGGACTAACCCATGTAGGTATTGAAAGTGCAATTCACTCAAATGGATAGCTCCAAGTGATCTACATCAAACTTGAGCATCCACATCTTCAACATCTACATGAAGTCATCATCGACAAAACCCGAGGTTAGTTCATCCCTCTAAGGGGGGATATCACATCTAGGGGGAGCTTTACTCTAAGACTTGAGCTAAAGCAACTCTAAAGATGTGAACACAACAATAATTTATGTAAAAGTGGTAACCCCACTTGAGCTTAAACGATGAGTATGACCTATGATCAAGTGTTCTCACTTGACTCCTAAGTCAATATACTCATATATAGATGACCTTGTCATCGCAAATTGCTTGATAGATGCTAGAATTGGTTGTGCATGCCTTGTCACATATTTCATTTGCCATCTTATTGTGTGAGCATGCTGGTTGCATATTTTACTCATTCGAGGACATCCACTTGCTGTTTTGATTGTTTGGTTTTATTTCCTTTTGCCAAGTGGATGGACAAGAATGCCTAAGAACCTCCTCTAGCTATCTATGCTTTTCTCGTCTCAAACTCTATTCATGCTACATCACAAAATTTGATCAAGTCAGATTCGAACCACTCTGTGTGAGGAGCGCTCGGAGTCCCCGATTCGTCATAGACTTAAACTTCCAAAACCTCTTTATGATTCTCGGTCTGACCGATACCCTACTTTCGGTCCTACCGAGATCATTAAGTTGATCTAGGTTTTCGATCTCGGTGCAACCGATTTGAACCATTCGGTCACACCGAGTTGCTACAACTGTATACAGTTTTGCATCTCGGTGCCACCGAGTTGTTCCACTCGGTCACACCGACAGGGTCGGGCTATATATAGTCACGGGCAAAAATTTGGAAATTTCTCCGAACCCCTTCGCCCGCGCGATAGCCTGCTCTGCCAACTTGGTCTCTGGATCGTCTCCTCGCTGCAAGCCACCTCCAGTCGCTGGTCTCCATCACCGTCAACAGAAATTCAACCCCGCCGTTGCCGCCGTAGCGAGTCTCCGGCGAACTAGGGTATGGACTCGATCTTTGTGCTATTCCCCAATCCGATTCTTAGCACATTGTGATCATCATGATTCTTGCCACGTTTGTTAAACTTCTATCCAGTCAATGAACTCGTAGATTAGGTTTAATTCGAAAATTTTAGGGTTAGGTTTCCGCCGAAACCATCTCGGACCCACCGAGTTGAAAAACTCGGTCCCACCGATTTGGCTTATGCCATTGCACAAGTGAGACTCGGTCTGACCGAAAATTACTTATCGGTGTGACCGATTTTGGAACTCTGTGAAACCCTAGCAGTCTCGGTGCCACCAAACTGTGACTCGGTCTGACCGAGTTCACTAGTTTAGGTGCCAAAACTGCTTCGTTATCACCGAGTTTAGAAGTCGGTAGATCCGAGATGCTTTCAGTGGCAAACTAAAACTAAGTTTTTGAATTATTCTTTTGCAAAAATCTCTGCATTTTGTGATGCTTGTCCACTCTATCTCATCTATAACCTATTCACAGGGTCAGCAGTCAGCTTGTTCATCATGTCAGACCAAAGTGATAGCCAGAACATGTCAGAACAGCCAGTATAGATGAGTGAGGGCACTAGTCCCTCAAGTTCTTTAGATGAAGGCAGCAGGAGCACCCCTAGCAATCTGCCAAAAGCTGCCACAAGACAAAGGAAGAAGAGAACCTCAGAATCAGAGGATGAGGACTATGTGGCAGAAGAGGAAGCAACTTCAAAGAGAGTAGTGCTCGAGAAGGAACATGGCTCAGCTCAAGGCACAAAGCCAGGATTGAAAATCAAAAGGCCAGCAGGTAGGCAGCCTATGCCAAAGGCCAGAGCCTCAACTCAGATTCCTGAAAAGCCTGCAACCATAGAGCCAGTTGCTGCTGAAGGAAAGAAAAGGAAGGAAAGGGTCAAGAAGACCGTAGCCAGAGTGCTTGGAAAGGCTTCCATCATGGAAGAAGAGGAAGAAGAAGAGGTTGCTGCACCAGCACCTAAGGCACCCAAGCTAATTGGTGATGCTATCAAATCAGGGGCTACTGCATCTAAGCCCAAGGAAGCACCCAAGGCTGCATCAAAGGTCAAGACAGCTCCAAAGAGAAATACGAGGAGCATACCTGCAACTGAAAAGAACAAGGCCCCAGTGCCTGAAGCTGCTGAAGAAGATGACGAAGAGCATGTTCTGAGAAAGCTCAAGCCCAAGATCCCAGACCACAATGATGCTCATCCTGTGGCTGAGGACATGAAGCTCAGAAGAGACTCAGGGCTGAGGAAGTGGAGAGAAGCAGATCTGTATGCTTCAAGGAGAAGAACTGCTATTGATTACAGGTTTCACACTAAGGAACAGCAGGACTTCTATGAGACAGTTTTGTTGGACAAGAAGCCCATAGTTTGTGACATGAGATGGGTCAATTGGGAGTACATCAAGGACAATGAAGAACACTACCCTGGAGTGTATGACAGCTTCAATGCTTGTGGAGTAGCAGACTTTGTTGGGCAGAAGCTCACAAAGTGGAACGAGGAACTCATTATGCAATTCTACTCCACAGCACATTTCTACCCAGATGGAAAGATCACATGGATGTCTGCAGGTACGAGGTACCAGTCTACAGTTGCTGAATGGGCTCAGCTGATTAATGCCCCAGAAGAGCATGACGATGACTTGGACATTTATGCCAAGAAGAAGATGGACCACAACTCAATGTCAAACATGTACAAGGAGATTCCAAATGAAGCACTTGATACTTTCAAGTTTGGCTCAGTGCATTATCTTCTGTCAGGGTTGCCAACCATCAACTGGATTCTTAGGCACACCTTCTTGCCCTAGTCTGGAGATCACAAGATGATCAGGGGCCACACGATCAATTTGCTTCATATATTTGATGTGCCACAGAAGTTCAAAGTGATGAGCCTCATGGTAGAGACCATTAAGAGGACATCAGCTGATCAGAAGAGGAGCTGTGGATATGCCCCACAAATTTAGGAGTTAATCAACTCCAAGATGGGCACATGCATATACTTATTGGACAAGGAACACCTGCCCATCCGTCCAGATTTTGAAGATAATCAAGTTGTCATGAATGAGAATGAACCATCATCTTCACAAGCACAAGCAAAGAAGGAGAAGGCAAGGAAGGAGAAAGCTGCCAAGATGCCAACTCAAGAGGAGGCATCTGAGTATTTCTTGAAAACCAAACAAGAGCAGCTTGGTTACTTGATTGCATCCACACTGAGGATTGAGCAAGGACTGGCCACCCTCACCCAGAATCAGCAGAGCTTAGAGAGGATCATGGAACAAAAGTTCTATGACTTGGATGTCAAAGTGACAGAGATTCAGACTGCAGTGGAGCAGCTCCAGGATGACATGCAGGAGAGGAGAGGCAAGACTACAACTGATGCCTTTGCCAGAGTGCCACGAGGTCCGAGGTGGTCTGTAGTGCCAGTTGCTGACCCCAGAGCCACCACGTCTGCACCAGCTACAACCTCAGTTCCACCAGCTCCAGCGTCCACTTCAGCCTCGACTCCGACCACGTCTATAGAAGGCTTCGTCCTTGGAGTGCTCCGGACTCCACCACCACCTGAAGATCAAGCCTGAGTGTCGACTTAGCACTATGCATTTTCTAGGAACTTTTTGGTAACTTGTTGCCAAATGGGGAGAAAATGTATATATCATAGGCTTCGAGAGAGAGAGTGTTGCTTTTTTCTCTCTTGCTTTATTTGGTGGTTTTTCGAACTTTGTTTGCTTTTGAGTGCTTGAGATACTATGTCTTTGCTCGTGAGACATTGATGATCATGTGTTTGATCATAAGCTACACTTAATGCTTGGTGAATGCTATTATCTTATCTATCTTATGTGATCATTCACTATTCTTGGTGATGAGTGCATGTATTTCATTCTTATCATTTTAAGCGCTCCACCAAGATGTATGTGACATGGAAGAGTAACCCATGACTCTAACTCTTTGTGCATTTGCAGTCCAAAGCAAATTTTAAATATGCACAAATTTAGGGGGAGCTCTTACTTGTCACATACTTCTCAAAGCAACGATATATTTCATGCTTATTATCATTTGTCGAAGCTTTGATCTATATGTTGTCATCAATTACCAAAAAGGGGGAGATTGAAAGTGCAACTATCCCTAGGTGGTTTTGGTAATTCATAACAACATATAGCTCATTGAGCTAATGCTATACCAAGATGACTATTTCAGGAAAGCTCAATGATTGGCATGGCATGGATGTGAAAGTGGAACCTTCAAAATGCTAAGGACAAAGGATTGGCTCAAGCTCAAAAGCTCAAGACTCTTCATTTTATATTTTAGTGATCCAAGATCACATTGAGTCTTTAGGAAAAGCCAATACTATCAAGGAGGGATGAGGTGTTGCTTAATGAGCCTCTTGTTGATGTGCTTAGTGATATGCTCCAAAACCCTCAACTACTTTCCCATATCCACATATGACCTAAACCCTAAGCCAAACTCGGTCCTACCGATTCTTTCTATCCGGCGCCACCGAGTTTCACTTGTCATAAGCCACTGCCAAACCCTAGCAATTCGGTTCTACCGATAGGGATCTCGGTCTCACCGAGATGGGATTGCAAACTCTCTGTTCCCTTTCGTAACTTTTCGGTCTCACCGAAAGAGTGAATCGGTCCCACCGAGATTGCAATATAAACTCTTTGTTTCCCTTTTGTAACTTTTCGGTCTCACCGAAAGAGCAAATCGGTCCCACCGAGTTTGCCTGACCAACTCTCTGGTTAGCTTATTACCAAACTCAGTCTCACCGAGTTTGTGTAATCGGTCTCACCGAGATTACGTTATGCCCAAACCCTAACCATATCGGTCCTACCGAGTTGCATGTCGGTCCCACCGAAAATCTCAAACGGTCACTAGGTTTACCTTTTCGGTCCGACCGAGTTTGTTGATTCGGTCCCACCGAGATTGGAAAATTGTGTGTAACGGTTGGATTTTGTGTGGAGGCTATATATACCCCTCCACCTCCTCTTCATTCGTGGAGAGAGCCATCAGAACACATACACAATTCCAACTCATATGTTCTGAGAGAGAACCACCTACTCATGTGTTAAGACCAAGATATTCCATTCCTACCATATGAATCTTGATCTCTAGCCTTCCCCAAGTTGCTTTCCAGTCAAACCTTCTTTCCACCAGATCCAAATCCTATGAGAGAGAGTTGAGTGTTGGGGAGACTATCATTTGAAGCACAAGAGCAAGGAGTTCATTACCTACACACCATTTGTTACTTCTTGGAGAGTGGTGTCTCCTAGATTGGCTAGGTGTTACTTGGGAGCCTCCGACAAGATTGTGGAGTTGAACCAAGGAGTTTGTAAGGGCAAGGAGATCGCCTACTTCGTGAAGATCTACCGCTAGTGAGGCAAGTCCTTCGTGGGCGATGGCCATGGTGGGATAGACAAGGTTGCTTCTTCGTGCACCCTTTGTGGGTGGTTGCTTCTTCGTGGACCCTTTGTGGGTGGAGCCCTCCGTGGACTCGCACAACCATTACCCTTTGTGGGTGGAGCCCTCCGTGGACTCGCGCAACCGTTACCCTTCGTGGGTTGAAGTCTCCATCAACGTTGATGTTGGATTGCACCACCTATCCGAACCACGGGAAAAACATCCGTGTCTCCAATTGCGTTTGAATTCTCCAAACCCTTCCCTTTACATTCTTGCAAGTTGCATGCTTTACTTTCCGCTGCCAATATACTCTTTGCATGCTTGCTTGAATTGTGTGATGATTGCTTGACTTGTCCTACAATAGCTAAAATCTGCCAAGAACTAAAATTGGGAAAAGGTTAAGTTTTTATTTGGTCAAGTAGTCTAATCACCCCCCCTCTAGACATACTTTCGATCCAACAAGTGGTATCAGAGCTTTGGTCTCCATTTGCTTTGATCTCCATAGCTTTTGGTGGTCATAGCCTTGGTTTCACAACCTAGGAGAGTATGGCGTCTAGCGAGGGAAATTATCACCGTAGAGGTCCTTACTTTGATGGTACTAATTTTGCTAGTTGGAAGCATAAAATGAAAATGCATATTCTTGGAAATAACCCCGCCGTTTGGGCTATTGTGTGTGTTGGTTTGCAAGGTGACTTCTTTGATGGGAAAGAACCAAATCGTGAAGCTACCGCAGATGAGTTGAAGATGTTGCAATACAATGCTCAAGCTTGTGATATTCTCTTAAACGGATTGTGCCCCGAAGAATTCAACAAAATCAGCCGTCTTGAGAATGCAAAGGAAATTTGGGACACTTTGATTGATATGCACGAAGGTACCGACTCCGTCAAGGAATCCAAGTTGGATGTGCTTCAAAGTCAACTTGACAAGTTCAAAATGAAGGATGGTGAAGGTGTTGCTGAAATGTACTCTAGGCTTGCTCTCATCACAAATGAGATTGCCGGCTTAGGAAGTGAAGAGATGACCGATAGATTCATCATCAAGAAGATTCTAAGAGCCTTGGATGGAAAATATGATACCGTGTGCACATTGATCCAAATGATGCCCAATTACAAAGATCTCAAGCCAACGGAGGTGATTGGAAGAATTGTTGCTCATGAGATGTCACTTAAGGATAAAGAGGAACTTCACAACAAATCAAGTGGTGCCTACAAAGCCTCATGTGAAGCCCCTACATCATCAAGTGAGAAATAAAACTTCAATGAAGAATTGAGCTTAATGGTGAAGAACTTCAACAAGTTCTACAAGAGTAGAAGCAAAGATAGAAGCTTCAAGTCAAGGTCCTACAATGACAAAAGATCTTCTAGTCGAGAGCGAAACTGCTATAGTTGTGGAAGACCCGGACACTATTCCAATGAGTGTACGGCTCCCTACAAGAGAAGGGAAGATTCTCCAAAAAGAAGAAGCAAAGAATCACCACCAAGAGAGAGAAGGAGTAGAGATGATCGTTATGAACAAAGATACTCACGGAGAAGCAAGGATACGGAAAGGAAGGAAAAATCATCAAGGAGCTACACAAAACGAAGACATCAAGCTCATGTTGGTGAATGGGTATCCGGCTCCGACTCCGACAGCCACTCCGAGAGAAGTTATCACTCCGACTCCGAAGATACTCAAGATGAAGGTGTTGCCGGTCTAGCACTTGTGTCAACCAACTCCTACGACATATTTGACTCACCAAATGAAGGAATTGAAAGATGCTTCATGGCCAAAGGTCCTAAGGTAACACACCCCGAGTATGTTGATTTCAATAGTGATGAAGATGACTTGTTAGGTGATGATTTGCTTGTTGACAACTCTAGTGATGAATACTATGATGAAATGTCAATTAATCATGCTAATCAAGATAAAATGAATGACAATGATAAGTAGAAGATTGAGGCTCTAACTAAAGAACTAAACACTCTTAAGTTAGCTCATGAAACTATCTTCGAAGATCATCGAGAACTTTTAAGAGCTCATGAGAAATTACGCTTTGAAAAGCTCAATCTTGAGCAAGAGCATGAGTTCTTAAAAGCAATCAATGATGATCTCCGCAAGAAAAGTTCTTCTTACATTGCCAAGCGTTTACTCTTATCCACTTACATGCCTCAAGTCAAGTCTAGTAACAAGAACAAGAAAGATTCTTCCTCTAGCAGTAACAATGATCATGCTAAATCCAATATTGTTGCTTCTAGTAGTTCTCTTGATTCCACTAATGATTCTCTTAGCCAAGTTACACTTGAGCAAGAAAATAGCTTATTGAAGGGAATTATAGAGAAAGGAGTGTACAAAAGCCTTGCCGGGAGTAAGCAATTCGAGGAAATTGTGTGCAAGCAAGGAATGCACCGGAAGAATTAAGGTGTTGGTTTTGAACAAAAGTTCAATGCCACTGGAGTTGAGTGGGAAGAAGATCAATACCCCAAGACAAAGTTTGTTCCTCAACAAGAGAAGTATGATACTTCTTTCAAGGGGACACAAGCTCAAGATGATCTTCCACCACAAGACTACAAGCAAAAAGGCAAGGACAAGCTTCAAGAGGAAATTGATGCATTTGAAGAAGCTCCTAAGACCTTAGTCAAGTGGATTCCCAAGACTACTTCAAGTTCCACTTCATCAAGTACGACTACAACTCCAAGGATTCCCATCAAGATGGTGTGGATCCAAAAGAAGAAGAACTAGAGAGTTCTTGAGGGTGACTCCGCCAGCATACCTCACTCTTATCATTTTGGCAAGAACAAGTGCAATCAACTTCCACATCTTGCACTAGTTCAAGGAGTCACAAACCCTCTTGTTGGTAAGACAAGGGACAAGGTAACCTAAAAGTTTTCATGGACATCATCTTGTGTGTGCATCACTCTATGTCTATGGATATCCTTGTTTGTTCCTTGTGGGACTAACCCATGTAGGTATCGAAAGTGCAATTCACTCAAATGGATAGCTCCAAGTGATCTACATCAACATTGAGCATCCACATCTTCAACATCTACATGAAGTCATCATAGACAAAACCCGAGGTTAGTTCATCCCTCTAAGGGGGGATATCACATCTAGGGGGAGCTTTACTCTAAGACTTGAGCTAAAGCAACTCTAAAGATGTGAACACAACAATGCTTTATGTAAAAGTGGTAACCCCACTTGAGCTTAAACGATGAGTATGACCTATGATCAAGTGTTCTCACTTGACTCCTAAGTCAATATACTCATATATAGATGACCTTGTCATCACAAATTGCTTGATAGATGCTAGAATTGGTTGTGCATGCCTTGTCACATATTTCATTTGCCATCTTATTGTGTGAGCATGCTGGTTGCATATTTTACTCATTCGAGGACATCCACTTGTTGTTTTGATTGTTTAGTTTTATTTCCTTTTGCCAAGTGGATGGACAAGAATGCCTAAGAACCTCCTCTAGCTATCTATGCTTTTCTCGTCTCAAACTCTATTCATGCTACATCACAAAATTTGATCAAGTCAGATTCGAACCACTCTTGTGAGGAGCGCTCGGAGTCCCCGATTTGTCATAGACTTAAACTTCCAAAACCTCTTTATGATTCTCGGTCTGACCGATACCCTACTTTTGGTCCTACCGAGATCATTAAGTTGATCTAGGTTTTCGATCTCGGTGCAACCGATTTGAACCATTCGGTCACACCGAGTTGCAACAACTGTATACAGTTTTGCATCTCGGTGCCACCGAGTTGTTCCACTCGGTCACACCGACAGGGTCGGGCTATATATAGTCACGGGCAAAAATTTGGAAATTTCTCCGAACACCTTCGCCCGCGCGATAGCCTGCTCTGCCAACTTGGTCTCCGGATCGTCTCCTCGCTGCCAGCCGCCTCCAGTCGCTGGTCTCCGTTGCCGTCAACTGAAATTCAACCCCGCCGTTGCTGCCATAGCGAGTCTCCGCCGAACTAGGGTATGGACTCGATCTTTGTGCTATTCCCCAATCCGATTCTTAGCACATTGTGATCATCATGATTCTTGCCACGTTTGTTAAACTTCTATCCAGTCAATGAACTCATAGATTAGGTTTAATTCGAAAATTTTAAGGTTAGGTTTCCACCGAAACCATCTCGGACCCACCGAGTTGAAAAACTCGGTCCCACCGATTTGGCTTATGCCATTGCACAAGTGAGACTCAGTCTGACCGAAAATTACTTATCGGTGTGACCGATTTTGGAACTCTGTGAAACCCTAGCAGTCTTGGTGCCACTGAACTGTGACTCGGTCTGACCGAGTTCACTAGTTTAGGTGCCAAAACTGCTTCGGTATCACCGAGTTTAGAAATCGGTAGATCCGAGATGCTTTCAGTGGGAAACTAAAACTAAGTTTTTGAATTATTCTTTTGCAAAAATCTCTGCATTTTGTGATGCTTATCCACTCTATCTCATCTATATCCTATTCACAGGGTCAGCAGTCAGCTTGTTCATCATGTCAGACCAAAGTGATAGCCAGAACATGTCAGAACAGCCAGTATAGATGAGTGAGGGCACTAGTCCCTCAAGTTCTTCAGATGAAGGCAGCAGGAGCACCCCTAGCAATCTGCCAAAAGCTACCACAAGACAAAGGAAGAAGAGAACCCTAGAATCAGAGCATGAGGACTATGTGGCAGAAGAGGAAGCAACTTCAAAGAGAGTAGTGCTCGAGAAGGAACATGGCTCAGCTCAAGGCACAAAGCCAGGATTGAAAATCAAAAGGCCAGCAGGTAGGCAGCCTATGCCAAAGGCCAGAGCCTCAACTCAGATTCCTGAAAAGCCTGCAACCATAGAGCCAGTTGCTGCTGAAGGAAAGAAAAGGAAGGAAAGGGTCAAGAAGACCGTAGCCAGAGTGCTTGGAAAGGCTTCCATCATGGAAGAAGAGGAAGAAGAAGAGGTTGCTGCACCAGCACCTAAGGCACCCAAGCTAATTGGTGATGCTATCAAATCAGGGGCTACTGCATCTAAGCCCAAGGAAGCACCCAAGGCTGCATCAAAGGTCAAGACAGCTCCAAAGAGAAATACGAGGAGCATACCTGCAACTGAAAAGAACAAGGCCCCAGTGCCTGAAGCTGCTGAAGAAGATGATGAAGAGCATGTTCTGAGAAAGCTCGAGCCCAAGATCCCAGACCACAATGATGCTCATCCTGTGGCTGAGGACATGAAGCTCAGAAGAGACTCAGGGCTGAGGAAGTGGAGAGAAGCAGATCCGTATGCTTCAAGGAGAAGAACTGCTGTTGATTACAGGTTTCACACTAAGGAACAACAGGACTTCTATGAGACAGTTTTGTTGGACAAGAAGCCCATAGTTTGTGACATGAGATGGGTCAATTGGGAGTACATCAAGGACAATGAAGAACACTACCCTGGAGTGTATGACAGCTTCAATGCTTGTGGAGTAGCAGACTTTGTTGGGCAGAAGCTCACAAAGTGGAACGAGGAACTCATTATGCAATTCTACTCCACAACACATTTCTACCCAGATGGAAAGATCACATGGATGTCTGCAGGTACGAGGTACCAGTCCACAGTTGCTGAATGGGCTCAGCTGATTAATGCCCCAGAAGAGCATGACGATGACTTGGACATTTATGCCAAGAAGAAGATGGACCACAACTCAATGTCAAACATGTACAAGGAGATTCCAAATGAAGCACTTGATACTTTCAAGTTTGGCTCAGTGCATTATCTTCTGTCAGGGCTGCCAACCATCAACTGGATTCTTAGGCACACCTTCTTGCCCAAGTCTGGAGATCACAAGATGATCAGGGGCCACGCGATCAATTTGCTTCATATATTTGATGTGCCACAGAAGTTCAAAGTGATGAGCCTCATGGTAGAGACCATTAAGAGGACAGGAGCTGATCAGAAGAGGAGTTGTGGATATGCCCCACAAATTCAGGAGTTAATCAACTCCAAGATGGGCACAGGCATATACTTATTGGACAAGGAACACCTGCCCATCCGTCCAGATTTTGAAGATAATCAAGTTGTCATGAATGAGAATGAACCATCATCTGCACAAGCACAAGCAAAGAAGGAGAAGGCAAGGAAGGAGAAAGCTGCCAAGATGCCAACTCAAGAGGAGGCATCTGAGTATTTCTTGAAAACCAAACAAGAGCAGCTTGGTTACTTGATTGCATCCACACTGAGGATTGAGCAAGGACTGGCCACCCTCACTCAGAATCAGCAGAGCTTAGAGAGGATCATGGAACAAAAGTTCTATGACTTGGATGTCAAAGTGACAGAGATTCAGACTGCAGTGGAGCAGCTCCAGGATGACATGCAGGAGAGGAGAGGCAAGACTACAACTGATGCCTTCCCCAGAGTGCCACGAGGTCCGAGGTGGTCTGTAGTGCCAGTTGCTGACCCCAGAGCCACCACGTCTGCACCAGCTACAGCCTTAGTTCCACCAGCTCCAGCGTCCACTTCAGCCTCGACTCCGACCACGTCTACAGAAGGCTTCGTCCGTGGAGTGCTCCGGACTCCACCACCACCTGAAGATCAAGCCTGAGTGTCGACTTAGCACTATGCATTTTCTAGGAACTTTTTGGTAACTTGTTGCCAAAGGGGGAGAAAAATGTATAGATCATAGGCTTCGAGAGAGAGAGAGTGTTGCTTTTTTCTCTCTTGCTTTATTTGGTGGTTTTTTAAACTTTGTTTGCTTTTGAGTGCTTGAGATACTATGTCTTTGCTCGCGAGACATTGATGATCATGTGTTTGATCATAAGCTACACTTAATGCTTGGTGAATGCTATTATCTTATCTATCTTATGTGATCATTCACTATTCTTGGTGATGAGTGCATGTATTTCATTCTTATCATTTTAAGCGCTCCACCAAGATGTATGTGACATGGAAGAGTAACCCATGACTCTAACTCTTTGTGCATTTGCAGTCCAAAGCAAATTTTAAATATGCACAAATTTAGGGGGAGCTCTTACTTGTCACATACTTCTCAAAGCAACGATATATTTCATGCTTATTATCATTTGTCGAAGCTTTGATCTATATGTTGTCATCAATTACCAAAAAGGGGAGATTGAAAGTGCAACTATCCCTAGGTGGTTTTGGTAATTCATAACAACATATAGCTCATTGAGCTAATGCTATTCCAAGATGACTATTTCAGGAAAGCTCAATGATTGGCATGGCATGGATGTGAAAGTGGAACCCTCAAAATGCTAAGGACAAAGGATTGGCTCAAGCTCAAAAGCTCAAGACTCTTCATTTTATATTTTAGTGATCCAAGATCACATTGAGTCTTTAGGAAAAGCCAATACTATCAAGGAGGGATGAGGTGTTGCTTAATGAGCCTCTTGCTTCATGTGCTTAGTGATATGCTCCAAAACCCTCAACTACTTTCCCATATCCACATATGACCTAAAGCCTAAGCCAAACTCGGTCCTACCGATTCTTTCTATCCGGCGCCACCGAGTTTCACTTGTCATAAGCCACTGCCAAACCCTAGCAATTCGGTTCTACCGATAGGGATCTCGGTCTCACCGAGATGGGATTGCAAACTCTCTGTTTCCCTTTCGTAACTTTTCGGTCTCACTGAAAGAGCAAATCGGTCCCACCAAGATTGCAATATAAACTCTTTGTTTCCCTTTTGTAACTTTTCGGTCTCACCGAAAGAGCAAATCGGTCCCACCGAGTTTGCCTGACCAACTCTCTAGTTAGCTTATTACCAAACTTGGTCTCACCGAGTTTGTGTAATCGGTCTCTCCGAGATTACGTTATGCCCAAACCCTAACCATATCGGTCCTACCGAGTTGCATGTCAGTCCCACCAAAAATCTCTAACGGTCACTAGGTTTACCTTTTCGGTCCGACCGAGTTTGTTGATTCGGTCCCACCGAGATTGGAAAACTGTGTGTAACGGTTGGATTTTGTGTGGAGGCTATATATACCCCTCCACCTCCTCTTCATTTGTGGAGAGAGCCATCAGAACACATACACAATTCCAACTCATATGTTCTGAGAGAGAACCGCCAACTCATGTGTTGAGACCAAGATATTCCATTCCTACCATATGAATCTTGATCTCTAGCCTTCCCCAAGTTGCTTTCCAGTCAAACCTTCTTTCCACCAGATCCAAATCCTATGAGAGAGAGTTGAGTGTTGGGGAGACTATCATTTGAAGCACAAGAGCAAGGAGTTCATTACCTACACACCATTTGTTACTTCTTGGAGAGTGGTGTCTCCTAGATTGGCTAGGTGTTACTTGGGAGCCTCCGACAAGATTGTGGAGTTGAACCAAGGAGTTTGTAAGGGCAAGGAGATCGCCTACTTCGTGAAGATCTACCGCTAGTGAGGCAAGTCCTTCGTGGGTGATGGCCATGGTGGGATAGACAAGGTTGCTTCTTCGTGGACCCTTTGTGGGTGGTTGCTTCTTCATGGACCCTTTGTGGGTGGAGCCCTCCGTGGACTCGCGCAACCATTAACCTTTGTGGGTGGAGCCCTCCGTGGACTCACGCAACCATTACCCTTCGTGGGTTGAAGTCTCCATCAACGTGGATGTAGGATAGCACCACCTATCCGAACCACGGGAAAAACATCCGTGTCTCCAATTGCGTTTGAATTCTCCAAACCCTTCCCTTTACATTCTTGCAGGTTGCATGCTTTACTTTCCGCTGCCAATATACTCTTTGCATGCTTGCTTGAATTGTGTGATGATTGCTTGACTTGTCCTACAATAGCTAAAATCTGCCAAGAACTAAAATTGGGAAAAGGTTAAGTTTTTATTTGGTCAAGTAGTCTAATCACCCCCCCTCTAGACATACTTTCGATCCTACAACTCGGTAATGTTATTGATGAGTTCTTGCATGTTATTTAAGGTTGGTGATAATATTCATGTTATACTATGAGTACCGTTTCACCTGTAATATTTATGCTCATCATTATGCCATGTTCAGTTGGAGATTATTTATAGTTGATATGGTGGATATTTATGTTGCATCCCGTTCTTATGTTGATATCCTACTCATGCTTTGTATATGCATCATGTTATCTTATCATGGCTCAACATATTGCAGTCAAGTTTAACCGGATTTAATTGAACTTGAACAACTGTTGGATGAGTCATGGTGCCACCATATCGAAACTGACCAGTGCAACCACGCTTACCTTTTTTGGGGAAGGTCCTAATTGGGTCTATTGTCGTGCCTCTCGCTGGTGCCTCCAACGAGGGAAGGTTATGGGTGCACGCTACCTTGATTAGGTAGGCAGACATAACCTTGTGTGCCCGTTGTTTTTATGGATCCGTTCCCCGTGAGGGACGTTTTGGACACGATGGTGGTCGGTGTTTCTTTGGTAGACACGGGGCCACCCAGGACTAGCCCGTTGGGGATTGGGTCGGAGTGGCTGGGAGAGTGTCATGGCAGTAGATCAGTTTTGTCGGAACGCCGTTGGTCCACCCGAATGGGAGTGCGAGGCCATGGGTTCCGTGGTGTGGGTATAGTGTGCTACCTCTACAGAGTGTATATTAAATCTATCGATAGCCGCGCCCGCGGATAAGGACCCAGTTCGTGTCGGTCACACCGTGAGTCAACAGTAATAATAATAAGGTGCTTAATAACAACCACTGTTCGATGATGAGATAAGATGGTTGTGATCGCCGGAAAGATCACCGTTTGAGACCAAGTGTTGGTCATGGTTGTGATGGCCGGAAAGATCACCGTGGTATCGAGGATACCGAGTTGTTGGATATTCATGATGTTGTGCGAGAATCGTGGGTAAAGATCAAGCTTCTTGTGGTCATTTAATGATTACTATGGTATTGTTTGTACCAAGCTTGATTTGATCCTGAGATGATCGTGTAATGTCCGAGGTTGGTAAGTGATGCATGTGATGGTTATGAGGCAACCCGAACAGAATAAATGGTGCATGTAGTGTCATCAGGTTGCATGCTAGTATCGTTAGATTCATATGTTCATGCCATGCTCATATTGTTCTAGCTCTATCATATTGTTGATGCCATGTTCTCCTGAGGACTTCATGACAATTCCTGCTTAACCTGTAATTACCATGTTGTTGTTTGTCTTGAATGCTTCTGGTTATTGTGAGCTTGCAAGTACATTCAATGTACTGACCTGGCGTGTCATGCCACTTTGCAGGTCATGCCTGGATTGCTTGCTTGTTTGGTGTTGTTCCTGTGTTCGCGAGCCAGGATAAGCGTTCCAGCCAGAGTCCCTGTGGAGTGGAGTTCACCACCGTTGTCGTTGTTATGCTGCTAGAAGTTTTTCCGCTGCTTCGAGTTGTTCTGCTGCTTGCATAGAGCAACTAAGGATGGTGTAGTGTCTCCGTGCCGATGTTATTCATTGTAATATTGGAGACCTTGTATTCATATCCGTGTAATAATAGAAAGCTAGTTTATTCTATGCTAAGCAGTGCCGTATTCCAGAAGACTTCTCCTCGATCTCTGGGCTGGAATACGGGGCGTTCCAGTTTCTTTGAGCCGGGGTGCCACAGGCTTGGTATCAGAGCAGGTCTGTGAAGGAAATATGCCCTAGAGGCAATAATAAAGTTATTATTTATTTCCTTATATCATGATAAATGTTTATTATTCATGCTAGAATTGTATTAATAGGAAACATAATACATGTGTAAATACATAGACAAACAGTATGTCACTAGTATGCCTCTACTTGACTAGCTCATTGATCAGAGATGGTTAAGTTTCCTAACCATAGACAAAGTGTTTTCATTTGATTAATGAGATCACATCATTAGGAGAATGATGTGATTGACTTGACCCATTCTGCTAGCTTAGCACCCAATCGTTTAGTATGTTGCTGTTGCTTTCTTCATGACTTATACATGTTACTATAACTATGAGATTATGCAACTCCGGTTTACTGGAGGAACACTTTGTGTCCTACCAAACGTCACAACGTAACTGGGTGATTATAAAGGTGCTCTACAGGTGTCTCCGAAGGTACTTGTTGGGTTGGCGTATTTCGAGATTAGGATTTGTCACTCCGATTGTCGGAGAGGTATCTCTGGGCCCTCTCGGTAATGCACATCACTTAAGCCTTGCAAGCATTGCAACTAATGAGTTAGTTGCGGGATGATGTATTACAAAACGAGTAAAGAGACTTGCCGGTAACGAGATTGAACTAGGTATTGAGACACCGACGATCGAATCTCGGGCAAGTAACATACCGATGAGAAAGGGAACAACGTATGTTGTTATGTGGTTTGACCGATAAAGATCTTCGTAGAATATGTGGGAGCCAATATGAACATCCAGGTTCCGCTATTGGTTATTGACCGAAGACATGTCTCGGTCATGTCTACATAGTTCTCGAACCCATAGGGTCCGCACGCTTAATGTTTCGATGATGGTTATATTATGAGTTTATATGTTTTGATCTACCGAAGGTTGTTCAGAGTCCTGGATGTGATCCCGGACATGATGAGGATTCTTGAAATGGTCGAGACATGAAGATTGATATATTGGAAGCCTATGTTTGGATATCGGAAGTGTTCCGGGTGAAATCAGGATTTTACCGGAGTACCGGGAGGTTACCGGAACCCCCCGGGGGATTAATGGGCCTACATGGGCCTCAGTGGAAATAGAGGGAAGAAAGGGGAGTGTGGGGCGCGCCCCCCAAGGCCCAAACCGATTTGGTTTAGGGAAAGGGCGCCGACCCCCTCTTTCCTTCTCCCCCTCTCCCTTTCCTCCCCCCTCTCCTACTCCTACTTGGAATAGGAGGAGTCCTACTCCTAGTGGGAGTAGGAGTCCCCCTTGGCACGCATCTTCCTGGCCGGCCGCCTCCTCCCCTTGCTCCTTTATATACGGGAGCAGGGGGCACCCCATAGACACAACAATTCATCGTTTGATCTTTTAGCCGTGTGCGGTGCCCCCCTCCACCATAGTCCACCTGGTTTACTACGTTCCCCAACAGTGGCATCCGAGCCTGGTTTTATGCGTAGATGTCATATGCACGAGTAGAACACAAGTGAGTTGTGGGCGATATAAGTCATACTGCTTACCAACATGTCATACTTTGGTTCGGCGGTATTGTTGGATGAAGCGGCCCGGACCGACATTACGCGTACGCTTACGCGAGACTGGTTCTACTGACGTGCTTTGCACACAGGTGGCTGGCGGGTGTCAGTTTCTCCAACTTTAGTTGAACTGAGTGTGGCTACGCCCGGTCCTTGAGAAGGTTAAAACATTACCAACTTGACAAACTATCGTTGTGGTTTTGATGCGTAGGTAAGAACGGTTCTTGCTAAGCCCGTAGCAGCCACGTAAAATTTGCAACAACAAAGTAGAGGACGTCTAACTTGTTTTTGCAGGGCATATTGTGATGTGATATGGTCAAGACATGATGCTAAATTTTATTGTATGAGATGATCATGTTTTGTAACCGAGTTATCAACAACTAGCAGGAGCCATATGCTTGTCGCTTTATTGTATGCAATGCAATCGCCCTGTAATGCTTTACTTTATCACTAAGCGGTAGCGATAGTCGTGGAAGCATAAGATTGGCGAGACGACAGTGGTGCTACGATGGAGATCAAGGTGTCGTGCCGGTGACGATGGTGATCATGACGGTGCTTCGGAGATGGAGATCACAAGCACAAGATAATGATGGCCATATCATATCACTTATATTGATTGCATGTGATGTTTATCTTTTATGCATCTTATCTTGCTTTGATTGACGGTAGCATTATAAGATGATCCCTCACTAAATTATCAAAGTATAAGTGTTCTCCCTGAGTATGCACCGTTGTGAAAGTTCTTCGTGCCGAGACACCACGTGATGATCGGGTGTGATAGGCTCTACGTTCAAATACAATGGGTGCAAAACAGTTGCACACGCGGAATACTCAGGTTAAACTTGACGAGCCTAGCGTATAACAGATATGGCCTCGGAACACGGAGATCGAAAGGTCGAGCGTGAATCATATAGTAGATATGATCAACATAGTGATGTTCACCATTGAAACTACTCCATCTCACGTGATGATCGGACATGGTTTACTTGATATGGATCACGTGATCACTTAGAGGATTAGAGGGATGTCTATCTAAGTGGGAGTTCTTAAATAATATGATTAATTGAACTTAAATTTATCATGAACTTAGTACCTGATAGTATCTTGCTTGTCTATGTTGATTGTAGATAGATGGCCTGTGCTGTTGTTCCGTTGAATTTTAATGCGTTCCTTGAGAAAGGAAAGTTGAAAGATGATGGTAGCAATTACACGGGCTGGGTCCGTAACTTGAGGATTATCCTCATTGCTGCTCAGAAGAATTACGTCCTGGAAGTACCGCTGAGTGCCAGGCCTGCTGCTGATGCAACTGACGACATTAAGAACGTCTGGCAGAGCAAAGCTGATGACTACTCGATAGTTCAGTGTGCCATGCTTTACGACTTAGAACCGGGACTTCAACGACGTTTTGAACGTCATGGAGCATATGAGATGTTCCAGGAGTTGAAGTTAATATTTCAAAAGAATGCCCGAATTGAGAGATATGAAGTCTCCAATAAGTTCTATAGCTGCAAGATGGAGGAGAGTAGTTCTGTCAGTGAGCATATACTCAAGATGTCTGGGTAGTGAAATCACTTGATTCAACTAGGAGTTAATCTTCCGGATGATAGCGTCATTGACAGAATTCTTCAATCACTTCCACCAAGCTACAAGAGCTTTGTGATGAACTATAATATGCAAGGGATGGATAAGACAATTCCCGAGCTCTTCGCAATGCTAAAGGCAGCAGAGGTAGAAATCAAGAAGGAGCATCAAGTGTTGATGGTCAATAAGACCACCAATTTCAAGAAAAAGGGTAAAGGGAAGAAGAAGGGGAACTTCAAGAAGAACAACAAGCAAGTTGCTACTCAGGAGAAGAAACCCAAGTCTGGACCTAAGCCTGAGACCGAGTGCTTCTAGTGCAAGCAGACTGGTCACTGGAAGCGGAACTGCCCCAAGTATTTGGTGGATAAGAAGGATGGCAAGGTGAATAAAGGTATATGTGATATACATGTTATTGATGTGTACCTTACTAATGCTCGCAGTAGCACCTGGGTATTTGATACTGATTCTGTTGCTAATATTTGCAACTCGATGTAACACCCCGTATGTAACTTGCCATATTTGTGTTCCAACTCTTGCCATTTCCGGCACTAAGTTATGATATTTCCTCGTTGTCGGGTTTTTGTCTTTGTTTTGTTTTTTTCTTTGTCATGCATCTCATATCATGTCATCATGTGCATCGCTTTTGCATACATGTTCGTCTCATGCATCCGAGCATTTTCCCCGTTGTCCGTTTTGCATTCCGGCGCTCCTATGTCCTCTGGTGTCCCTTTCTACCTATTTTCATGTGCGGGTGTTAAATGTTCTCAGATTGGACAAAGACTTGCCAAGCGGCCTTGGGTTACTACCGGTAGACCGCCTGTCAAGTTCCATCCCATTTGGACTTTGTTTCATACTCCAACGGTTAACCGAGGAACCGAGAAGGCCTCATGTGTGTTGCAGCCCAACACCTCTCCAAAGTGGCCCAAATCCCACCTAAACCCCCTCCATCATCTAGGTCGTTCGATCACGATCGCATGACCGAAAACCATGCTCAATTTGGAGCCTCCTAGCTCCTCCTACCTATAAAAGGCATCTCCCCTGAAATTTTCGGATCAAACCCTAGTCTCTCCCTCTCCTCGCGCTGCCGGACGCGTCCGCCGCCGTCGCCTCTAGCCAATCCGCGTGCGCCACGTCACCGCCACCGACCCACCGCCGCCGAGGCCCGCGAGGCCTAGATCCACGCCCCGCGGCCCATCCCTCCATGCTGCCGCCCGAGGCTCGCGCCCGCGCCCACCGCCTTCCTCCTCCTCGCCGCACCGCCGCGCCCTTACCTCGCCGGCGACCACCACCTCGCCGCGCCTGCTCACCGCCGTCGTCTGCCGTGGCCAGGCAGGCCCGAGGACGCTGCCCCGCCATCTCCCGCCTCCCCGACGAGCTCCGGCGAGCCTCGACCGAAGCTCTTCCTCAACTCCGGCGAGGGACCCGGCAAACCTCGTTTTCCGCACCGGCCCGATCCAGATCCAGATTCGGATTAGGGTTGACTTTTTGCCCTAACCCTAGTATTTTTATGCATTGTTCATCATGCCATATCTCTGCATCTGTGACTCCATTTTGGACGTGTAGCATGATCAGTAAGGATGTTTTGTAGATATTGTTATGTCATGTATTCATGTTGCTACAGAGTGATCCATGCCTCTTTTGAGCATGATCAGTAAGGATGTTTTGTAGATATTGTTGTGCTCTATCCATCCATGCCTTTGTTTGCAATTATGGAGTACCCTAGCTTGACTCAATCGAGCTCTACTTTTGCTATAAAATGTTCCTGGCAGAATGTTTACGTGTTAAGCATTTTTGCCGAGGTTGTTGTAGTTGATCCATGCATGCTATGATGTTGTTCTTGCCATGTTTAGCTTCTATGTCATGTCTACTTGCTGGGTGTATGCTTAGTTTGTCATGAAATGCCTTGTGGTGAGTGCATCGAGCTCGTAAACATGTCTACTTAATATCTGTTTTGCCATGTTCCAGTTTTCTACTAAGTCTGAATCTGTTAACGATAATTGCTATGTTCACATGGTTGCCATTGTATTTTCTGATCCCTTTTGGCTTTAGGTCAGTAAGGGACTTTTGTTGTATTCTTTGAGTAGCTTCCTGCCATGCCTTCCTTTTCCATGATATGTTCCTGAAGCATGTTGTTATCGTGCTCTAAACTTTGCTTCCTGATGTTAAATTCCTGACATGTTATTTTCTCTAAGTCTGTAACCTGATATCTTTTGCACTTTTGCCATGCTTGTTTGAACCTTCTATTGAGTGAATTAGCCATAGCTTAGTGTTCATATTTTGTCAAGCATATTGAGTGTATCCCTGCCATGTATTTTGTTGCTATGTTAGAGTGTTGTAGCTTGTTGTTCTTGATGCATTTAGATGGCCTCATGCTGTTAATCGCAGACCGGTGCCATATTTGTTTTGCTTGCCATTTGCAATCCGTCCATCCGATTCCAGTGATCCTTATATCAATTTCGACCGAAATCAAGTCCTCTTTCCAGTGGCACTCTTGGATTTCCAAGTTGATGCCGGGTTCAATCTTTCATTTCCGAACATGCACATGCATCGCATATCGCATCCCGCATATCATACCATGTTTTGCATCATGTTGTTTGTGCCTTGCACGTGGTTGATTGTGTCTCCCTTTGCTTGTGTTCTTGCTTTGGTTAGAGCTGGGAGACGAGTACGTGATCGAGGAACCCGTTGAGTATGCTTACGAGGATCAAGCTAACATCAACTCGGAGAATTTTGCAGGCAAGATGACCATACCCTCGAAATCACTTCTATCTTTGCTTGCTAGATGCTCGCTCTTTTGCTATGCCTATGCTACAATACCTACCACTTGCTTATCATGCCTCCCATATTGCCATGTCAAACCTCTAACCCACCTTGCCCTAGCAAACCGTTGTTTGGCTATGTTACCACTTTGCTCAACCCCTCTTATAGCGTTGCTAGTTGCAGGTGAAGATTGGAGTTTGTTCCATGTTGGAACATGTTTATTTTTGGGATATCATTATTATATCTTGTCTACTTTAATGCATCTATACACTTGGTAAAGGGTGGAAGGCTCGGCCTTATGCCTGGTGTTTTGTTCCACTCTTGCCGCCCTAGTTTCCGTCATACCGGTGTTATGTTCCTTGATTTTGCGTTCCTTACACGGTTGGGTTATAATGGGAACCCCTTGACAGTTCGCCTTGAATAAAACTCCTCCAGCAAGGCCCAACCTTGGTTTTACCATTCGCCACCTGGCCACTTTTCCCTTGGGTTTCTGGAGCCCGACACTACAGGAAACAGTTAATTTGCCGTCTGTGCGTCACAGACGGCAAAGACCTAAATCCAGACGGCAAAGATTTTTCCGTCAGGAAGCAGACGACAAAGTCAGACGGCAAAGTCGAAGCGGCAAAGAATACTTTACCGTCAGTTTTTCATCGGACAGATGGCAAAGACTTTGCCGAATGCCAAACATCAGATTTGCCATTAACCGAATAAATTACAGACGACAAACAAAAGCATCTTTGCCATCAGCCAAACACCATCTTTGCCGTCAACCTCATACATCTCAGACGGCATAGACATATTTTTTTATCAAATAAAAAATAAACCCACAGTGCACAAGTGAGATCAGCTATCAAATATTTCACGGGATGGTCGACACGGTCAAGGAAACCCCACTACCAATCTTCGTATACAATACACATTATCGATTTTTTTTGCATTCCAGATGGACAAAAACCCACAAGATATACCACACTAGATTGTACACAATACACATTATACAATACGGAGTACTGCTTGTCTACATCACAATACACAACAATATTACAGATGAATATCTTCTAGATCCACCGTGGCTTCGATCTGGTGGAGACAAACAAGCGCTTCTCGATCTGTCGCTCCTCTATCTGTGTAGGCCACTGCGGGATGCGCTCGATCTGGTGGCGCCAGCGCTGGCATCGGCCGGTGGCGAGGGCGGAGGTGGGCTCCAACGGGCGGACGACGCTCGCAGACGCAGGCGAAGGTGCGCGGACGCGGGCACGTGGATGAGGAGGGCCACGCGCGGCCGGTTGCACGGGCGGGCGGCGCGCGGCCGGTGGCATGAGCGGAGGCGGGCTCCGATGGCACGGTGGAGGCTGAGGCGGAGGCGGGCTCCGGTGGTGCGGCGGAGGTTGAGGTGGAGGCGGGCTCCGGTGGTGCGGTGGAGGTCGAGGCGGAGGCGGGCTCCGGTGGCGCGGCGGAGGCCGTGG